>NW_012148197.1:3404380-3482223 GCF_000956105.1 Propithecus coquereli | reverse complement strand
CACATCCTCTCTCAGCCCATCTGCCTTCACCCAACCTCTGTCTTTACACCTGCCATATATGATACACAATGTTTCTTTGAGCTACCTTTTGTTTATAGGTCGTTTCTTGCATCTTCCTCGTCTCCCTCATTAAATGGTAAACAATTTGGCTATTGGAACTTTTTTTTAAAGCCCACTAAGTACCCGTTATACAGCAGAGTGCTTTGAGTATTAAATTTTGACTGACTTTCATTCCCAGCTCTGTGAACTCCATAGTGTTGAATTTTATTTCTGTGCCCAGGGGGAAAAAAAAATCTAAGACAAGTTAAATATGTATATTTAACCACTTCCAATAGTTATTTAAAATCCAGCCTTTTCTAATTTTATTCTTAAATACCATAATTAGGATCTGTCTATACAGAATGTAGAATCTCAATGAGCTACTGCATTATTCGATTAGTCATTCTCTACATCTTCAGACCAGTAATTAACATTTCACCTGTCTCGAGTTGAGCATAGTGCCTCAGATGAAATGAAAACAAAGTGAAAGCCTGGTTTTAATAATACACCGTGCCAGTTGTCATTATAGAAATGTTGTGACTTTGGTAAGTATAGTACTTCTTTTGTGAGATGGTAATTCTGATTGATAGATCAACCCAACTATTTAAAATAGCTGATTATTATCCAACATGTTTCTTCTCCCAAAATCAGCTAAAAAAATTGTTCTGCTTATGATGATGATCAAAACAACTCTGTGAATAAACCCTACACCCTTAAATTGTGATGCTGTTATTCTGAGATCATTCTCCATTGGCTGAAATGTTGCTTCCGGTGAACTCCAGGAGACCCGGATGTCCCAATGCCCTTGCCCTACGTGAGTAAGGAGTTTACATTCACCACGTCATTATCAAGCCTAAGGATTAAATCTAGTGAAATAAGAGTGAATCATTCACTGTAGGGGAAGTGTGCCATCTATTTTAGGCCAGAAGGAAACGATTTTGCAAATGACCTTTTCCAGTGTGACAGGCAGTCCCTTTGGAGCCAGGGGGAATTAAGGGCTATTTCTTCTTGCAGTGGAGGTGGATAATATTTCCTCCTCTCCCACGCAGACCCAGATTCAGTCAAATGACAAGAAAAGGCCTTAACTTATTTCTTTGAGCATGAAGACTAACAGATTAGTTTAGTTTTCATATATAAGGTAAAAATCAATATCCACAAAAATATCAACAACAGACATGATGGCTGTTCAGATAAAAAAAAAATTTAAAGGAATAATGTAAAGCTTTGGACATAAACAAGCAAACACAAAATAAATGCTCAGGTCCTGAGCAAGAGAGAGATATTTTAGGACCACACAAATGAAAAACAGTTTAGGGGCCTAGACTGCCAAAAAATTCAATAGGATTCCACAAAACTAGTGTCACCAAAAAGGCTAATGAAGTTTTAGTCCATCATTCAGTAGAAATGAAGTATTTTTACAGAATTACAAAATAAATCTGCAGTATTTAGCACTGATTAGGCCATATGTGGTACTTTGTGTTTGCTTTTGTCTATCACTTTTCTTTTTAAAAAAAAATTTTTTTTCAGGGTATTATGGGGGTACAAACATTTTGGTTACATATAATGCCTTGCACTTTTAAAAGTAAAAAACATACTACACCAGTCTCTGGAAAATATTAGAGAATAATATAAAAATACTTCAAGACAAAGGGAATAACTATTCCCTCCACCACTCAAAGATAACCATTAGCTAGTAGAATTTTGTGTTCAAGACAATTTTCCCTTACCCTTTTAGTATAAAGGCATTGTAGCATTGTCTTCAAGCATGCATTGTTGTCGGTTAGGACCTCCTTCAGAGGTGAGCTGCACTTTTGATAAAATTTTCTATCTGGAAATTTTTAGGATATTTTCTTTATTTTTAGTGTTCTGAAATTTCACACTGATACGTCTAGCTGTAGATGTTTTCTTATTCATTCTCTTCAATACTTGGTAGAAATCAACTGGAAAGATCTTGTCTCCTTCAGCTCTAAAAGTTTTCTTGCATTGTCTCTTTTCTAGTTTCTCCCTCTATATTTTCTCTCACACATTCCCACCTGCAATGTGTGAGAATGACTATTTAACTACCTGAGGGGCAATGACAACTTCAACACATGGGGACTGTCCATCACAAAAAATAGCATTAGAAGATGCCTCATAGTCAGAAGAACTAGGGATGATTGACCTGGAGAAGACTTGGGTGCTACATGAAAGTAGTCTTTAATATTTTGCCTCAAAGAAGTCAACTAGAACCAATGAGAAGAATTTAAAGAAAGAGTGTTGGCTTTTTTGTTGAATTTTTTTTCTGGCCAACATAAGGAAGAACATTACATAAAAAATAATTTTTAAAAATCTACAAGAATATTCTTAGATGAAATGAGCTTTCTCATCCCTAGATATGTTCAATCACTTAGCTAGTATGCTATTGAGCATCAGATAGCTGGAATGTTTGGACCAAAAGATTTTTAAGGACACTTTCAACCCTGAGCTTCTCTATGGCTGTTTCTGTGAAAATTAGTGTGTGTGTGTGTGTGTGTGTGTGTGTGTGTGTGTGTACCCATGTTTTGAGACATCAAGTTTCGTTGGTTATTTCCATCCCCATAAAATTTAAAACTATGAACAGGAAAAAAAGATATAAGTGTCTGCAAATATGAGAAGATATGACCACTCCAATGCAGCTGCCTTTAGGTCTGCAGGTTATAAACGGTTGCTGAGAACAGCAGTAAATGTGAATTAAGGGTCAAAACTGGGCCCATGTAACTTTAATTTAAAGACGAGTCTCTGTGACAAGGCTAGAGCCAATTCCCAAACGAAAGATGTTCAGAGATTGAGAATGTGAATATGAAAGAGTTCCATTCTGGCTTTAACCTTTGTGAAGGATGGTCTCACACCACTCTGCCTAATTTCCCGCTGGGTTCTGCTTGTAGTCAGTCATCATTTTACCATGAGAATAAATAGCTGAAACAATTTGGATTACGCAGTAACACCAAGCAACTATAAAGAATCTGGCCAAGTTAAAAAATAATGGCATAGTAAAGTCAGGTATACCAGACATTAGAGAAGGTTGTTCCACATTCAGTGATGATCTTGGGATCCATTTGTATATTTTCATTAAAAACAGCACAATCAGCACTTTTTACCCATCACCTGTATGGTAGAGAAAGCAGCCTTACCTACCTAGAGAGAAGTAACAGAAGAAGGGTGAGTTTCATCATAGAGAACTAAAATGAAAGTGTGAATTGGGATTGTACATGAACATCAACCCCTGCGGGTCATTGTATCTGAGTA
Organism: Propithecus coquereli; assembly: GCF_000956105.1. NCBI lineage: Eukaryota > Metazoa > Chordata > Mammalia > Primates > Indriidae > Propithecus > Propithecus coquereli. Next base: position 3,478,920 of record NW_012148197.1, on the reverse strand, counting down.
TGAAACTTAAGTTCTCAAATGGGGATCATAATTTAGCCACAAATGACCTTTTCAAACAATACTCACAACATGACCTTGGTAAAATATAAACAGTACAATGTCCCTCAAATAGGGAAAATGTACCAATCTAACAACATATTTTCTCCTACACAGTAATTTTTGATAGTAGCAATTGGATTTGCTTAATTCTGAATGCAAGACATAAGAGGATAAATAAAACACAAAACAATTAATAGAAGACCAAAATTAGCAAACAAGTGAATGGAGAAATGCACATTTTTTTTCCACAAATTCGACCAATAATAGCTATTCCAGAAAAAGAAAAGAAATGAAAAATGAACATCTGTTGTTCTATGAAGCTTTATTAATATTCATATAGAAATAAATGCTGCTGAATCATTCAGTATGGAATCTTAATGTAGTTTAATTATTTTCATCTTCAGGCTTTGCACAAGCCCCCTGAAGGCAATCTGTGATTAAGGTTCCCAACAGATTCAGGAATATAATAGTGGCAAGTGTCCTTGAATATACAGTCAGTTCTCTGTATCTGTGGGTCCCACATCTGTGGAGTCAACCAACCACAGATTGAAAATATTTGGAAAAAATGCATCCGTACTGAACATGTGCAGACTTTTTTCTTGTTATCATTCCCTAAACAATACAGTATAACAGCTATTTACATAGCATTTTCATTGCATTAGGTGTTGTAAGTAATCTAGAAATGATTTAAAGTACATGAAAAGATATGTATCAGGGACTTGAGCATCTGCAGATTTTGGTATTCAGGGAAGATCCTGGAGCCAATTCCCTATGGATCTCAAGAGATAAATGTCCTATGAAATCAGCAAGGCCCCCAAAGCTACATAATTCTACAGAAATGAAGAAATTATTTCTTTCCTAGAAATATTTGTTGTTTGAATGAATCTGAACATTCCAATCTTACCTAATTACCAAGTGCTCAATCTTCAGCATTCTAAGATTAGTCTTTCTCTTAGTCATAACTAACACGATTTAGTTACAGCAGCTGGAATGTAAGTACAGCACACTGTATTTAGGCTTAGGCTCAAGTTCGAATGCTGTTTCTCTCACTTGCAAGTTGTGAGTCACTGTTTTTTCCTACTGTAGAATGGGCATATTGATACCTACCTAATAGTGATTAATTGGCATAAGAGTTAAATGAGATGAAATAGTGCTTTGATTAAGAGCTAGTTAACAGCAAGTATTCATTTAAGAGTTCATTTCTTTAAGGTACACATCCACCAAATTTGCTCTTTTTCCAGCTGAGTGAGTGTTCAGGTTGTTCCAATGATGTAGGATGAGTCAAGAAAAAGAAAGAAAAGGAAGAGAAGAGAAGGGAAGGGGGGAAAAAGGAAAGAAAGAGAAAAGAAAAAAAAGCAAAGAAAAGGAAAAAAAGAAAACGAAAAGAAAAGAAGGGAAAGAGGAACTACTTAGAGTTGTCTGAGCTGGCTAACCATGTCTCAGAATGGGCTGGGCCAATGTTGCCATCTTACAAAGTCAAAAACCCAAATTGTAATCTTTATTTAAATTCCAACCACTTGTCCTGCCCTTCTGTTCTCCTCTGTAAATGACTGCCAGTGGTAAGAAAAGATACAACAGGGTTCTTTCAACTGGTCAACACTTTAGAGAGACTATGAAATTCAAATGAGTGAGGGCTAGAGACATATGGAAGCTGACTATTATCTTCTAACACACCAGTTTAAATCCCTTATCTTCAGTAGCCTGTCACCAGAGCAATCATTTACACATGGCCCTCTGACAACGTATCAATCATGAGGCAGCTGCAAATTAAATATTTTGGCTGAAAACACCCCCTCCTTATGTCAGGACACATTAATTTGAAATAAACATTTTGCCGAGATGTGAAATGAAGCAGATCCATTAAAGGCTACTAGTCATGTGTGTTGATTTATTACTTTCTGATGTGGTACTTGCCATTGTGTAGACATAGCAATAGTTGACCAGATGGATTCTCTGTGGGACAGGGAGGGAACTGGAAAGCACTGGGCCTGCTGTGTGTCAAGGCCTGTGCTGGACACTTGACTTTTTACACTTTTCTATCAGAATTGATTAGGTAGGCATTTATTCCCAATGTAGGGATTGAATATTTTTTAAACCATCATAGCTGAGCAGTGACAAAAAGAAGAATAAAAGCCATATTTAGATTATTTTCTTATATCTCCTGGGTGTGTTCATTTCACCAGTGATAAGATAGACCTTTCCCTGTGATCAGAATGGATTTTCTTATTTCCCTACCCCTAGGTAGTTTCCCTGCAGAGTAATGATCACTGCACAGAGGCACTTTCATGAAAAGTGATCAAAAGCTTCATTTCACCAATTTTAGAAGTCCTTGGCAGTGCTTGAAGGGTAATCTCTGTCCAGGCACATAGAGGTAAATATTACAAGGTTCAGAGTCAAGAGTACTTCCTTGGTATTCATTCCCTCCTCGCCTGGGAGACGACTGATCTCAGATGATCCATGCAGGTCCTGGGGCACACACTAGAGAGGTCTGTGTTGTATTTATAAGATATCCCATTATCTGGTTTCAAATACCAAGTCAGGAGAGAGTCATGCAATAGTGTCTAGAAAAGCTTTTGTTATGAAAACTCAAAATACCAATCTATCAAACGAAGATGACTTGATTGCATTTGGAATAGTAAATCATACGCAGCGTACTATGTCTGCATATGAATTATAACCTGAGTAATGAAACCAAATGTTCTCATATTCTTGCACTTTTGCCTATGGTTTGCAGTCCATCAGTTCTTTGTTTCCAGTATTTTTAAAATGATAATTTTTTCCTTTAAATGTCTGTTTCATTCAATTCAAAAATTCATTCATGCTTTTAAACCTAATAGTGCATGGATGGGATGGTATGAAATCCCCTTGTAAGGACTGAGGACTGAGTCCAATATCTCAAACCCAGGCCTTAGCTCTGTTCAGTCCGTAGAAGGTGACTCCTGTGCCGGCATCCATCACGGCTTCTCTTCACTGCAATTTAAAACGTGAGCATTAGAGGACACCTAGGGCAGTCTTCAAAATGGGCCAATCTTTCCTACTTGTACCCTCTGCTGTGAATCTTCCACCAGTTTACGATGTAGTGAAGTTATCGACATTAACACAAAATCAAAACTGGACACTGTGTAGTAGAATAAAAAAGGAAGTGCCTGTGGCCCTCATCACACAAAGTTAATGTATTTCTTGACAAACATCCATTGACAAACAAACTTCAGGATGCTGAATAAAGAAAGAATAGCCAAGGGAGCAGCCTCCCTCTTTTATCTGGATCTATTTGTTTCTAAAAGGCAACCACAAGTTGTCCTGCATTTCCTTAATGCTTGCGAAGTAAGTGTTCTTATCTCCATGTATCAATCAACTGCACAATTACAAAAAAAAAAAAAATCAAAAATTGCAAACACAGTTGATGATCCTGATGATCAAGCTACAAATTAACACATTTTTGGGGACCCTCTTATTATGTATAAGCCATGAATTTGTCCCTGTCCTTTTTTTTTTTTTATTGGTAGTACAGTTGGGGTTATGTGGCATCCGCATAAACTATACCAGAATATAGTTTATCATAAATGTTAAATTTGCTACAGATCAACATTTTAGGAGTTTAGATGGGGGAAAGATATGGAAAATAAAGAACAGCCTGGACTTTATTGTCCCCCAGATTTGGATTTAATTCTAGTTCTTCCACTTACTAGCCACACAGACGTTAGTGGTACCCACCTTCCAGGCCCCTAACGAGGATTGGAAGTGGTAGTAATTTGCTGGGTGCTGACTAAGTACACTGTACTAACCTTTATAGACACCATTTCATGTAATCCTCAGAACATTCCTGTGAAGATTCTACTTTGATTATGTTCATTTTACCGACGATGAAACTAGGACTCAGAGAAGTTAAATAATTTGCCCCAAGTCACAGGATGGTTAAGCAGCAGAACATAGTGAGACCATAAAGCATGAATCAATAACCACTGCTCTACATTGTCTTACCACTGGCTTTCTAGCCAGATACATGGCGCCTACACAGGGCCCAAATAACAGGTACTCTGCAGATGGTGCCTCTTTGGAGGGGCCTGATAGGAAAGGCCTCAAAGAGGACAGAATTCAACTAGATTTTGAAGCATAAGCAAGATTCAAACAAACAGCAGTGAGGAAGACGATCAAAATGAGGGATCCTGGGTCAGGGAGGACTGGCAATGCATGGTTAGTATACCTAAGCTGACCACATGGCGGGACAGAGGATATATCCCTTTGCATGGTGATAGGCAGCTTCTTTAATGAAGATTATAAATATATTCCATCATGCTAAATAGGTCACCTTAGAGGAGAGGGAGTTCCCACACAACTGACAGATTCATAAGTTCAAGAAAAACTCATTAACGAAAACACTCTTAAATTTAGAGGTTGTGAATTTGACAGCTGATGGGGTTAGAATAAACCTCTATATCAAGTGAGCATCTTTTCTCTATTATTTCTTCAGCACGATCCTTCATAAGACCTGCAAACGTGCAGGCAGCAATTAAAAGCAGAAGGAAGAAAGCACTCTTTGCCTGCCGTCCTTTGGATCCAGGCTAAATTAATCCTGCCCCTTCATGGTACCAGCTAGATGAAGTCACATAAATCACAAATATCAAAATCCATTTAAAAAAATAAAACAAATTCATAAACACGCAGCATCCAGTTGGGGCCCCCTCAGCCTAGGTAAGTACCACCAACGGGAGGTTTGAAAGACATTGGTTGGCAAATTTGGAGCCAAAGTTTGTAAATTCTTTCATAGATTTATTTATTATCAAAATTATGCAAATGAAGACTAAACCACTGTTTGTCTCACTCATTGTGTTAGCCAGTTTTTAGGGAGAAATTGCAGTGTGTCGGTCGTTATGCCTCACAGGTTTTTCGTCTCCATTTGTCTATATGCCTAGAAAGACAGAGGGTCTCAATTTTTACAACCCCCTAAACTTGCACTACTGTATTCCCAATGCCACCCACCACCACGCCTGTCCTCATCCGCGATAATACTTAGATACATCCAGCATCCAGCCTTAGTGGGTACTGCCTACTGGATTGATGCACACGTTACCAGATCATTTTGGAGACGGAAAGTGCTTCACATTTTTCAGAGATTGGCTGATATGTGAGTTGGAAATATGTAACATTTCTGCCCTTCATTTCCTACAAATCTAAGATACCAAAGTGAGCTCAACTGTGAGCATGTTTAGAGACATTCTGCATATTGTAGTCATTCTTTAAATTCGCCCTGTCTAGATGTGTTACAAACATAAGTTGCCCAAATTCAAAGTAATTGACTTTCAGCCAACTGTGACCAAATCACACACAAAAAAGAACACACCATGTGTTATAGCACAAAAACCCATCCCAAACTCAGAAGTTTCCACCGCAAGAAAACTTTTAATAGCCTGCCTTTAAACTACACAAATCTTCTGCTGTGGAAAAAATAATTTATTCACTGGGGGTGGAGAGTGTAAATCTGTCTCACTGCACAGATTATTTTTAACAGAAGTATTTTGTATATTTGTTATACTGAAAATATTCACAAAATGAACATTTTGCCATCATATTTGTAAAAAAAAAAAAACAAAGTTTCTTCTGGCTTTTTCAGTATATATTTGGTATTTGCTCAGTATTTCTTTAACAAAAAGGGAGACAAGGGAACCTGAGGAAAGGGAGAAACAAGTATGCGCAAATTAAATTGCACTTTTATCTCTGGTGACTATTAAATACCAAAACCCACATTTTAATATATGTCTTATTATTACATGCATCAGACTGTATAATGGGGAATAGCATGAAAAGTAACTGTAGACCATAGATGCATAATAAAATGTATCTAAAACATATGGCCAGGAATCTCATCCCTCTTCACCAAGGTTATACAGATTTATCTTCTAAGGCTCCTTCTACAATGGGGAAAGGAAGCTCCATAGCTGTACAGGGACCATGATTAAAGGCTTGGTACAAACATATGACATTTTAACTTTTCTTGACATTAAGAGTACTTGCTTTATCAGTAAACCTTTCTATTTTAAAATTTAGCTGCACAGACCATGAACTTCTTGACAGAAGGGCTATCTTGATCATTCAGCAAATTAAGGATGGTAATATTACTAGATGCACTAAATTCAAACAACAATAATTAAAAAATGATGATCAAAACTTCTCACACGAGCCTAGCCAACACAAGATAGAACATTGAAGCCGCTGAATAGGTTCAGTTACCTTGCATTCAACAGAAACTACAATAACTCAAGAAATTTTTTAGATGGCTTTGGCCTCTGAGCTGTGCTAAGCACCATTTCAGCACTATTTGCACAGGTAATAAACTGTAATTATTAAGGAGGAATAAAGACATTGCTGTCAAATAAACCACAATCTGGTCTTCACATCAATAAAAATATCTTTCCACTCGTGACAGTTATTTTCTTGACTTGAAAGGTCATCATTTGCTTGAATAAATAGGCAAAGAGGAAGCTTTCCAAGTGGTGTTTGTAAGGAAAATGAGACCCCAAATTGGAGGAGACGTGAATGGTAATGAGAAAGTGTGATGATGAGTTGTGTGCAACTGCAGGCAAATGCCTTCCTCCCGGTATGAAAATTTAATGACGGGGTTACTTTTCCAGTGAAAAAGTAATAACTTAGGTGAATAAAGTTGTACACTCCAAAAATGAAATTATTTTCAGTTTTAAAATATAACCCCAAAGCTATATACCTGTGAGTTTGTCTGTCACTGTCATTAAATGAGCATCTAAAATGCATTTTGAACATCTCATTCTCTGAATTACTCTCTGGCCCTTATGATTTGCAGGGAATCTAAGCAACATGACATGAATGTGCATCACATTTCTCAGCTCTTCGGAAGTTTCAGGAAATTATTCCAGGTAAATGAGGGAAAACAGGAATGAAATGCAGTTGCTGTTCTCTTTCCCACTGTGTGTCTGTGTTTAAGAGATGATATATTATCCACCTGAGGTATAATTCTACTTCTTTTCTCATTTAGTTTCATCATGAAGAGGTACACTCTTGGTGTGTGGACATAACGCATTTACATTACATTCCTGTAGAATGGAACATTCCAGCTACATGACGCCTCAGTTTTGTTGGTGCTCAGTATATGTTCATTGAATTAGTGAACTAATGTCATGTTTATCCTCTATGTAGTATCTAACACAAATACATGCTGTGGTGTGAAACCTGAGCCAACACACAAATGATTGATCAGAACCATAGACATGTGCTGATGATATAAACTTGAGTGTGGCAACAAAATATAATGTGGCATTGATCTTTCATATTTCCATGCCAAATATTTAACAGTTAATGCTCCTTCCACAATCAGTGGTCCTATTTCTATCTTTTACATGACAAAAAAATGAGGCAATAAGAGAAATAAACTTTCTGCACATAAATCCTTTTGACTTAAGTAAAAGAATCGATATCTGATCTACTTAATGCCAAAATGAATGGTTTGACCTGCGTTATCACTTTTCTTTGGTTTGTTTTGGAATCACAGCAGAGAGAATAATAGTTAAATGATAGTTATCTATTAGAAACAGAAGACTGTTAGATTAAGAGAACCAGCCACTGCCAAATAGGTCACTTCTCTGTGCTGTGTGCTGAATACTCATTTTATCTATTGATCATTTTTTCACCCATATGTCTTTGCTGGAAGCTAAAGAACAAAATCATAAATGCTGTACAAATAAGTTGGTGTTGCTTACATACATCATATTTATATTTATTCTATGCATTATATATGTATGTATTATACACACACAGCGTGTTTTTCTACTGTCACTGTCCTCAGAAGCAGCTCTTAAATGCATCTAGTAACTTCTTGCTTGAATGGGTCTTCTGCTAGCATCCTTGCTGTCATATGCCACTGTGAAATACATTGTAATTGGCTGTACATTTCATGTCATAGAGTGGGACTACCCAGTGATAACAGGTTAGAGCTGTCAATTCAAGTACCAAGAGTGTGAAAGGATATTGAGTGCAAGGATGACAACACAATGGGAACATTTCAGATCCAGAAGTCATTCAAAGTTTGGTCCTCTAGCAAGCAACAGGCTTGCAATGGGATCTACTTCTAGGATCAACTGGCCCTCCTCTCATCCTTCACCAATGCAAGTGTAATGAAAAGTTTGTTCTTAGACTTGAGTTTTGGAGAAGCCTCTAAAATTATGCACACAGGTCTCCCATTACTGATTCCACTTCCATTTTTGACTGCAAGTGAAGACTTTCTTTCAAAAGCGTTGGATGGTGTCAACTATTAATGCCAACATTTAAGTTAGGTATTTAAAGCAGTTCAAAATTTAACATCTCCCATTGCCTCAGAACATGGTGTCTCTGGATTCAGAAATGTAGTTTAAAACAGACCAACTTTTGAAGCATCCAAGTAGAAAAACCAGTGAAAGAGTACATTAAGAAAATATTAAAATACAAAAGAGAGAAGAGAAAAGATCAATTATTTTACTCAGATTCCTAGAAATTATATATGGGAGAAAATATAGAATATTTTTACTCTGATCAAAATAGTTCAGTTATTGGGACATTGCATACATGTATGAAATCACTGTTTATCTGTGCTACCCAAAAAAGCTTTCTTCTAAATTACAATTGCTTAACTATTTATCAATAAGTAAATGTTAAAGGACTTGTATAAAGTGATTTAGCTCTCGACTTCACCTTTTAGATTTCCCCGTATACAAAGATCATTTGAATTAGAGAGGAATGCAGAGTAATTTGGTATAGAAATACCTACTTATATTTAAAAAACAAAGACTACCCTCCAAATCCATCTAGTCACATTTTAATTGTTTTCAGATTCCAATTTTGTGGTTTCTCATTTTCTTATCACAAAGTTTTTTAAACTGAAGATACAAAAAATTGTATTCTATTATGCTAAGTGACTAAGGATTTGTTTGGTTTTTGTTGTTATCATTGCCAAAGTTTTTACCCCTTACAGAAAAAATGCAAGCAAATAATACTTTATTAACTTTAATAGAAATTAAACATATAATGAGAGAATGTTTCCAAAGAACTGATGATTGTTTTACAACAGTGAAAGGACTTTGCCAAATGAACCAAAATCTATTAGTATGGATGGCTACCAATCTTCTTTCTACAGCACTTTGGCTAACACTTGCTTGGAAGAAAGTGACAACAATAAAGGAATTATAAATATATTAAATTGATGATGAAATAATACCTGCTAGAATTCATGTTTTTGTAATGTCTTAATAAACACACAATAAAAAAGAGACTGCTTTAGAGATTGTCTCCATCAGTAAAAATTCTGCCAAGGCACATCCAGGTTTAATTAAAACATCAAAATGTGGGAAGAGACGCAATTTGACAGATAAATGTGAATATCATGGCATTGTCACTGAGCTTTTCTAATGAGATTAGATTCCTTCTTTAATTGACATTTCCAACTGAGGAAATAAGACAGATTTAATGGGAGCAGTTATATATAGCTGGACTGTAGCTGGATGAAGAAGTGTTTGACATTTAAATATCATAAACGATATATTATACACTCCCATCTCTAACACACTGTCAGTAGTAAGAAGGATAAGCAGATACTTTAAGTATACAAAGCACAGAGGCTAGCCCAAGGAATGCAAATAAATCTTTCGACAACACTGTTACATCAAATCTTCATGAAATAACTTTTATTCAATGCATGCAAGGTCTTATATAGAAAAGGAAAAGTCTCACATAGAATCCCTAAAGGTAATTTAATTTATTGTTTATAAAAACGAATAGGAGGATATAAAGTTGCTTTTGAAAACGTCAATGATTTTCTTTTTCAAATAACGCTAATAAGGTGCTTTTGTGGAATTATGTTCATTTGGTACTAACAAAAGACATGGGAAAAATCCATCAACTGATGCAAGGTTGCATCACAATCTAAACAAAAGAAATAAACCCATCATTTATTTTAAAATATTAATATAAGAGCTTCTTTCTTTATTGGCCTTTAATGAGGTTTCCACTATGGATTCACCTTAAGCACTTTAGCTTAATGAACAAAATTTGCTATTATGAAGTCTCTTTTGTGTCGGGTCTATAATCCAGGTACTGCAGCTCCAGGATCTACTGCATTTAGTTCCCTAAGAGTCACTGGTGGCCTTTGGAGTCAAAGCCATTGTCTTACATTTGCCCAATTTACAACTGGAGTTCCTTGGATAATTCAGCATGTATCAAAGAATCATTGTGTTCCTACAAATCTTTAAACATAACTGCATATGAACAAAGGCTGGACTAAACACAGAAGAGGAATAAAACATTTAGCTTTAGGAGGCAAGATTTTACTGAACATGGTGAATACCAACAGAAAAGAAATGATATGAAGATTGTTTGCCTGGAAAAGTTATTGTGCTGCCTAAATAGTTATGCACACATGTCAGTAAGTTCAATATGTATTTGTGGATACAAAGAGAGCATATATACATTTATAAATACATAGATGTCTGAATATGGACAAGCATCCTTAACATCTAAACTGAGCTCTGTGCTAGTTAATGTTTTCAGGGAAGAAAAATAATTAGTAAGTTTACGAATTGTGTTTTATTAGCTCCCCAAATATTTACGATGTACCCACTATGGTCCAGACACAAAGGTAAATAATACCTTTTACTTGGTCTCCAGCAGCAATAGATAACAATATATCCAAGCAATCACATCAACTAGACCCTTGATTTTGCATAGGCTTTGCACCAGGGGTGATGCTTGAACTGAATACTAAAGGACGAGGAAGGATTTTTCACACAGACGGTGTGGAAAAGAGAGGAGAAGAGGACATTTCTGCATGTGGCATGAGAGAAGAAAGACTATTCAATAAATGGCCACAGTTCAGCAAATCCAGATTTAGTGGTTTCAAAATTGGGCTGAGCAGAATCTCTTGCTGCAGGAAAAAGGGGGCGGGGGAAGTAATGGAATAAATTGTGCTGGGGTTCCAGACCTCCACCCCAGAGCTCAACCACAGTAGCCCGGTTTTATTCATTTTCCATATCAGTCTTTAAATCGGATTTTCTTTGAAGAAATAATCTATTGCCAAGAAAATACATTTTAAAATGATTTCATTAGAAGCACTCAGTCCATGGTGGAATGTACGAAGGATGGCACTGAAAAGAGTCTAGGTTAATTACCAGCCTTGCATGCCCACCCTTTGTCAACCTTGAATGGTAAGTCCAATGAAGGGCATAGTCAGGTAAGGGATAGGATCAGTTTTGCTTTTTTGGAAGGTTAAGTCCAGCAGCAGGAGGGTGGAGGATGATTTGCAGGGGCGGGGTGTGTGTGGAAAGATGGAAGCTAAGAGATCATGAAAAGCTACAGCCAAGGAAACCCGGATGGAGAGAGGTCTTGCCAATCATTTGAGTGCAGGGAATGGGAGAGAAAGAACGGTCTCCACCTGTTTCCCAGATCTGACAAAGGTCGCAAACAGGCATCATAATTGCTTATTTTCCTGGCTGAGCATCAGGGGGGCTAAAAAACGAATAATAATAAAACAATAATTGCTTATTAACAAAGTAGTCTTATCTTGATCAGCATAAAGCATATTGTTTGTGGCTCATTTTATTGCTAACATTTATGCTTCAAACTGATCCAAACAAAACTTATATAACCTAGTATTATTCTTCTTGTTAGAGCCAGAATGTGGAGAACCTTATACACAGAGTCCACTATTTCAACTAGGCAAAGAAATCAAATATCTACATGGCACATACTTGAGGATTTTAGGAAATAACAACTTAATGATATTAAGTAGTTAAGTAGTTTTCCCCCAGTTTACTGATTTTAAAATTGGAGGCCCATAAAACTTAAATAACTTGTCCAGTGTCATGTAACTAGTCCGTGGTGAAGCCAGCATTCCCAGCCACGTGTATGTGGCTCCAAAGCCATCGTGCTCTTTCTACCTGCCCTCCCGCCTCACCCATGTGCTCCCAACTCTCCCTCCTGCCTGTGATTCCAGCAATGACTCTTATGAAGTATAGAGTTCCCTGGAAATTTAACTATCCCTGGAGTGGGAAGAAAAATCGTCCAGGGTTGGAGAAGGAGACATTTATACCAAGATGGTGGGTGAGCCCCTAGTCTTCTTCACAAGCTGGCCCGTGGGGCCCACGTGGACATAACCCAGAGCTGCGGTCTCATCTCTTAGGAGTATGGTGGTGTGACACCTTCCTCAGCTGTTCTAACACATTGTCTACACCTCCATTGAAACACGGTTTGCTGTACTTGTATAATGGAAGTATCCCTTTCCCATCCTCTAATGACACTTAATCCGAATTCATCCTCTCTAGCCCTCTCAGAGAAGTCCAGTGGTCTCACAGGCTTGTAAATGTGGGGAGGGGGGCGGATTGCCAGTTTAGCTGTTTCCATACTGTAGGGGCTGGGCTGCAAGGCCGTGTCTTTAGGTCCAGGGGGGTTTCTGACCATGTGGTGATGACATGGTGGTGTGACAAGGTTCCTACATGCCATCAAGAAGTGCAGAAAATAGTTAAAAAGCCAAGGACAGTGTTGCAGCCTGCTCGGGTCAGTTGTCCCCCAGAGAGAGGTGCTAGGACGGGCCCAATGTCTTTTCAGAGTAGCCATCCCCCATCCATAAACACACTGGCACCTCCTGGGAAGCAAACCTGTCAAAGGGCTGTGCTGGGAGGGGCTCAGGGTCTCTTTCCTTGCAGCCCAGAGTGATAACCTTTTTCCTTCCCTTGACTTCCTTCCCCACGTTTCTACCACTTTTGTTTTTAGGCTTGCAACAGGGGTTTTGGGGCCCTGGCACCCCTATTTCTTCTTATGCCCAAAGTCCCTGGACAGACTAAGGCCCTCAAGACCAGGGCCAAGTCTCCTGGACCTTTTGATCCCATTATTGGATCTCAGCACATACCAGATCCTTAAATGTTTGATGAATGAATGTGTGATGTCTACCTCAAAGAGCAATCTGCTGCATGAGGCACTGTTGCCACAGTAACCAGCAGGCAACCTCCATGGAAGAAGGTGTCTGTGGGGACAGAAAGTTGGGGGAAAGAGTAGCATTCCAGTGAGCTCTTCCTATGGAAACAAAAGGGAAGAACACTGGAAAGATGGTGCTGGGGAGAAACTGTCTTTGGGTCGCCTTGCGACAACTGCTGAGGGTGGTGGTGCGGGATGAGGAAAGGGAGGGTAAATAAGGGGGGCCAGATGCGCATGTGTGAATGTGTTTATGTTATCATTTCACATTAAGGAGTTACACAGTTGCTGGGGGCTGGGCAGTTAGCAGCCTGCGGTCCCAGTCTCTTGGGTTAAGGCAATAGCAATGAGGCCATGGGCCTTAAACCAGCCTTCTTAGGGAGTTTTAAGGAAATGTCCACATTTCCTTTCATTAATTCATTAACTAACTAGTTCAGTCATCAGCCAACTTTTGACTATTACGTTAGGATGCTAGGATGCTAGCATCCTACAATGTTGTTGACACCAGGAACCCAAAGACAAGTGCTGGCCCTATCCAGCCACCTAATAAGGGAACACATTGGTGTTGGATGACTGTATCACCATGTGGAAGGGAAATAACAAGCAGAGAAAAATTTTGCTGAGGCCAGCCAGACAGTGAGGGTGTACTGACTCAGAGAGTGGACCCGTGGCACTAATTCCCCTGGTTCCTACAGGATTGACTTCTTCCTTCCGTGACCAGCTGAGGAGATACATGTAATTTTCCTATTATCTCTGCACCCAGGGTGAGTTCTGGGTTGACATTTTAATGCATTGTTTTATAAATAATGAAAGCATCTGTCTGAAATTCTCCCCACTTCGTTCCCTACGGAGATCTTCCTCATGCTGTCAGGGCTGTACAAATAGCTGAATTGATAAGAAAAATAAAAAATAATGAAGTAGATAGTGCGGTAATTGGTAGTCACACAAATAATGAGGTGAATCAGAATCTAAATCTAAGCAACACTATTATTATTATTGTCAATTCTTCACATTGCTTTTAAGTCAAGAGGCCAATCTTGCTTTTATTTGGTTTTAAATATTAGTCATAATGCTACATTAATGGTCTTGGTTTGAACGTGTCCCCTAAAAAAGCATGTATTGGAAACTTAACCCCAATGCAGCAATGCAACAATGAGGCCACAGGGGCAGAGCGAATGGATGGATGTTGTTATCTCAGGGGCAGGATTGTTATGAAAGGACAAGTTCCACCCCCTTGTGCCTCTCTCACTCTCCCTTGCCCTTCTGCCTTCCACCATGGGATGACACAACAACAAGGCCCTCGTCAGATGACAGCCCCTTGATCTTGGACTTCCCGGCCTCAGGAATCATTAGCCCGTAAGTTTCTGGTCATTATAAATGACCTGGTCTGCAGTATTGTGTTACAGATGCACAAAATGGGCTGACAGAAAATATATATTAAAGATATGAGTATTACCAAATATTGTAGGCCCAAGTTCTAAAATTATTTCTCTAAATTAAAGAACTCAGTATGAAACGATAAATAAGTAAACATTTTGGCCAAGTACAATATTTGCTGAAATATCAAATAAGATTTATTTGAGTCTAGTATGACTCAAATTCAAAAGAAAAGAAAAGAGACGTAATCAAATATTTACAACACAATGTCATGAGACATATAAGAGAAATGAGTGCAAAGCAACATGGGCATGGCATTGCTAATAGTATCCTGAGAATAAATCTTTTAAAAAAGAAATACAGCTCAGGGAATTAAAATGATATGTAATCTTCTTTTTCAATTTAATTTTTCTTGAGCAAAAAATGTGTGAAATATATATATACACACACACATATACATATATAACATGTGTGTATATATACACACACATATATATGCATATGCCAAGGAATACGCATGACCACTTTAGGAAGACCAGCTACTGACATCCTGTTAATAGAAAGGCCTTCCATCCAGCCAGATACCACATCTGCAGGCAAAAAGTCGAGACACGCAAACCAATAAGAATGCAATAGACAGAAACCTCACTCATCTACCTCCTCTTTTAATGGTATTTGTTATCTTTTATTTCATCTTTTTTGGTAGAGAAAATGTATCCCATCAAAATGCCAACGAACCTAAACAACCTGCAGAAACTTCTGAATCTCAAAAGACAACATACATATTCTTACATTTTACTCCCATATAATGTAACCAAAGACCCAATTGATCTGACAAGTAATTTTTTCCTTTAATCCGAAAATCTCCCGAACCACCCATAGAGATGACCCTGGCTCTACCCCAGAGATTTGCTGCACACGTTGTGATGTAGTAGGTATTTGAAAATAGGCAAATAAAAAGCCAACTTTTCTCTACTTACTATGACATCGACACTGCTATTTCTAGTTTACTTGATGAGATTTTCTAACTAAGCACCAAATCTGCTGATAACCACACCCAAGGAGAGGGTGCTGGAAGAAGCAAAATAACTTTCTGAGGAACAAATCACAGCCATCGAAATTACTCCTTTGACAGAGTAATGGATCTTACAGATGAAAGGGAGCAGAACGTGTCATTTATCTTGACTTCATAAGACTTGTCAGCTTTACCTGGTCTTTCCTGAAGAACACATTCATAAATAATTTAGAAAATTATGACTTAGACCTCAAAAACTTTGAGGTAGTCTACCATAACCTGGCAATGGGGACTTAAAAAAAATAGTTATTTGTGTTTCTTGGGATGGACTGGGGATCATAAAGCAATCCATCTGGGAAATGTATTGAGCCTGGTCCTACCTACAATTGATATGAGTGGCTCATATCTTGGATAGTTCAGGAAATATCCGTTTCTTTAGTGGAACTGTATTGGGAGTGGATGTGGTGATGGTGGTGTTTGCACCCTGAGATTCGGCTCCTGGTTCAAGTGGCTCTGCCTACATAGAGTCTGTTAGGGGTTAAATTGTGTCTTTCAAAAATCCATATGCTAAAGTCCTCACCCCACAGTACCGAAGAATGTGCCCTTATTTGGAGTAGGGTCTTTAGAGAGGTAATTAAATAAAAATGAGGTCATTAGTGTGGGCCCTAATCCATTATGACTGGTGTCATTATAAGAAGAGGAGATTTAGACAGACCTGCACAGAGGGAAGATTGTGTGAACACACAGGGAGAAAATGACCATCTACAAGCCCAGGAAAGATGCTTGAGAAGAAACCAACCCTGCTGACACTTTGATCTCAAACTTTCAGCCTCCAGAACTGTGAGAAAATAAATTTCTGTTGTTTAAGCTGCCCGGTCTACTTTGTTATAACAGCCCTAGCAAACTAATAGGCTCCCTGTTGCAAGAAGCAGCTCTGGGCTGCCTGGGGTGCACAGGTGGCTCTTCCTGGACCACGGATGAGCAAGGGACCTGAGGGGAACTCATCCATAGGCTGACTGACCCTATAAGGTGGCTGGGAGCACAGGTTGCTGCCCAATCGGGCAATGGTAGGGAGCTCCCCAACCAGGCCAGCTGGCTTCAGGAGTCCCACTGGTGGATAAAGTGGATTGACAGTCAAAATGAAAAGAAAGATGCAGATGCACAGAGAAAAAAGTGACAGCACAGGGAGAGGCCACGTGGGCTGTTAATGGAAGCTGGAGAGAGAGGTGAGTCCTTTAGGCAGGCTGATTTCCAAATCTGATTCTAATCCTCATTTAACCTTCCAGTAATTTCTCTGGGCCTCACTGCTTTTGTTAAAACACCTTTATGTAACCAGATATCCAGAGGAGACTGGATCTTACATTGTTTTAAAACTAGAAAAACTGTTATTTCAAACTGTAGAAGTTGAAGCTTCCAAATTGAAAACTGGATTAGCCTTTGGGAGGGAATTCTTTATTGGGACATTTTCATTCTGCAAATATGAAAACATTCCCACCCATTGTATTCTTGAGGAAGCCCTATACTCACTGAAATAATCCAAATGCCCTTTCTTCTGGATGAAGTAGAAAATAAATGTATCTTCTAATATTAGAAATTGAGTAATATATAATATTATTCCCCTCTCAAAATGAAAAAATATAGTTTCTTATTTTTTTCTAAATCTGAGTTTAGATATAGATTTAGGGAGATCAATTTTAAAATTAAATGTACATTTACAATTACTATATATACTCAGGAAGTGTATTTGTGCATGTGTGTTTTGTTTGTTTCTGTTCACATTCTTATCCAAACATTAGCTCTTCAAAGATCAGGAGTGCAGACAGAACTTCTGCGATGAAGGCATGCAGGCCTGAACTTTTCATCCTCTTATACTGGAAGGAAGACTGGGCGTGGCACAGCAAAAGCTAGAATGGATTATTTGGATGCTACATTTACTGCTATTTCAGACAAACGTTAAACACGATAAGTTGAATCCACACATTTATCTCTGCTTTCTCTTGTAACATGACAAAGAAAACAGTCAAGGAATAAAAAGGGTCTTCCTCCCACACGCCACACGTTTATATTTCAGCTCTGCTTTCAGAAATTTTGTTGACGTCTCTTGCTTGCTGTGGTTGCCTCTGCCATTCTCAAGAGAGAGATCTTTGTGAGGAAGGGAGATGGGGCTAGACCAAGAAGTGAGCAGCTGAGCACTGGCGACCCACACAGAGGCTCAGAAATGGGAGGGGTCCTGTGTCTCTAAGGCACTTCCCCATCCTGAAGAAGGGATGTTGACTTTCTGCCGGGACTGAATGGGAGTAACGTGAACTCAGGAACAGTGAGCCCATTTGAGGGCCAAGCAAGAGAGGTCTAAGAGAAGGGCAAAGTAGAAGTCTTCTCTCCAAGGAGGAGAAGCCTGCCCCTTTCCACACCCTGCTCCCCAAAGTGCTAGCAGCCCAGCTCACACCCCCAGGAGAGGCTCGAAAATTTCTGAGAAAAAGGACTTCCTATACCAAAAAAAAAAAAAGATGTAGAGAAATTTGGAGGTCATCCAGCAAAAAAGCTGACACATTGTGATCACATTTTAAATTTGTATCGCCTGTCTATTAAGTATGAGCAAGCATGCAGACATTCGAGACAATCTTCCCACACGAAAGAAAGAGGTAAAAACAAACAAACTGAATTGAAAAAAAGAGATGATACAGAAAGTTTTAAAAAACCTAATTAAAAATATCCTCAGAAATGAAAAAATATTGTGGTAATGAAACAAGAATGGATGCTATAAAGAGGAAGAACACTATAGTAGATATTAAAATTTTAATATCAGAAATGTAAAATCAATAGGACAATTAGAGGATATAAGATAAGTTGGAGAAATATCCTAGGAACTGGAACAAAAAGTTCAAGAAACAGAAAACACAAGAGGAGATATAAGTAAATCAGAGACTCTACCTAGGAGAACCTAGGAGGGTCAACAACTGACTTGTAGCAGTTATTTAAAAAGAGAACAGGAAAACTATAAGAGACTAAAGTTCAAAGATCAATAAAAAAAAAATCCCTGAGATAAAGTACACGAATGTTTAGATTAAATTGTCCTCAAAGTGCCTACAAAGCAAAATGATTGACAAAGACTAACACCAAAACACATCATCTTGAAATTCAGAAAAGAAAGCATCTATTAGCTAAGAACAATGAAATACTAGTTTTCTTCCCATGTATGGCTGAATGATGGCTACCCAAAGATAATCAGTTCATAATTTCTAGAACTTGTAAATGTTATCTTATTTGGAAAGAAGGTCTTTGCAAATGCAGTTAAGGTAAGGATCTTAAAATGAGGAAGTTACCCTGGATTTTCAAGTGGACCCTAAATTCCATCGTAAGCATCCTTGTGAGAGAGGCTAAGGGAGATTCGGCACACACGGAGGAGAAAATGATGTGGAGATGGAGCACAGAGACTTGAAGATGCTGACCTTGAAGACTGAAGCGATGTGGGCATGAACACAAGGTCAGTAGCTACCTGAAGCTGGAAGACAAAAGGAGAGGTTTCTTCCCTCGAGCTTTGGAGGGAGTGTAGCCCTGCCGACATCTTGATTTGAGCCCATTGACACTATTTCAGACTCTGGCCTCCAGAACTGTAAGACAGTAGATTTCTGTTGTTTCAAGCCACCCAGTTTATTGTCATTTGTTACAGCAACCAGAGGAAATAAACACACCTCCAAAAGGTCAAGACTTAGAGTTGGATCAGGATTCTCATTAGCAAGACTAAAAGAGAGAATAGCTTGGAAGAAGGTCCTACAATTCTCAGGGGAAACAATTTAAAATCCAGAATTGTAAACCAAGTAAATTATCAGTTAAGTACAAGGGTAAACTAGAGTCATATTCGGATATTTAACATTTTAAAACAGTTATGCTCTATGCACTCTTTCTCAGGACGCCAGTGGAGGATGTGCCTCCATCAAAATGAAGGAGTCAACCACGAAAGGAGAGGGCTGTGATCCAGGAAGCGGGGGACCCAACACAGGACAGTGAGGAAAGGCTTTCTCAGGCTCAAGCTGGAGGACACCGCTGTAGAATAGTCCCAGAGTCCAGCTGAGGCTGGAAAGCGAGGGCTTCAGGAGAGGTGTTGCCAAGAAAACGAGCAGGACGTGGGGACAACCTGGTATGTTTGATTCCACTGACGGGAGGCTGCAATCAGTACTGCTAGAACATTTGGGGATGAACTAGTGACGGGTACAAAAACTAAGCAAAGAAACAAAGCAACTTTAAGCTCTACATACAACAAAATATAGTACATGAAAGGAAATATAATGTTTTTTTGGGTCAACTGTGAACAATACATAGTAATAATAAAGTAAGCACTGACTGACCATCTGGTAATACATCTGCACTGGAGGTGACAGGAAGTATATATGGGGGGGGTCCAAGACAGCAAAATCTCCATAATCCATACTGTGGAGCCAATGCATAATTTTTATCATGAAAAATGCATGGCAGTGTGAGCATGGTATTTTGAAATATGGGTATAGATGACAGAAGAAAAAATATGAGAAAGTGGCTACTGTCGGGGGCAAATATTGCAACTGGGGCTGGAGGGGCCAGAGAACATTGATTTCATCGTGTCATGTAATACTCTTCAACTTTTACAACTATTTTTGTAAGTATTACTGTGTTAAAATATTTTTTAAGATTGAGTAAATCATAATTTGGTGTTAGGAACTAAATCATGTGCCTCCAAAACTCACATGCTGGAGTCCTAACCCACAGGATCTCAGAATGTGACCTTCTTTGGAGACGCTTTAAAGAGGTGATTAAACTAAAATGAGGTGATTAGAGTGGGCCCTAATCCACTATGACTGGTCTCCTTATAAAAGGGGGAAATTTTATCACAGGCACACACATGGGGGGAACATGAAGGCCATCTATAAGCCAAGGAGAGAGGCCTGGGACAGATCCTCCTCCCACAGCTCTCAGAAGGAACCAACTCTGCTGTCACCCTGATCTTGAACTTCTGGCCTCCAGAGCTGTGAGAAAAAAAAATTCTGTTATTTAAGTCCCTCAGTCTGTGGTCTTTTGTTATGGCAGCCCTAACTCACTAATACACTTGGCAACCAAAACCTATTAATTGTCCTATTTAGGACGCGGATCCAAAACATGTCCTTGCAGTTAGTAGGGCATAGTTTCAGTCAAAGGGAATTGCCACTGTCACTCACATCGGGAAGGGGGTTAAATCCTCGTACAGGAAATGAGCAGTCTTTGAAATACATAAGGAAGAGGAGACTTCCTTCTGATTTGGGTTCAAAAGAATTTGGGAGAAAGTGGATGAAGACATTCGAGTCTGTCTACAAAGTTCCAATAACACTTGGAGCATTCCCAGCAATGAGGTGAACTAGCTGCCCCCAACCCATGTGAAGCAGGAAGGAAGCTGGTCTGGTAAAGATTCTCTGGAAGTCAGGTTTAGACTGAAGGAGTCCCTTCTAGTCATAGTTGTAAGTTATCCTTGAGTGTTCAGTAAGTCCTGCTAAAGTTCATAGCCTGTTCTTGGTGGCACTGGGGGTCTAATCCCAGGTGTCAGAAGACATGGCCAAGAAGCAGCCAGAGTGGAATATCAGGGGTGGACCCCAAAGAGGACAGCTATGCCTACCCAGCAGGAAGCACTTATAAGACCTCTTGGTGCACATACAGCAAAACCTTCTGCATTTATTAGACAGTCATTGGATAATGACAATTTGGCACAACAGGCCTCTTCCAAGGGCCAGTGTGTTGTTTAAAGGCCTAAGAAAATATTTGATTCCATGAAACCAAATTTGATTCAAAAATATAAAAAAGAACAATTCAATATTTTATTTGATTAAATCTCTAAACTTCCCTCCATCAGACCCATACAATCTAATTACCATCTAATAACCATAGATGAACTCTCCCCAGATGAATCTAGGATCAATACTCCTCTCGTGTACTGGATACCATCTCCTCCGTGGTCCTTCCTTTCTCTCCAGCATCATCATTTCTCCTTTCTACTGAATTATTCCTACTAACTATACATTCCTGCTATAAGATCTCATACCTTTAAAAACATTAACTCTTGATCTCACGTTCCCCTGTGTTCTCGCCCTGTCTTCTGTACCTCTTTACGTTAAACTGTCTGAAAAGGATGCCTATGTTCACTAGCTCTGCTTTTCATCTACCATTCTCTCTTGAATCCACCTCAAACAGACTTTTGTTCCTATTACACCACTAAAATTGCCTTTGTCAAGGCCAACGGGGACCTCCTCTTTCTCAACCTCAACCTCTAAGCAGCATTAAACACAGCCAGCCACTCCCATCTTCTTACAGCATTTTTCTTTATTTGGTTTCCAGGACACCACATTCGTCTAGTTTTTCTCTTTCATCTCTGACCTCCCTTCTTCTCAGTCTTCTTTGCTGATCCCTTTCTCCTTTCAGACTTTTAATGCCCGAGTGCCCCGAGGCACTTTCTATATTAACTTTGTTTTCTACATTTACCGCTTAGGTCATCTCATCCAATTCCATGGCTTTAAAAATAATCTATAAACTGATGGCTCTCAAATTTAAATTTCTAGCCTCTATCTTTCTTCTGAACTTCACATGGGTGTATTTTAGGCTGCTTAAGCCTCAATTTCCTGCTCCTCCTTAAAACCCCATTTCTCTCCTATTCTCTGTTTTAAGGAACAGCAGCACAGCTGACTGCATCAGTGTAACGACAGTGATGACAATTTCCTACCACTTTTGCCTTAGGACAGAAGGTCTTTATTATGTACTTCTTTTATTAGAGATTTTTTCCGACCTTTAAACACTCTCTCTTTTAGTGCAGGATCCAGAACAAAATAATGAAAAAAATATATAAAATTAAAAGAAAAAAGTGCTAAAGAGAAGAAAAAAGGTTACTTCTACCCAAGAATAGGAACATTAAAGAAGCATTGAATCCTGCACATGCTCTGGTTACCAGCTCTTCAGAAATTAAACAAGGTAAGAGTTTAAGCCATTGCTGGAGAGACTGAGGGAGGCGGGAGGGGAGGCTTCCTCAGTGTGAGCTGGGATGGGTCCTAGCTACAAATGGGCCACTGAGAAAGGTCCTTATACATCTTCCCTTCAAGCGCTTATAACACTTGGGTAAGCAACAATCTGTTCTGGAAAATTTCAAGACACGTCCTTCCTGGAGGGAGGAGGAAGGATCCAATTACCTCCTGAGGGCCCATATAACTCCTAGATTTATAGTTTTCCAGCACACCATTCCATTGCCACCACTCTCTGGCGACACAGTGCAGTGAACATGTTACATTAAACTAGTCACCATCTGGACCTTTCTTGGCCTGAGCAAACTCAGTAGCCACACAGGGCTTATACCTAAGAAGATGCTCACACATGTGTGTGCTTCCAGCATAGTTTATTTTATTTTATTTTAATACACAGTGCCCTTCAAGTTTCCTTTCAAGTCTACTACAAATAACAGGTTTTAGCACATCAGGTGATATTTTGCTTCCTGAAGCATTTAAATTAATTTTCTATTACCAATGCAAATGTATACTTTCCAATTTACCCACTGCACAATAAAACCTAATTTAAAGCAATTAATGTTCATTAATGGCCCCATCTGCATGTTTATCACTTTATCCTTAAATACTTGAGACATGGTATCCATATTTTATAGCTCACTTCTTATCAGCAAGAATTCTTATCCTCAAGGGTAAACGTAAGACCGATGTGGAAGGATATCATATCTTTATAGGAAAACTACATTGCCTTTTTTTTTTTGAAAAAGTTAGATGAACAGGTTGAATGTGCATAATAACAAATGTACCTAATACAAAAAAAAAAAAAAAGTTTGTACTAATGTGCCTAGCTCCCTCTGTTGTCTTCCTCTTTCCTCAGAACTGGCTGATACAGCAGTGACTATGCACCACCAGTTCTTCACCTCCCAGTAGGATTTTGCCAGGAATGGGATGGATTGCAGCGGCAGCAGCCCTGTGGGGTTTCCCTATCTTGTCACCCTTCAGAAGGGCACTGCCTTGCAGGGAATGGACAGGTGAGCCAGCAGCTCTTACTACATTATGAAGTATTTTGAGCATATGCTTTAGTGTAAGACTAATACACTTATTAGGTGTATTAGTTGTGTGCCCTTATGAACATTGTCTAACCTTTTTGAGCAGAAGTTTCCTCATCCTGCCTGATTAGGTTTTTCTCAGGATTGAATGAGATCATACGTTGAAAGATAAAAGCATGTTGTGATGAACAGGACTAGCTCCACCAGACCATATTGCCAGGGTTCAAATCCTGGCTTCACCCCTCATCAGCTATGTGTGTGTATGATTTCTCTGGGCCTCGGTTTTCTCATCTGCAAAATGGGCATCGTAACGGTATCTATAATATCTCAAAGGATTATGGTGAGGATTAAAATGTGTTAATATGTGTACCTTACTTAAAACAGGGCTTGGTAGATAGCAAGGGCTTGGTGAACGTTAGGGGGAGAAAAACAAAAAACAGGAGGTACTTTGGAAATAACAGCTATTTTTATTAAAGCTTTTCCCTGGAGTCACATTCTGTGGTGCTAAAATGTGGCTTCTGGGCTTAGAGACGAGAATCCTGGCACAAGGGCACATGCAGGTGGCTTTTCCACCACCCCTTCTCCCAGTCTAGGGGAAGGCATAGTAAGTACCCCTTCTGTGACACTGTTATGTCTAAAGCCTGACAGCCAAGTGCATGTATAATTCTTGCAAAAAAAAAAAAAGTCAGTAGTATGTTTATACCATTTTAACAAGAAAAGCAAATGAGTTTGGACAAGATTTTTTACATATAATGTTGGTGAACAAAGATCAACCCATCTGATTTCTCTATTCCTAAAAAAAAAAGAGTTAATAAATGTTTCCACACGTGTGGTTTCAATGAAATTTACATTTACGAGTCATTATCATTTTGGTGGAAGGCAAAATGATATTCGGCTTGTCACTGGAGGGGCAGATGGAGATGGAGTTTAGGAAGATGACAAGCTAGCTGACAGAAATGAGTAAAATTTACGTTCCTACCAACCTAATGGCAAGCAATTATTTCTGAACTAGGATAACAAATGTGCTTTTTTATCCTATAACTTGACATGTGTTATAGAAGTTTCCAGAAGGCATATTTTCTGTAAAGAAGTAACTGCTTCTGTATTCAACATTTAGTACAAGAGTTTAATTGGATACTGACCCCTTCAGAAGATTTTGTTATAAGTTAGATATTAAGAGAATAAAAAAATATACCTGAAGTTGTCTTCTACTTTCTGTTATCTGTTTCTCTGTTTAAATATTGCCTTACAAACATAGTTTTACTTCATATTCAATACCATTTACAGATTTGGGCATTAGCAAAATATAAATGACTCTATGCACAATCTGTAGTCATACTATTTTATGAGTATCATAAATAAAACAAATACAAGTGGGACATTTGGTGTTTATCTTGGCTTGAAAGACTATCTTAGCATGAGAAAGACATTTTTGATTCCATGATTAAATAACAACCTACATAATAAAAAATGGGCAAATTTTACTGGTGCAGTTCATCACAGATGACATTATACAATTAATATGTATTAATATAAAATATTAAGACAAGTTAAATGTCATAGTGTGAATTTGAATGTTTTGACTTATAAATTTATTCTACATAAAATAGTAACCAAACTAGACGCAATCTTCCACACATAAATTGCATATCCCGAAACAAAATACCATATTTATATGAGTTATTTTCATTTGCTTATTTTCATGGAGGCGTAGACTATAACTACTGTTTGATAAAGAAGCAAAATTTTGAAAATTAAGTTACATGGAAAGTCCAGAAATTAACATTCACAACCTGGTAGAGGTAGAAATGACCATAGTTATCTAGTTCAAATCCCCCATGTCGGAAATAAGGAAGCGGAAGCTTCCTTGCTGTGACATTCCAACTGTGGCACCGAAGAGCAATGATAAAGAGAAAAGGAAACTATCTCCAACAATTTAAACATCAACTACAACCCTATCTGAATAGTATAATAATCTTAATCTAGTAACAATGTATTAATTAACAAATAACCCTATTTTACTAGCATAATAATCTTAATCTAATAACAATATTGAAAAGTATAGCAGAAAAAATCAGTATGATTGTGACGCATTGCAATGAATGGACTTGTCAGATCAAAGGGAAGAGAAAAACAAAGAAATAGAAAGAAAAGAAATAATCAAAGACCTACTACTACATACCCAAATCATGGTAATATCGTTTACTCATAAAGACTTAGTTTAAAATCTATCTTAACAACTACTAGTCTGTGTCCTTGGGCCAATCAAGTCCTGTGGGTTTCTGATTCCCCATTTAAAACTGGAAGTGGTAATAACTAGAGCCATCACAAGGACTGAACAGAATAGTGTATGTGAAGAATCAAGTTATCCATGCAGTACAGTAAGACTATATCCAACTCTTGGATCTTCAGATACATTCTGTGACTTCATGTTTATGATCACACCATGCCACAGGGTCAGCGCCAGAGCTGGGATTCAAATCAGACCTGTTTACTCGAAAACCCACGCTTTTCTCCTATGTTTAGCTTTAAGACCTTTGTACATTTTGGCCTTTCTGCTAGGCATTTTTCCCTACTCCTCTACCTTAAATCTCTAACTGCCTGCTAACCCTGTTCAACCTTCAAAATTCATTTACATATAACTTTTTCAGTCAACTGTCCCTATATGCTTCTAGTATATGTTCTCTTAGCATTTTGACATTTTTAAATATTGTACTTATTAATAATTAAATTTAGTTAATTATTTTCCTAACCATTTTTGAGTACTCTTTCTATCCTGCACTGTAAGCTCCAGGAGAACAAGGGCCATCTCTCCACTGCTGACCATCATGTCTCCAACCTCTAGCAAGGTAAGTGACACAATGCAGACATTCAGACAAAACACTGAATACATCAACGAATGCATGGATGACTAAATGGAGAACAAAGGGGAGCCTTGACTTGGCAAATGTTTTTGTTTGGCTGTGTTTATTAATAAGAGAATGTTGAACCAGAAAAAGAAGAGGTGGGCAAATGTAAGATATGGTAGAGATATTATTATGAGAGATGGGGTAAGGTCCCTGAGAAAATCAAAGGACTTGATCCACGGCATGAAAGTAAGAAATGCCCAAGAAAAGGAAGAGGAATAATTCTGACGCTGTATCAGGAAAGAAGATGGAGGGATAGTTGTAGATGCAGACATATTTTCAAGGAGATCCCATAACAGATATTGTATTCTGTGTAAAGTAGGAGGTGGCATTCACATGTCAGAGTGAGAGGAGGAAGATGGGGTTGTGACGAGAATGGGAGAAGGTACAAGTGAGAGACACAGAACTCCCAGGAAGCATCGAGCATTCAGCCACAGTTATAGACTATGACTTTTCAATGTTTTTAATCAACACTTGCTTGGGTAGTATTTTCTGCTGCACAGCACAACAACTGGGGTCTGCGAGACGAAAACACAGATGGTTAAACTCAATATAAAGATGACAATGACGACGATGTGATGACGATAGTGACAAATATTGAAACATTGACTCACTGGTTACTATGTCAAGCACTGTGCAAAACTGTTTCTATGAATGTTCTTATTTCTTACACACACACACACACACACACACACACACACACACACACACGTGCTGTATGTATCTATTTTTTACAGATTAGAAACCTCAGACTTCTATACAAATTTATTAAGGTATAATTTATATACTATACCAAAAAATATACCTATTGCATATGTAGCACTAAATGATTTTTAATAAATTTATTGAGTTGGCAACCATCACCACAAGTCAGTTTTAAACCATTTTCATCATGCAGAAAAAATTCCCTTGAGCCTGTTTGCATTTAATTCTGCTTCAACCCTTAAATCTCAGGCAACCACTGATCTGTTGTCTTGATAAATGTGTCTTTTATGGATATCTCATAAAAATGGAATCATACACTATTAGAGATTTATTCCTTTTGTGTGGCATTTTTCACTTATGATAATATTTTTGTGGTTCATTTATTTGATAGTATGTGTCAGTATTTTGTTCTTTTTTATTGCTAATAGTATTTAATTGTACGGATATATCACATTTTGAAATTGATGGACATAAGGATTGGGCTATTATATTAATAATGCTGCTGTGAAAATTCGTGTACAATTCTTTATGTGAACATATGTTTTTTTTCTCTTCTGTCGATTCCTAGAAGTAAAATTCCAGGGCTGTGTGGTAAGGTTATGAAACTGTCAAAATGTTTTCTAAAGTAGGTGTAGAATTATATATTCCCATTTGAAATACATGGTAGTTCCAGTTTCTCCGCATTATCACACTGTCTTCTATTTGATTAAAGTCATTCTTACGGATATATAATGGTACCTAATTGTGGTTTTAATATACGTTTCCCCGATGACTAATGATATTCAGTATCCTATTATGCATTTATTAGCCAGTTGCATGACTTCTGTGGTGAAATGTCTATTACTCAAATCTTTTGTTCATTTTTAATTAGGATTTTATTCCTCTTCTTATTGAACTGTAAGATTTCTTTTTGTACTCACAATACAAATCTATTATACGATATATTACTACAGTTTGAAAATATTTTCTTCCAGTTAGTCAAGTGCTTACTTTTTCATTTTCTTAATAATGCATTTTGAAGTGCAAAAGTTTTTCATTTTATCGAAGTCCAATTTATTGATTTTTCTCTTTTAATGTTAATGCCTTTGATGTCATTTCCAGGGACTCTTAAGTTCTTAGAACTTCTAAGTTCACAAAGATTTATTCTGTGTTTTTTCTCTAGAAATTGTATAGGTTTAGCATTTATATTTAGGCTTACTATTTATTTGAAGTTAATTTTTTTGTAAGGTAAGACTCTTAAGTTCTTTTTTTTTTTTTTAGGATGTGGAGAGACAGGAACACTCTTACACTGCTGGTGGGACTGCAAATTAGTGCAACCTCTTAAGTTCTGTTTTTCCCTCCATATATGGATTCCCAATTGTCCAGCCCTATTTCATTTGTTGAAAAGACCATTTCCCCACTGACTTGCCTGGGCACATTTGTCACAGATCAATTGACCCTAAGTCAAAAGATCTCACTGAAGGACCCTCCATTTTGTTTCATTGGTCTATATGCCTATGCTGATACCAATGTTTTGATTATATAGCACAATAGTAAGTTTTGCAAACATGTAGATAAGTCTTCCAAATTTTTTTACCAATTTAAAAATTGTTTTTACTTTTCTAGGTCCATTGTATTGGCACAAAAAGTTTAGGATCCACTTGTCAATTTCTAAAAAACAAATCATCTGGGATTTTAATAGGGATTAGGTTGACTCTATAGATCAATTTGAGGAGAATTATCATTTTAACACTATTGAGTTTTCCAAACCATGAACATAAAATGTTCCTCTATTTATTTAGATCTTTAATTTCTTTCAGCAATATATTGTAGTTTCAGTGTGCAAATCTTGAACTTCTGTTGTTCAATGTATTCCTAAGTATTTAATACTTTTTGATGCATTGTGAATAGAATTGCTTTCTTAATTTCTTTTCCAAATTGTTCATTGCTAAGATATAGAAACATAATT
Organism: Propithecus coquereli; assembly: GCF_000956105.1. NCBI lineage: Eukaryota > Metazoa > Chordata > Mammalia > Primates > Indriidae > Propithecus > Propithecus coquereli. The sequence continues at coordinate 3,449,932 of NW_012148197.1, read as the reverse complement.
AATTTTTTAATGTTGATCTTATATCCTTAAACCATGCTAAACTTGTTTATTACTTCTAGTAGCTTTCTTTTTTGTATGTATGGATTCCTTAAGATTTTTTACATAAGATTATGTATGTTATCTATGAGTAAAAAATTTTTCTTCTTCCTTTCCAATCTAGATGCCTTTAATTTTTTTCTTTTCTTTTGTTGTTGCTGCTATTTGTCTCATTTCACTAGCTGGAAGCTGCAATACTAAGTTGACTAAAAATGGTAAGAGCGGACATTCCTGCCTCTTCCTGATCTTGGGGGGAAAACACTCAGTCTTTCACTTTTAAGTCTGAAGTTAGCTGTAGGTTTTTTGAAGATGACTTTTATAAGGTTGAGGAAGTTCCTTTGTATTCCTAATATGAATTATTTTTAACATGAGAACTTTCACCATAAATTGGAGTTACATTTTTGTCAAATATGTTTTTTGTGTCTATTGAGATAGGCATGTTGTTCTTGTCCTTTATCCTATTAATGCAGTATATTACATTAACTGATTTTCAGATGTGAAACCAAACTTACATTCTAGAGATAAGTCCCACAAGGCCATGGTATATAACATAACCCTTTTTATATGTTACTACATTTGTTTTGCTGATATTTTCTTAAGAATTTATTGTGTTTAGAGGGATATTGGTGTGTAGTATTTTTTTTTCTTTTTTGTGATGTTTTTTGTCTGGCTTTGTTATCAGAGTAATTTTGGCCTGAAAAAATTGAAATGAAAAGTGTTTCCTTCTTATCTATTCTCTGAAAGAGTTGATAAAAATTGGTATGTCTTTAAATATTTGATATAACATACTAATTAAGACATCAGAGCCTGAGATTTTCTTTGTGAAAAATTTTTAGATTACAAATGCAATTTCTTTCTTGTTCTAGGTCTTTTATGATTTCTATATTTTTCTTTAAGTATGTTTTACTAGTAATAATTTATAAATACACAATTTTCTGCTCTAATCTTTATTATATCCTTCCTTCTGTTTGCTCTGGATTTAGTTTTTTCTTCTTTTTCTAGTTTCTTAAAGTGAAAGCTTAGGTTATCAGGACTAGAAACTTTCTCCTTTGGTGACATAAACATTAGGGTTATAAATTTCCGTCTAAGCACTGCTTTACCTGCATTCTATCATTTTTATATATTTTATCGTGGTGTTCATTCAACTCAAAATCATGTTTCATTGCCTTGAATTTTGTTCCTTTATCCATGGGTGACTTGAAAGTGTGTTAATACCCAAATATTTGTCATTTTCCCAGATTTCTATCTGTCATGGATCTCTAACTTAATTTTGTTGCAGTTAGAAAACATACTCTTTATCATTTTAATTTTTAAAAATGCATTAAGAATTTTTGTGTGGACCTGCATATTGTCTATCTTGGAGAATATTCCATTCCAAAAAAATTTGTATTCTGCAGTTCTTGAGTGAAATGTACTAGAATGTCAGTTAAGTAACATGGATTGATAATATTGTTCAAACTTTTATACCCTCGCTGATTTTCTCTCTAGTTACTTGTTATCAGTTGTTAGTGGAGTTCTGAAATTTTTTAGTTGTCTATTTGTCCTTTCTGTCAGTTTTTGCTTTAAGCATTTGAAGGTCTCTGTTATTAGAAATCTATACATTTATAATGTATCTTTCTAATGCATTAACCTTTTAACGTTATGAAATGTCTGTCTTTGTTTCTAATATTTATTATGTTAGGGCTTATATTATTTGATATTAACATAACTATTCCAGCCCTATTACCGCTACTGTTTCATTAAACAAAAATCATTGCCAAGTCCAATGTCATAGAGCTTTTCTCCTATGTTTTCTTGTAGCAGTTTTCAAATTCAGGTCTCAAGTTTCAGTCTTTAATCCATTTTGAAGGTTTCTTGTGTGTTTGTGTGTGTGTGTGCATGGTAGAAGATAAAGGTCAAATTTTATTCTTTGGCATGTGGATATACAGTTTTCCCAACACCATTTATTGAAGAGAATATACTTTTCCCATTGTGTATGAACAAATATTGGCTACCATTATTTTATATTTGTCAAACTTCTATAATTTATTGATAACAAACATGTTTTGTATAACAATTTATAATTTTCAAAGCACTCTCATGCCCATTAATATGTTTTATTCTTACAATAATTCTGGGAGGTAGATGTTATTGTGTTCCCATAACAGCTGAGAATTATTCTGTATAGTTAATACATGGTAGACTCTTGATTGGAGTTCAGTTCTTCTGATGTTGTATTAATGCATTTCACACTACGCAACAGAAGTTTTCTTCATCAAAAATTTAATTGTCTTGTTATTCCTACAGCTTTTGTGTGGAACGAGGGTGCATAAGATTCAGTGTACTTAGAGAAACAAACTTAATAATTGAGTTCACAAGCCATAAGGGATTAAATAAATATTAGTGCATTTATAAATTAAATCCTATCTATTCCATTAAAAGTGGCATTATGTTGAATGCTTATTGTCATGAAAATATAACCATAACATAATAAGTGGAAAAAAGTTTTAAAAGACTATGTATAAATAGAAAAGACAATCCAGAAATAGATGCACACATATACAGTCAATTGATTCATGATAAAAATGCCACTAAAATTCAATAGGAAAAGAATTTATTTTCAATAAATGGTTCTGGAGCACCTAGATATTGATATGAGAGAAAAATGAATCTTGCCCCATTATTTTGCACCATATTTAAAAATTAATGTGAGATGAACCATGAATCTAAATGTGGAAAGAAATCATAAAATTTCTAGTAGAAAACATGATATCTTCATACCTTGGGACAGAAAGCTATTTCTTCAATATGCAAAACAATATCCACCAAAGAAAAATAATAAATTTTAGCTCATTAAATTTAAAAAGTAATTTATTAAAAGATAGCATGAAGAGACTGAAAAAATAATCCACAGAGAAGATATTTATAATACAAATATCCAATAGAGATTATATATAGAATATATCAAGAATTCCTACAACCTAATTTAAAAAAGACAAATGAACTTATTTTTTTAATTGGACAAAAGATTTAAAAAGGTACTTTGCAATAAAAAATACCAAAATGACAAATCAACAGAAATCAATCACCAGTGAAATGCAAATTAAAATTACCATGCAATACTACTACATCCCCCATGGAGTAGCTAAATACAAAAGACTGGCAATGCCACTTGTTGGCAAGAATGTTGAGCAGCAGGACCATTCTGTCTTACTAAAGGAAGAATTAACTGGTGGATCAACTTTGGAAAATTGCCATTGTCTACTCAAGCTACACATATGTTTGCTCTATGATCTAGCAATCACACTTCTAAGCACATACTCAAGGAAAATGAGTGTATATATCCATCAAGAGACATGTAAAAAAATGTTCACAGCAGTCTTATTCATAATAGCCACATACTGAAAACAATCCAAATATTTATTAATAGAATAGATAAATTGTGGCACGCAATAAAAGAATACACAGCATTAAAAAGTTAACAAGTTACGGATACATGCAACAACGTGAATAAATCTTGCAGACATCATGTTGAGTATCCAGACACAAAAAAGTTCATATGGTACAATTCCATTTATATAAAACATAAAGAATAGGCAAAATTAACCAATGATGATAGAAGTCAAAAATCATTACCTATAGCAGAAAGAGGTACAATGGAACCTTCTAGAATGCCAGACATAGTCTAGATTTTTTTTTTTTTTTGAAACAGAGTCTCACTCTGTTGCCTGGGCTAGAGTGCGATGGCATCAGCCTAGCTCACAGAAACCTCAAACTCCTGGGCTCAAGCGATCCTTCTGCCTCAGCCTCGAGAGTTGCTGGGACTACAGGCACTCCACCATGCCTGGCTAATTTCAGAAATGTTCTAGATTTTGATGTGACAGTTACATATAACAGCCAAATAAAGTGTTGCCTGAGTTTCAACATGCTTCCTTATGGCCAATGTCTCATTGCTGTTTATTGTGTTAAAGTCTGACTTCAGCTACTATCTGTGATGTGCTGCCTTGTTCCTCACAATTTGTGGAGGTAATTTTGAATACTGAATTTTCACTGGTTAAAACAAGTTTTGGAGCATTCTTCCATCCTTCTCCTTTTTCCTCTTCTTCCATTTCTGCTGCCATGTCAGATTCTGAAAGATCCCACTGAGCATTTCTGGTGTCAGTGTGACCAGAAATACTGGACCAAAAATATAATGCAGCATGATCAAATGGGTTTTATTCCAGGAATGAAAGGATGGTTCGATATACTCTAATTAATAAATGTGATTCACCATATAAACATAATTAAAAACAAAAGCCATATGATCATCTCAATAGATGCAGGAAAAGCATCTGATAATCTGGGTGATGGGCACACTTATAACTTTGACTAAAGCAGTACAAATCAATCCATGTAACCAAAACATTTGTGCTCATAATATTCTGAAACTTAAAAACAAGCATTTGATAAAATTCAGCATCCTTTCATAATAAAAACTCTCAGCAAACTGGGCATAGAAGGATCATGCCTAGCAACTTCTTTACAAAAGCTCTTCTGAAAAAGCCACCAATAGCATCCTTAAACCACCAGCACCCACAGAAAAGCATTTTTAAAACTTCTAAAAATTTTTATTTGAAATGATGGCAGGACACACTTGGGCCTATGTCTTCTGATCTTAAAGCAACTTAAAAGTGAATGAGTTCTAGGTTGGTAAGATAGTGTCATTTTTTTCTTTTCTTTTAAAAAAATTCTCCTTGAAAATCAACAAGAAAAAATCAAACAACCCTATCAAAAAGTGAGCAAAGGACATGAACAGAAACTTTTCAAAAGAAGACAGAATAATGGTCAAAAAACATATGAAAAAATGCTCAACATCTCTAATCATCAGGGAAATGCAAATCAAAACCACAATGAGATATCACTTATCTCCAGTGAGACTGGCCTTTATCAAAAAGTCCCAAAACAATAAATGTTGACATGGATGCGGAGAGATAGGAACACTCATATATTGCTGGTGGGATTGCAAACTAGTGCAACCTCTGTGGAAAGTAATATGGAGATACCTCAAAGAGATACAAGTAGAACTACCATTTGATCCAGCAATCCCATTACTGGGCATCTACCCAAAAGAACAAAAGTCGCTCTATAAAAAAGACACCTGCACCCAAATGTTTATAGCAGCACAATTCACAATTGTAAAGATGTGGAAACAACCCAAGTGCCCATCAATACATGAGTGGATTAATAAAATGTGGCATACGTATATCACGGAGTACTATTCAGCTTTAAGAAACAATGGTGATATAGCATCTCTTGTATTCTCCTGGAAAGAGCTGGAACACATTCTACTAAGTGAAGTATCCCAAGAATGGAAAGACAAGCATCACGTGTACTCACCATCAAATTGGTATTAACTGACCAACACATAAGTGCACATATAAGAATAACATTTATTGGATGTCGGGCAGTGGGGAGGGGGAGGGGGAGGAGGGGACGGGTATATGTATACACAAAGAGTGTGATGCGCACCATCCGGGGGATGGACACGCTTGAAGCTCGGACTTGGGGGTGGGGGGGCAAGGGCAACATACGTAACCTAAACATCTGTACCCCCATACTATGCTGAAATAAAAAAAAATTCTCCTTGTTATAATTTATAATTTTGCTTTGCAATAAATAAAAAAACAAGGAATGAATATATCTTTTTGTTTGTGCTAAATAAATATTAGGGCTGGTGATTCAGCCTTTGTTCATTTCCTGCTTTACCATTTGATGCACGTCTCAGGGAGAAACAAAGATACATGTGCATTAGCTCTCTCTCTCTCGCGCGCGCGCTCTCTCTCTCTCTCTCTCTCTCTTTCTCTCTCTCTCTCTCTCTCTCACACACATACACACACACACACACAGACACACATACGCACACACTCTTAAAAGAAGTCAGAGTAATCCATTTAGCCACAACACATCCAGGTTTCCATAACCTGCATCTGGTGGTGACACGTCTCAAATATGGCTTTAGAGCAATTCATAAGATTGTTTTGTGTATAACTTCATTTAACAAATCAGTTTGATACACAATTTAAGTTTAGAACCTGCCTTAAGCTTGGAGCTCAGGAATATCAGCCCTGGTTTCTCAGAGTAGCCAATTTGTTGGAGGATCCCACCATGGTTCTTACACCACCATCTTTGTTGCTCCTTTTCCTTCCCCGCTCCCCCATTCCACTCCAGAAGGACTCAGAGTGGAGCAATGGCAGAGGCAGAAAACTTTAGTGTGGCCTCGTCTTTGAGCCCTAAGGCTTGGTGTAAACACACCTCTTCCACACCACCGCATTTTGCTTTCATCACTTCTCTAGTTCTCTGGCACTTATTCTAGTCCCAAAGTGAGCAGAAGTTTGAAATGTGCTCAGAATTAGTTCCAACAATGTAGTTCTAATCTATGTTTTTGAATATGAGTGCACTACATAATAACTTCTGAACCTGAACTTTTGATTTGTAATAGGAATAAAACGAGGTTTCCCTTCATGAATGAATGGGTATGCGACATACTTAGAGTCTTGAAAAGCATCCTGAGAAATCATGGATGGAAGAAGGCATTATTGGAGAGTAAATCACCAAATTGCTTTAGTGGCCTGCCCGACTCAACTGAGCATGTAACTTTGGACCTGGCATCTAGACCCATTACTCTAATTTATTTTTCTCGCACTTTTAAAATATCACATTAGTTATTTTTAATAATGCTTCCTCAAAGGTAAGCCAAAGATAATCTTCATAATTCTCTTAGGTGATGAACGAAGGCACAGAAATATTCGTCTAAATTGGAAACTCTTGAGGGGACTGTATCTATTGCTATGTTTTATACATTATCTAATGTCCTCTTGGCAACACAGATTCTGAATTATCATTGTGGTAATCATAACAACAACGAAAATGAGTGATGTGCTTTACTTTCATGAACTACGCTCAGCCGCGGTTCTTGACATCCACAGCCTCCTTTCCGAAAGAAGATACGGGGTTCGATTTTCCTCAGGACTAGCAGTAGTGACATTATTCAATGAAAACTCAGAATTTTGTTTTTGTGGAGATGGCTCATCCCAGATATATCAGAGAGTCTTCAAACAATCTTGTAAATAAAAGAATGAGTTCTTTTATACAGGCTTCTAAGAAGACCAGAACTATTTTGGGATAGGTACAAATGAAAAGATATAGATAAAAATCAGCAATCCTCCATTTGACAGCCCCAATCACCTGTTTTGAGTAAAAATTCAAAATGATGATGATGTTTCCTGTCACCTCCCCTGCTGGAAATAAGGAACAATCCTGTGCATTCCGACACCTCGCTATTCCCCACTGAAGCAGACTCTGACGCACATTTCTAACACATCTGAAATGTCCCCTGATTTACCCTCTTTAAGGAAAGTTGACGAGTGACTGTCAGGGGTTCACCGTCCCTCTAGTCCCTGTCATCAAGAATGTGTTAGATTGAGAAGTTCCGTTGAGCTGAAAAGCATAAAATAAGGAACTAAGATGCTCATTTTGCTCTCCCCTGACAGATACTGGCAGAGAGAAAATATAAACTTAACTATGTCCTAAGGGCTCAGGTGATCTTTTTCCTTCACTTATAAACACCTTAAAAATAAGGAAAATCTCTGGTGAGGCAGCCAAGAAGTTTCTTCTTCAACATCTCATAATGTAAACTCTTCAGGGGAAAAATTGGTACTGCCCTTGTCAAGATAAATAATCACTTCAGACATGTTAACTCCGGGCTCTTTTTTAATAGTGATGGCTTTAGGAATAGGCACGTCTACTATGTGTGAAAGCGATACAGATAAGATGTGTGTTTTTAAATTGATGATTAAAAATGAGCCATATAGAGTCTGGTTCACTGTAGATTTCTTCGTTTCAATCAGGATATTTGTTTTTTTACAAGTGGTGGTTTTGAAAACAAAAAATTCAAAAGATGCTATCCATTGCCTAATATTCTTTGTTTCTTTGGCAGAGAGTGGAAGATAAAAATCAAAGATACACTGTGAACAGGCAATTGAGGTTTTCCAATCCTCAGAAAGTCCCTCTTGGTTCAAGACTGGGCTGAATAATAAAGTGAAGTTTCCCTGCCTTTGTATCCACACCAGAAAAGATTTTAGCAAATACAAGTCCTCCAACAACACTGACAGTAAATTTTTTTAAAATAAAATCTTTTCTGTTTTGTTGCAGAGCAAAATCATCAGAGTTTGGTCATCAATTCACTGATGACTATTATGATATGATTTGAACTTTGTGAAGCAAATAAGAAAATCCTCTCCCCTTGCTCTACAAGTGCTCCTTGTTTTTATAGTATATCTAAAGAGCAACCAAAGATGAGGTCAAAGATGACCCAGCAGCACTTTTTAAAATGTACACTTGGAAAGCAACAGTGAGTCCTACTGCCGCCTGCAGCAATGTTCTCAGAACCCTTATCCTCAAAAAGGCCCTCAAAAACTGGAGGCATATAATTCACATCACAGATTACTAAACACCTAGGTTACTGAATTCAATCTTCCTTTCAAAGAAAGATACAAAACAATTTGTTCTGATGCACAGTACAGTGAAGAGCAAATAGGTGAGATGCTTTCAAACCATGAGCCTGTATATCCACAATTCAGTACAAGGTGACAATGGTTATTTTAACCATTGCCTCCTTTTATTCTGTATACCAAGTACAACAAAGCACAGTCATATCCTAAAGATTGAAACTGAGAAAGCAAGAGGCAGACAGAAGGAAGAAGGAAGGGAGGGAAGGACATAAGGAAAGGAAGGAAGAAAAGAATAGAGGTAGTGGGGACAGAGAGAGGGAGGGAAGAAGAGGAAGAAAGGAAAGGACAGGAAAGGGAAGGGACTGTACACCAGATTTATATCCATATCTATGTACACACACATGTACACAGGCATATGTGTGCATACATCAGTATACAACATAGATGCGTGTTTGTGTATGTCTATATCTATAGAGACTGTATTATACATAATAGTAGAAGTTTAATGCAGTAAAATATATATATGTACATATATGTATGTGATATATATATACACAGTAAAAACAATATAGTATATTTTATATACACACAGATGTGTGTGTTTGTGGTGTATGACTGTATTATACATAATAGTAGAAGTTTAATACAGTAATAAATATACACATACATATGTATGGTATTAAGATTCTGTGTCTGATATGTGTCATGCCAGTAACATATGGAGCCAAGCATGAAGACATTCATTCATTCATGCCACAAATGTGAACTGAAGACTTTGCTAGTAACAAAGAATAGGACCGCATACTCTGGGAATAGAAAGCCACCGTTAGAACGTGGTTCCTACAGTCCGAAGGAACTCCAAGTTTCAGCGGGAAAAGGCATATAAATAACTAATTGAATACCAAGCAGTGTGAAGCAAGTGCCCTGATTAGATACAGCCACATGCTGAGGAGGACTGGAGGAAGGGGAAAGACTATGATAGGTCCGAGGCTAGGAAGAACATAGGAAAATGCTTCTTCATGGAGATGATTGTTAGCTCATTTTCACAGCTGGAGGAGGAGTAAGAGTTCTGCGAGTCCATAGAGACATGCGAGCCATGGCGTGTGATAAAGAGGGCATAGCATGCCCAGGAATGGCGAACTGATTCAGGTACCGAGAGTGCAGGGTGCAGTGAGGGAGCCCAGCTGGAGATACCAGAAAAGACAAGATTGTCTATGGTCTACATGCTGCACTGAAACTAGACACGAGGACAGGGTTACTAGGACGGACACGATGATACTATAGTCAGAAGTGAGAAGAAAAAGAACATTCCAAAAAAAGAGGATGGCATTAGGAAAGGGTTGGCAATAAGAACATGCTATGTTGATTTAAGGAATGGATTAGGATAAGACACATTTGCTTACTTCCTGGCACACAGTAGGGGCTCAATAAAGATTTATTGAAAGAATAATTCATGCTATAGGCTATTCCTATGATTTAGTGTCACAGACTAAAGTTAATAGGACTTAGGTGGTAGGTGGAATCTAACAGAACAAATGGAAGACAGAACTATGTACCTCTGTTAAATAGTTTTACCAGACTTTCCTACCCACACACAGCAGGGCTTTGCAGGACAAAGTATATACCACAAAACTTCCAGGCCCATCCATGGCCACTGTTAGAGCCTTCACACTCTTTTGCCTGCCCCTGCATCATGCTTGTACGTCAGTCTTCCAACCCTTCAGCTCCATCCCTGTTTCAAGTTAAGTTTCCATATGCTTCTTGGATTTAAAAGTAAGTTCTTCTTCCCCAGTTTGACATTCAGTACTCATCCCTGTACTCTTTCTGTTCTTGGTTGTTCCAAGTACACACGTCCCCCATCCCAGTCTCAGCCCCTGGACCAAAAGTGATCTCCAAAGTGATCCACCTGTTCAGAACTCACCCCTTCCCATGAGTCCCTCGAAGGTGACCCACCAAGAAAGGACTTACAAGAGGACGGACTTCAGTATAGGTTGGATGTGGGAAAGAAATGCAAGTCAAAGAGGAATTGCCTTTGCAGGCAGATCATTCACTCACAGATATTTACAGAGTATCTGTTTTGTGCCAGTCGCTGCTCTTCAAGCTTGACATAAACCAGAGAACAAAAGAACCCCCATTCCTGCTACCGTGCAGCGTAACTGCTAGACGGGGGAGACACGATGCACAGTAGACAGGACAGACAGGACAGATGCATTAATTACATAGTATGTTTGGAGGTGTCCGGTGCTTGGGAAGAGCAGAGCAGGGTGCAGAGGGAAGAAGTGGGAACAGGCTGCCATACTGACTTGGCTGTCAGGGCCAGCCTCACTGGGAAAGGGAATTAGCCAAGTGAGCACCCAGGGAGGAGCATTTTAGGCAGAACGAATAACAAACAGGAGCATGTCTGCAAGCACAGTAAACAGCAAGAAGGCTACTGAGGAGTAAGGAAAGGCAGCATGGTAGGAAATGAGACCACAGCAAATCTGGGGCAAATCCTGCAGTATTTTATAGGCCATGGGAAGGACTTTGGCTTTTATGCTGTGTGAAATAGGAGCCATTGGAGGACGTGAGCTGAGGAGTGACACGATCTGACCTACATTTTTAAGGATTATTCTGATTATGCATTGGGGAAAAACTGTAAAGAGATAAGGATGAAAAAAAAAGGGGGGGAGGAAGACTCCTAAGGAGCTTTTGCAGTAATCCATGTGGGAGATGATGATGGTGCCACCAGGACACAGTAATGGACGTGGTGATAAGTGAGCAGAATCGAGTGATATTTTGATGGTAGAACCAACAGGATTTCTTCCTGACAAATTGTATATGAAGTGTAAAGGAGAGAAAGGAGTCAAGGAAACTTCAGAGGATTCTTTTTTTTTTTCCCTGAACAACTAGAAAAATGGAATTGCCATAAAGTGAGATAAGGAAGACTGTGGGCCGGGTAGGTGTGTGGGAAGATCTGGAGTCCAGTTCAGCACATGATGAGCCCCTGACAATGTCTGTGAGATTCCCAAGTGGAGATACTGAATAGGTAATTGACTACAGGGGTCTGCAGAGAGGTCTGAGGCTGAAAGAGAAAGTGGGAAGTGTCCGGCATATGAGCCAGAATGCAATGACCAAATAATTAAGTGCAGATCTGGAAGAGAGAAGAGCAGGAGCAAGGACTGGGTGCGGAGGCACCAAACATTAAGAGATTAAGTGGAGTGATGTTGATGTCCCTAGGGGAATAAGACAAAAATCTAAGTGTGGCGAGACATGGTTGGTTAGAAAAATGAGTTGTATTTTATGTACATTGTATTTGAGGTATAACTATGAAATTCAGGGGGACAGCGAACGGTGTGCTGGTAAATATTTGTCAACTAACTCCAAGAGGAGGGGAGTGTAATTTATAGTATCTGCCTATTTTTCTGGTGTAAATACTCCATCATAGCTAACTTTAAACTGCCAACTTGAAGGCACTGCTTTTAGTGGCAGCTGGAAATACAGACCTAAAAATCAACAGAAGATTTATGAAATATATTTTGAGAAATCATCTCTGGGAGGGGTATAAAAGCCATGGGAAAGGTTAAAAATCTTTGGAGGATATATGGTAATAAAGAGGAGAAAACCAAAGGCAGGACATGGGTGCATGTCCATACTTAGGGGCTCAGAAGATTTGCAGGTAAAGAAAGAAAAGGAAGAAGCTAAATTCCAGAATAGTTTTTCAAGCTAGGATCATTTTGCTACTGTTGCAAAGTATTTGTTCTTTCCTTTTATTCTACTTTTTTTCCCCCTGTGAGATGAAAATATGTCAGATTCAGATAAGAACTTTTCCTTTTAGCCTTTCAGAGAATGGGCACGAGTTCTTCCTCATATCTATATAAGGGTGTCATTTTGACCTTTTTTAAGAATAATTTTTACTCACTTTCAGATTTCCTTAAAAAAATATGTCATTATGATATCTACATACTCCAATACATACACCATATGATTTCCTGAATGGTCAATGCGGTTTCCAAGAATTGCTAAAAAAAGGGTTTTTTGTTTAAGCCAGCTGGCCTTTGGTACAAGACATTGCACTTAAACAGCCAGAAAGGCTGTTACACTAACAAATACTAAAGATGAACAAACACAAAGCCATCAGGACAGCAGGGGTGCATCTAGATAATTTGCTTTTTCTTTGTACAACTTCAGTGATGAAGAATAGAATCAAAGAGTATGATTAATTCTTAATTATTTAGACATGATTCAGGTTAAGGGTAACCAGACATACGATATAAGAACAAGACATATGATATAACTTTTTAAGAGCTCTATTTAGATTTAAATTACAGCATATGTAGAATAATCATATTTCTAGGATTTTTCCAGGGAAATTTCATTGTTCTTATAAATATATTTTTAATTGTCAAATAAGTATTCTGATTTTTTTTTCACTTGAAAAATATGAACACTGGTAGCAGATTTGCCTTGGGCTAAATTAAATTTAGATTCCACCCCTGGTGTCAGCTGGATGGTGCAGAGAAGCCCACCTCAAGCTAAGAATTCTTGTGCAAAAAGCACTAAAGACCTAACCCACACATTCACTGGGTCTGCTCTCTCAGGAAAGCTTGGCTCATCTTAGCTTGCTATAGTACTAATAGTTTTCACAAATTGCAGTTGAATGTTCGCCCTAGATCTTAGAAGAGGCCCTGAATCTAAAGAGCTCTGTGTTCTCAGGACACTGAAATTATGACTTGAAAAGAAAAAAAAAAAAAAGCCATTTATTAAATTTTTCCCCGACTGAAAACCCAGTTGAAGATAGTGAAGCTCTTCTAAAAGGCAAAGCTCTGTCTCACGGTTTGGGGTCCTTGTGCAATCTCCCTCAGGGCCCATATGTGAAATGAGGACAATACGGAGACCTGTGCGTTCACATAATTGATCCACTTTCATCCGCATAAAGGGATGAGAAAGTCTCAAATTATTAACAGTCCAGTGCTTTTACAGCTCCCACCTACCGTGCACTTATCACTTTCAGATTTCCCCTAATTGAATTACTGAGAGCAGACCAAATGACCTTAGTTGTCCAAGCACTATTTATCACTTTTTATTCCAAATGAATTACATTTTTAAAAGAAAATATTCTCTTAATTTATTTTCCATCTTATAATAATTACATTCTTATTGTACTAATTTTTCTGTGACTTTTCTTTTCAGGAAATAACTATTAACTTTTCAACATAGTCAGTGACCTTGTTTGGATGACTCTGTCCCCTCAGGTGACCTTGAAGCAAAAATTATAGAAGCATCAATTGGCAAGTTCAACAGCATCCAGCAAAGTATGAAAAGGGTAAGAGCTCTTCATTTCCCAGCACTGGCATTCATCATGGAAAGACACATAAAAAGAAAGGGCAAATTCCAATGACATGCATCCAATAAATTGGAGATTCTTGTCACAGTAAACGCCAATTCAGCAGTTCATAATCCACAATGCATAACACGGCTACATTACTTATTTTTTAACCCTCTATACTGGGGTGTTTATTAGTGGTCCCTCCTTTTTTTTTTTTTTGCCTTTGTATCCTTAAAAATTCCACGTTTTATCTGCTATGAGATTATCTTTCTGAGTCTGTTGAATTTCCTCTTGGCTATTAGTAGCAAATGTTTTTTGTAATAGCATCCAATCAAGAATCATAGATTTAAAACATCTGAAAGATTGTAGACAGACCATTGTGCGAACAGAACTAGAGGGGAAATAAACCAAATTGTTTATGAACTATTTTCAGTACAAGAAATCCAGAACTTCTTTTAGCAATTTGTGTGGCATTTCATCCCCTTTATACTGATAAATGGAGTTCATATTTCAAGTAGCGTTCAAGATGAATCACTTCTAAATGTATTGATAAACTAAAATGGTATAGTTCAATATAGGCTGCATCAGTGTCAACAGAGTGTTCACACTATGTGATATTTTCCATTAAATGTGTTTGATTTGTTTCAGATAATATAAATCCTCTAACTAAAGTGCATGTGATAAAGTCAAACACACTTAGGGAGATTTCTATGCATGTCCAGTCAATATTATGTTTCACCTAGGTGGAATGTGTGAAGTAGAGCAGTAACATGGAATAGATGCTGGACAAAAGGAGTCACTTTATGGGGTTAAAGTCCAGCTGACTCCTATAAATTCCACGAGACAGTCACCCAGACTCTTGGGCCTTAATTTCCTCATTTATAAAGTTATTTCTGAAACCATATGATCCTATAAGGTCTATATGGCTAAAAGTAAACATCAGATTAAAAGGATTTTGCTCTCGATTCTCTTAAAACAAAATAAAACAAAACAAAGAAAACACAAAAAAGAGGAAAGGCAACAATAAGAAACTTGGCTTTAGTATGAACCTGAGATGGTGCTGAATTTTCCACGTTTGCAATCCTATCCCCCAAGCATTGGGAGAGTATTTATCAGAAGTGAGGAGCACTGTAGGGTTAACTCATGTTCTGATGCTAGTAACCTTATTAAACCATACATTTAATTTTTAAAAAATAACTTTAGGTCTCTAACTCCCTTCCTGGTTTATCTCTAGTGACCTAAGCACACATATTAGAATTTGAACAGTTAGTATTTCTGGTACAGTATTCCAGGTTATAATATAGAATATTTACTCCAACTAAAACAAATTTTTCTTTGAGATCATCCTTCAAATAATTGTCATTTATGAAAGCATTTTATCTCTACCTGAAGTTCCATGGGAAAAAAATTTCCAGAGCTTTTTTTTTTTTTTTCTGAAGCATGGTTTGTCTGTTTGCCATACCACCAAGCAAACAAGAGGATTTGACAATTTTATTTCCTTGGGTAACATGCTCTTATGACATTTCTGATCCTAAGGTACAGCCATGGGTTACTGCTGTTAATTTTCACATCCTATCTTGAGTTCACGGACTGCATGTTATGAACCAATCCTCACCACATCCCACCAAGAATGTCAATCAGTTTTCTAGGCTGCTTCTACTCCCTTCACACTACACCTCCGAGGCAGTGCCCTAATCATCTCACATGAGCCCTGGCAGATCTCTATGCCACAGGCAATGGTGGACTCTAAACTAAACCCACAAACCAGACTTAGGTTTACTGCCCATATGATGCCATTTCAGGTATTTCAAGAGCTTCCTTGACTTAAAAACATAATTCCACTTTTCTCACTGATGTTTCAGATACCTTTAAGAGAATAAAGACATTTTTGACTCAGTATACATTTTCCTGGGAGAAGTAACTTATGACCCAAATCTATGTCATGACTGATTAATATCTAATTTTTTTCCTGAGAATGGACATGAATAGGGAGCCCCACTGGCAGCTGAAATAGGAAAAAATGCAATAAAAGGAAGTGGAAGATACAAAATATTTTGCTTCCTTTGTGCTTCATTATCATTTGTAATACGATGATAATAATGTTCATCTCATGAGGTTGTTTAGCTAATTGATAACAATAAACAAACATCATTTGTTGAGTCTCTCAATAGCCATGGGTGGCATCAGTGGAAAATGCTGGTAAGGACATCCAAAACAACTTTCCTCAATAAACGCAATGAAAACACTGGGAAAAAAATTATCAAAATCTACTTTTTTGGAACTCTAGAAATTAACCCAAAAGCTTGCAGCAATTCAGAGAGTCCTATTCCCAGAGAATTGATCATTATTCAGCCTGTCTTGTGATTCTCTGGAAGATCCCACTCACGAGGCTGCTTTTCTTTTACCTGACTTGAAGTTCACCCAGTGTAAATATCCTTATTTTTGTGCGGGTACATGTGCTCATGTGTGTGCGCGCACAACACACACACACACACACACACACACACACGAAATCAGAGGCAATTGTTTAAATTCCACCTATCTGAGGCAGCAGATAAAAGTTGAAACAAAATACTAGCCAAAAACTTAAAAGGAAAATATGGGTAATAAGATGTTCATAGGAGGCTTTGAAAAGCCTCAATTTATTCCTGGAATCTAGAAGCCCGTGTGCATGTTTAGGAATGTGTGTATGCCTGAGGCTGTGTGCATGCTCAGGAAGATCTAAGAAAGTCTGTCTTCTCACTAGACTTCAGGTTCTCTGCAAGCAGAAAATGAAGACTAAGAAGGAACAGCCTAGCTGAGTATCGAAAGCATTCTCCAGTATACAAACAGAGCCTTTAGCAAAAACTGGAGACTTATTAGTTCCAGACATTTAAGGAAATCTCTGTCCAATCATTAGCTGACCACTAAGGTCACCCAGCAGGGACTTCAGTGGCCATATATAAAAAAGAATACAGACTTTATGGAATTTTCTCAGAAAAAGTCACTAAACAAACAAACAAAAAAACAGCAACAAATCCTGAGGAGTGAGTAGAATCTAATTTCCAGTGTTGCCCCAGTATATTAGTTAGCATGTTTGGTTTTCAACAAAAAATTACAAAACATGCAAAGAACCAAGAAAGTTTGCTCTATACACAGGGGAAAAAAAGCAATCGATAGAAACTGTTCTTGAAAAAAGCCAGATGTTGGACTTACTGCAAAGATTTTAAATCAGCTATCTTAAATGTGTCCAAATAACTAAAGAAAACCATGCTATAGAACTAAATCAGAATGTGAGACTGATGTCTCACCAAATAGAGAATACCAATTAAAAAGATAGAAATTATTTTTTTTGAAAAGAACCAATAAAAATTCTGGAGGCAAAAAGTAGAATAATTGAAATAAAAAATTCACTATATGGCTCAACAGCAGATTTGTGAAGGTAGAAGAAAAAATTAGTGAACTTGAAGATAAGTCAATTAAAAATAGCTAGGTAGGGAACTGAAAGTAAAAAGAATAAAGAAAAATTAACAAAGCCTCAAAGACCTGTGAACACCATCAAGCAAACCAAGATATATGATGGGAGCCCCAGAAGGAAAGAAGGAAAGACAAAGGAAAGGAGCAGAAAGGATATTCAAATAAGTAATGGTTGATATTTCGTGAATTCGATGAGAAACATTAATCTACATATCCATTAAGCTCAACAAATTCCATGTAAGATAAACTCAAAAAGATCCACACTGAAACACATTATAATCAAATTACTGAAAGTCCAAGAAAAGAGAGAATCTGGAAAGTAGCAAGATAAAAGTGACTCATCATATACAAAGGTCCCTAAGATTAACAGTTGATTTCTCATCAGAAACCATGGAGGCCAGAAGAAAGTGGAATGATATATTAATAATTAAACTGCCAAAGAAAAAAGTTATGAACCAAGAATTTTACATTCAGCAAAATTATCCTTCAAAAATGAGATATAAATTAAGATATTCCCAGATAAAAACTGAGAAAATTTATTTCTTTCCTTCCTGCCCTATAAGAAATACTACAGGGGAGTACTTCAGGTTGAAAGGAAAGGACACTAGACAGTAGCTCAAATCCACATAAAGAAATAAAAAAAACTGGTAAAGGCAACAACATAGGTAAATTTTTTTAAAAGCATAAATATATTTTTAAACTTCTTTTTTCTCCTATATGATTTAAAAGACAACTACATAAAACAATACCTATAAATCTATGTTAATGGGCACAAAATGGGTAAAAATATAATTTCTATGATAGCAACAGCACAAAGGAGGGAGAAAGAAATGAAGCCATATGGGAGAAAAGATTTGTGTAGTACTGAAATTATGTTGGTATAAATCCAAATTAGATTGTTATAAATTATGATGCTAACTGTAATCCCTAGGGCAACAACTAAGAAAATAACTAAAAAATATAACAAAAAAAATGACAAGGAAATTAAAATGGTACACTAGAAAATAGCTATTACAAAAGAAGGCTTTAATGGAGAAGATATTAGAGACATAAGACATATGGAAAATAAATAGCAAAATGACAGATGCAAATCCCACCTTATCATTAATTACATTAAGTATAAATGGATTGAATGCTTCAATTAAGAGGCAGAGATTGGCATATGGATGAAAACATATGGTTCAAATATATGCTGTCTAAAAGAGACACACTATCAGAGATGTGAAAAGGTTGGAAATAAAACAATTGAAAGAGATATATCATGCAAACAGTAACCAAAATAGTACCTAGTGGTTATACTAACATCAGACAAAATAGACTTTAAACCAGTAATTATTACTAGAAACAAATAAGGACACTTTATAATGATAAAAGGGTCAGATTCATTAGAAAATATAGCAATTTTAAACATATATGCACCTCACAACAGAGTCTCAAAATACATGTAGTAAAAACACAGAATTGAAGGGAGAAACAGAAAATTTAACAATAATGGTTGGGAACTTTAATAACCCACTTTCAATAATGGATTAAAAAAAACTATCAGATGACTGCAAAGAAAGCAAAAATCTTGAACAACTCTATAAACCATTAGACCTAATAGAAATATATTGAAGATTCCACTCAACAACAGAAGAATAAACATTCTTCTCAAGTGCACATGAAACATTCTCCATGATAGACCATATATTAGGCCATAAAAATGAGTCTCAAAAATTTTAAATGTGTATTGCTAAAGTGGAATGAATTAGAAATCAATGGCCAGGAAATCTTGTATTTGTAGGCCTTATTTTATTTAATTCACAAAAGTACCCTATGATTACGTATGATGATTATCCACTTACTACAAATGAAACTGCAATAGAGAGGGTATATAAATTGCCTAAAATTAATTATTAAGAAACAAAGGTGCAGGTTAATCTTGATGTCCTTTTCATGTTTGAGTTCTCAACTTAAATGTTGCCTCATTAGAGATATTTCCCACCCAATATATACAAGGTCCCTACTGTAATTCAATCTAATAGCATCCTATTATCTTTCTTCATAGAACTTTTCACAATGTGGAATTTTATATTTCTGGGGCTGAAGATGGACAAGTGGATAAAATAAGTAGTGTGAGCAACTCATCCCAGTTTACCTGAGACTTTCCCAGAGTTGACACTGAAAAGTCCCAATTGCTGGGAATCCTCTCAGTCCTGGGAAAATCAGGTCACACTAAATAATACAAGCTGCAAGGCTGTCTTCACTGATGCCAGATAACTAGGTGTTCTCTCCGTAAATAAGGGCTATCACCCAGGAGATAAGAGTGCTATCTCTGACCCTGTCCCTCAACAACTGTAAGTGGCTCGTAAACCAGAAGTGGATCTCTGTGTCAGCCCACTACAAGGCACCTTTCTCAAGCACCATGAAAACACCATGTAGAAACAAAACAAAGTCTGAATTTTTACCTAGGTTTTGAATAAAAACAGAGACTCTGCGAGAAGGTACTACCATTTGGAAAGGAAGGGAGAATGTATTAATGTTTGTTTATTTTGCTTCTTCCCAGAAGCTATTCAGTCCGTAAGGGCAGGGCCTCATGTTTTTTGTTCACTACTGAATATAGAGCACCAAGCAAATCCCTGGCACCTGGAGATTATTCAATAAACATTTGTTGAACCGGTGACCGTGTGACTTCTAAGGCCTTGTTCTTAACCACCATCACCTGCCTTGTTCATCTCTTGCCTTCACAGTAATACAAGCTAATAGGATGAACTACTTGCTATGTCCCAGGCTTGATGTTATCTCAAGTGATCAACAGAGCAAGCTTTTGAAGTAAGCATCCCATTTTCCAGATGAAAAAACTGAAGATAAGAGACATTAAATAACTTGTCAAAGACTTCAAAGTTAATCCCTCTTTCGCATATATGTGCTGTATTTTTTCAACTCTGTCATCCTGGCAGCATGAATTATTTCTAGATTCACACAGTGTGGAACACAAAATGTCAGGTGCTCAGGCCGGGCGCGGTGGCTCACGCCTGTAATCCTAGCACTCTGGGAGGCCGAGGCGGGTGGATTGCTCAAGGTCAGGAGTTCGAGACCAGCCTGAGCAGGAGCGAGACCTCGTCTCTACTAAAAATGGAAAGAAATTATTTGGACAACTAAAAATCTATATAGAAAAAATTAGCCGGGCATGGTGGCACATGTCTATAGTCCCAGCTATTCAGGAGGCTGAGGCAGTAGGATCGCTTGAGCCCAGGAGTTTGAGGTTGCTGTGAGCTAGGCTGACGCCATGGCACTCTACTCCGGGCAACAGAGTGAGACTCTGTCTCAAAAAAAAAAAAAAAAAAAAAGTCAGGTGCTCTACAAGTGGTCCTTGCATAGACCACTTTTCCATGCCTGCCCCCAGTATTGTTTATCATAACCAGCTGGTAAGCTAAATATTTCTCCTATCTGACATACAGGCAGTCTCAGCTGATAAAGTTCAAATTAACATAGAATTATATAAGGCGACAGTCGTGATAATAATAACTTTTGAATTTCTATCAAGCACCAGCAAATTTTGAGTCCACAAATAATATAATTTCCTGACATTTTTTCTTCTTCTAATTTCTTTGAGGCAGACAAGAAAAGCACTTTCATTCTTTTTCTAAAATTTTTGTTATTTTATTTTTGTCCATAACCAATATGTTTCTAAAAACCTTTTTCCTTTTTTTTGAAAAGAATCCTTGGGTGTACATGCATGATATTTAATGTAAACTCCCTAAAGCTGAATATGATTTATCTTCAAACAGCAGAATGGAAAAGAATAGAGCAGAAATCTTCAAATATATATAAATTAAATTCATCACTAGCTTCTACTGAACTCTGCCCTTGTCAACTCATTTAAAACACAATTTTCCAAATGCCACTGCTTTCTGGGATGCAAGGGAGGAGAAGAGAGTGCTTTTATTTCATTAGATTTATGTCAATTCCATTCTGAGTTTCTAGCAATAGGGACTCCTGGAAAAATATGTCCAGCTTCCCTTCAGAGCTGGGCTGCCGTGACTTGGCACCATGAAGCATCAAAAGTAAATAAAATGACTCACAATGTGTTCTGGGCCTGAGGGACCCGAGAGATAGATGAGAAATCCAGTTGGTTTGCCCAGACCCTACCTCCAATGGCATGCTGCTGATTTCTCAACAGTCAGAGCCGCGGCCGCAGCCAAATCGCACACTTGGATCCAAATCCTCCTCTCAGCTCCGTGTAGGCAACTTCGTCCAAAGTCAGTAGGTATGGAGTGTGTATCTCAAAACGACGTCTGGCAATAGCCGCACTTAGTTCTCTTATCAGCCACATGCTTACTACGGAATAAGTCCCTTTCTCCCAATTTCTGCGCAAATGTGAGCCTGTTTGCTATTATCAGATGGCAGTGCTTGCTGTACCGTTTCCTCACTTTTTAAAGCTTTTTGTGTTTTGCCAGTCAGGAGCACATTTTGCAAGTCCCTGGCAAAGGCAAGTGTACTCTCTTCTTGGCTTAAACATTTGCGGAAGCCAGATGAAAGAAATGGCTCCCCGGGAAAGCTTTGGATTTCATCACATCGTTGATGGAGTAGTCTGTGCCTCCACAGTCGGGTTTTTAAGGGATTGTGTTTCTTTAATTGAAGAAGTAAAAGTACAGAAGAGGGTAAGTAAAGAAAAGAGCTGAAGCGGTACATCACGAGGAGGATGTTCTGATCCTCCCTTGGCTTTCTTCCCGCAGGCTGAGTTGGCAGTTTCCATATCCTGTGTGCAGTCTCATCTCATAGTCCTGTGGGGGGTGAAATTTGCCAGGTACATAGGTCTCCCCCCATCCAATGTGAGCTCCTGGAGGCAGGGCCAATATAGCATTTACCTCTATATTTCTGGCATATAGTAAGGGGTCTACCAGTTCAGGTCAACAAACATTAGTTGTCTAACTACTCTGCATTCAGCTCTGCAACTCCTTCATGGAGAAGATGAGGCTGCAGAGCCTTCCCTTGAGAAACGCAGATTCTAGTCAGGACACAGGTGCATAAGCATGATACTTGTGCACAACGTGGTTAGAGGTTACATAGAGGTATGCCCAGGGTACTAAAGAGAACACAGCAAGATGGGTATATAATCCTGGTAGTATAGTCAGGAAGAATACTGGGAGAAGACCATGTCAGAACTAAGTCCTGAAAAATAAATAAGCACTAAGCAGTTTACCCCGCAAATTTCAAGGGCTATGCAGGGAACAGCAGACCACCAAGACTGGAGAGGCAGGCAGTGTCTGGGCAACTGGGAACTTATTTTTAAAACTTTATCATTTATGAAAAAGAAGGACATAGGAAG
Source organism: Propithecus coquereli (assembly GCF_000956105.1). Classification (NCBI taxonomy): domain Eukaryota; kingdom Metazoa; phylum Chordata; class Mammalia; order Primates; family Indriidae; genus Propithecus; species Propithecus coquereli. The sequence goes on along the minus strand of NW_012148197.1, from coordinate 3,427,356 downwards.
ATTTTAATCCTAAGGGAAACAGGCTCATATCTGTGTTTGAAATAGTTTAAACTTGGAACATAATAAAAGGAGTGGATTTTATTTGCACAGGACTGAAAACAGAAAACCCAACTGGAAGGCAATTTTAATAATATTGGTGAGAGAACATGGGAGTCTATATTAGGGCAGTGTTATTAAGACTAAGATGCAAGAAATATTGACGAGGCAGAACTGGAAGGATATTGTGCTTGTTCAGGGATGGGAAGTGAATGGCTTGAGGTACTCATTGGCCCTTGGGCTATGTGAGCTTGAAACTCAGAGAAGAGTCAGAGATTACGACTGAATTATGTGACTCATAAACCCACAGGAGCACAAATAATTCTTGAGAGTAGATGAGATTTCCTACAAAGAATTTGTTAAAAGAGAGAAGCAGTAGCTGAGAATCTTTGGGAAGAAAAAAACACCATTTGGGGGCTGAGCTGGGAACCAGGTTCCTCTGAAGGTGATAGGAAGAGATTTCAGAGACATACATGTGAGACAGAGTGTGAGTTCCTGGAGGCTCAGTAGTTAAGATTTTCATAGAAAAGGTAGAAAACAGTGTTAATGCCACACGGCAGTAGAGTGAAGCCAATGTAGAGTAATGTCTGATCTTTTTGGCAATAAGGAAGTATTCAAAGACTTTCTAGTGGCAAAGACATTCATGCATATTGTTTAATAAGTATATGAATGAACGAATGAATGAATGAGACTAAGCCTTCGGAGACTCTATTACCTTAGAATGAGAAGAGTGAGGCTTTGTTGGTTGGACAAAGGTTGAGTTTCAAAGGAGCCCAAATCTCTACCCTTGTAAATCTTTATTTAGTGCCGGTGACACAAAACACACCATTCTGTCTCAAGCTTTTCTTCTTGACTTCTCTTTTCCACACCTTCTTGCCATGCACATCGGCAATGACAGGTGAGGCACACACTCAGGTGCAAATGCAGAATCCAGGGATAGGCACCCCTCTTCACTTGTCACAAATAGGACTCCTTGTCTTTTTCCATTTGGACCGCTATAACAAAGTGCCACAGACTGGGTGGCTTATCAATAACAGACATTTATTTCTCACAGTTCTGGAGGGTGGAAGGCCCAGACCAGGGAGCCTGCATGCTTGAGTTCTGGTGAGGGCCTTCTTCCAGTTTGCGACTGCCTACTTCTCACAGCCTCACACGGCAGATGGAGTGCTAGAGAGCTCTCTGGAATCTTTTATAAGGGCACTAATCCCATTCACAAGGGCTTCATCCTCATGACCTAACTGCCCCCCCAAAGCCCCACCCCCAAATGCCTACATTGATTAGACTTCAATATATGAATCCTGGGGGAGAGGCAGACACAAAAATTCACTCCATGACATCCACTTCCACATTTACATGTATATTTGGGGTCACAGGTGGGCATCAAGAATATCGATGAACACTGGAAACATCAAGAACTAGGTCAGAGTTTAGTACCAGTTCTTTCATTGTATTCAATGCCTACAGCTAAATTCATTATATCTCTTAGCCCCAATTTCCTTATCTTTGAATTGAAGTGATAGGCTAATAGACTTTGAGATTTTCTTCTACTTTAAAGTTTTTCTAGAGTCTTCACTCTCTAATGCTTTTGGAGCATGTCACATTCAATCAGTGCTTCAATAAAGGTCTCAGTCCATCCTTTTATGACTAAAATTGTTATTCTTAAGCAAACAGAACTGTGTACTGTTTGTTCCTGAACCAAGCTGAGATTTATTTTGTTTTGTGCAGTTGCCCTTCATTTCTGCTTTCCCTGTTGTGCTGGTACATATGCCTTCGCTTTACACTCCTGCCTTTCTATGTGGAAGTCTGAGGAACACTAGTCCCTGCCAATGTGCACATCCATGCTGACTGGTTCATCTAACAGTACTGGAATCCACTCCCCCATATTTCGGCTCACTGCAGGGACGAGGCACACTGCCAAGTTTGCTACTTCCAGCGTTAGAGGCGTGACAGGAGAGCAAGACGAAAGAAGAAGGAAAGAATTAGAAGAGGTTCCGATTACAAGTGTGGCTTGCAGCACAGTAAGAAGAGAAACACAAACAAATGACCTGGCTGATTTCACTGTAAATATGCACATCTCATTCATGTATTCCCAGATTTTTACATCTACTAATGTCTTTCCTGGTGTATTCAGATGATGCACCATATGGACAGAGGTAATGTTTTCCTTAATCCTTTAGTGTAGTGTGCAGCCTGAACTATCAAGTTCCATCACCAACACCAACCATAAAAAGAAATGGTATTGCCACTTAAAAACAGTGACTCACTTTCAGTATGGAAGCTGCTAAACAGTGGAATACTATTTATGCTATATACTGTTATCAGGCAGTAGTTAAATGACAAAACCATTGATCTCATCTTCCTTCACTGATATCATACATTTAAGCCCTTAATGGTAGCCTAAATTCCCTGTGTTTCCAAGGGTTGGTGCTTTGGAACTTCCTTGCAAAGGTATTTAAAAAGATTGAATTGCAGAAAACAAACACTGTTTTGAAAATCATAAATCAAGTCATATTAGCTGATATTAGCCCAAAACAATTGTTCACCAGTTGATATTCTTGAATTAACAGAGCTTTCTGTTAGGTCCTGTCTTAGTTCATTCTTGCTGCTATAACAAAGTAACTTAGACTGGGTAATTTATAAAGAACAGAAATTCATTTCTTATAGTTCTGGAGGCTAGAAATCCCAGATCAAGACACAAGCATTCAGTGTCTGGTGAGGTCCTTCTTGCTACATCCTCACATGGTAGAAAGAAGGGCAAAAAGGGCAAAGGGACGACTGCTGTGTCCTCACATAGCAGAAGAGATGGAAGGGGAGAACTGACCCTCTCTAGGTCTTTTATAAGGCCTAATCGTACCAATGAAGGTGGAGCCCTCATGGCCTAATTACCTCCTAAAGGCTCCACCTCTTAACACTGTTGCATTGGGCATCAAACTTCAATATGAACTTTGGAGGGGACACCAACATTCAAACAAACCATAGCAGGTCCAATCAATGGAATGGCCCACTCACCCCTACCTCAACTAACCTGAGCTCTGCCTTGCATGGATTTCCAGATATATCAGCATCAGGCTCACAGAATGGCAGCCCTTCCCACTCTACTTTGGCATTCAGTGTCTCCTGCTTTAATTTCGAGGATGTTTTCATGAACCTCACAGCACTGGTTCTGACATCCTATCATTACTGCAAATGTTTAAGAAATATGTGACATCCCTACCAATGTGAATTGAAATTAATTGGGTTTTTGAGAATTTTGCATTATCTGGAGAAAACCTTGAGCTGATATTTAAGAAATATGACATATAGCCAAAGTGTACTGAAGTTAATTGCATTTTGGGAATTTTGCAACATGTCTGGGATATCAGTAGATAACTGTAAGATGATACAGGTTGAAGCTGAGAACCAGTCCCTAATGATAGTAGAATCGTTCAACAGAATGACTGGTCATGAGGGTTGTTGTAGAGAACAAGAAACATGAAATAAGCAGCGATCTATTTTTCCACACGAACCACACTGTTTATTCTTAAAACTTTTTTGTTTACCTCATTAAATTTTAAGACTAGTAGACAAAGTCAGTGTCTTCTGTTATCAGTCTTTTGAGAACAAAATTTACTGCATTTATGGCTGATATTTCACGATAAAAAAAACATTATTCCTATGCCCTTTGATCTAAACAGGGCCAGAGGATTTTAAACTTTTATTTTTAGAAATAGAGAACAATTTATAGACAATACTAAGGTACAAAGGGGAGGAAAGGTCCATAATCCAAGCTAGAATAAAGCCACTTTGAACAACTTAGAAGTTCTTGGGAAAAGATTCGCTTTTTGTATATGCCCAACCCTGTCCTTGAAACTAAAGGTGACTGTGTGAAATACTGTCACCTCCTTCCCAGCTCAAGTTCTGTAGACCCTTATTTCCTCCTAGGAAATTAGCAACAATCTTTATCCCATATGCATTTGCACTTTCACATTGAGAATGTTTCTGCTTTTACGTAACATTAAAGAGCACTGAAACCCATTGATTTCTAATTATAATGGTGAGCTGCACTTCTTAAAAAATGTAAAACTCAAAATTTTAATTTTTATTTATATCCCTATTCTAGCAGGCATCATAGAAAGAGCCAACTTAGAACTTCCCATTTCTGAAAGTCTACATGTTTTCAACAACCTTTCCTTTGAAAGCTTCCAAAGGTTAAATAAATATAATCATTTTTAAAACTTAAACTTATAAAGCCATCTCTGAATTGGTAAGAAAAGGATCCAAAATGAAGTGAAACCCCACAATGAAGTGAAAGCCAAACCCCAGAAAGTTAAGCCAGCTTCGATGCCTCAGATGTCCAGAGGATACTCGCTGAACCCCATGACCTGAACTCTCTGTTAGGATGGCTTGTCAGGGTATGAGAAGCAGGAGACAGTGAAAGCCAGCTTCAAGGTGAGGAACTTAATAGAGTCCTAGATAAAGCTGAGACCCCAAAGTGGGAAAGTAAATGATAAATAATCTTCACTCTCAGGGAAGGAGAATAAGGGAATTTGCCACTAGGTATGAGAAAAAATACATCTCCCCAAGAACTAGTAATAGTATGTTAATCATTATGGGGAATAAGGAATTTTTAACCCACACTCACACTTTCTGTGTGGATTGGAAACCTCAAGCATAGAAAATAATCAAACATATAACCAGTGGTGGTCCAGGACATCCTTTCTAGAGAAAATCAAGCTGTAGAGCAAATAGTTCTCAAAATAATTCTAAGAAAAACAAGGAAACTACAATTAAAAAAACCACAACACACCCAAACAGTACACCAAGAATGAGAGACAGCAGAATGGTCTGTGAGTACATCATACATTGAATACATATGTAGTCATAATATAACAAAAGTTTTAACATGCTCCAAGAAATAAAAGAAGTCTTGAAAACATGAAAAAATAATATTTTTTAAAAAATAAACCAGATTTTAAAAGAGCACTTTGGATGTATTAAATGTTTTTAAATAAAATTTAAAATTCAGTAGGATAAATTAACAGTAAATTTAACATACTGAAGAAAGAATTATTGAATTTGTTGATCAGTTAATACCAATTCGATGGTGAGTACATGTGGTGCTTGTCTTTCCATTCTTGGGATACCTCACTTAGTAGAATGCGTTCCAGCTCTATCCAGGAGTATACAAGAGGTGCTATATCATCATTGTTTCTTAAAGCTGAATAGTACTCCATGTTGGGCAGGGGGGAGGGGGAGGGAGGAGGAAGGAGGAGGGGACGGGTATTTGCATACACAAAGAGTGCAATGCGCACCACCCGAAGGATGGACATATTTGAAACTCGGACTTGCGGGGGCGGGCAAGGGCAACATGTGTAACCTAAACATCTGTACCCCCATAATATGCTGAAATAAAAAAAAAAAAGAATTATTGAATTTGAATATAGACCTGAAGTAATCAATGCAGAGAGAAAAATATTGAAAACAGAAAACAGTGGAAAAGAGAGAGATTAGACTGAGAAAGTTTGAAATGGCATTTTAGGGGAAGCTAATAGACAAAATTGGGAGGAAAAACATTGAAAAAGATAATGATTAATATTTTTAACAATTTTTGAAAGACATAAGACCTTAAATCCAAAAAGCTTAATGGCTTCCAAGTTGATTAAATAGGAATAAATTCACACCTAGACATACTGAGAGTGAAAATATATAACATTGAAAATAAAGAACAGATATTTAAAGGAACTAGCAGAAAAAAAATGAATATCACTTACAAAAGAACAATTATACTGATGGCTGACTTCTCAACACAATAATAGATGCCAAAAAACAGAGTATAATGCGTTGACAGAAAGCAACCATCACCCTAGAATTACATATGTAACAAAACTAACTTTCATGAACAACAGCAGAATAAAGACATTATCAGAAAAGCAAACCTGTGACTGTTCATTACATATAGACTTTCTCTAACAAATTCTAAAGGATATGCTTCAGGAAGAAAGAAAATTAGTCCAGATGGAAGGTCTGAAATGCAAGATTGGTTCCGAGCAAAGATACTGGCACATATATGATAAATACAAACAAACATTGATATATAAAACAGTTTAATTTGTGAGGATTAAAAAAGAACATAAGTAGAAAATAATAGTATATAAGTTCAGAGGGTAGTGATTACAATTAAAGCAACTTGGATGGAACTGGAGACCATTATCCTAAGTGAAGTATCTCAGAAATGGAAAAATAAATACTGCATGTACTCTCTAATAATTGGGTGCTAATCCATGTGTACATACAGGCACAAAAAGATGTAAAGATCATTGGAAATCAAGAAAGGGGAATGGGGAAGGCAGGAGGGGTAAAAACCTACCTATCGGATACAAGGAACACTATTCAGATGATGGGCACACTAAAAGCCTTGACTTAAGCATTATAAAAGGTAACCGCGTAACAAAAACACTTGCACCATCTTAATTAATATTTTGAAATAAAAAAACTGAAACATACTAAGGTTTTTATATCATTCGGAATGAAAGTAAAATAATGGCTAATTTTAAACTGTGCTAATTATGCATGTTAAAATATCCACAGTAAAAACTAAAACATAGCCATAGAGAGTAAACTTCAAAAAATAAGTACACAGATAAAATTCAAAAGGAGGCCAAGAGTGAGGAAAAATTTAAAAACAAGACCGGACAGAAACTGAACAAGAGAAAAAGTTAAAATAAGATCCCAGTGAAATACACTATGCAGTATTGTAAAAGACAATTATAGAGTAGACACACACACATAGATATGTGAACATTATACAATACAATATACATTATATTGTATATTGAACATTACATACAATATACATTCTGAACATATGAGGATGCAAAAGGATGAAAACAGTGATGCCAAACAAACACTAACTCAAAATATCACAGAGAATAGACCTTAAGGGGGAAAGAAAAAGTATAAGCAGAGATAAATAAGGTCTCTTCATAATTATACCAAGTTTAATTAACCAATTAGACATAATTTTCGACTTATATGAAATGTAACAATGTAGCTTTGAATTATATACATTGAAAATTTATAGCTACTAAAGGAGAAATTGACAAATTTACCAAAATAATAGGATCTTTAAATACAATATCTCACTAATTGATAGATTAGTCAACAAAAGCCAGTAAAGAGATAAAGATTTGGAAAGTATTAACTTGATGTATTAATAAATAGACCAAACAACATCAGAATACACTTTACTTTTAAGAACATATTTATGAAAATTGCCCACATGAGAGGCCTTTAAAACATATCTCAATATATTTCACAAAATTGGTATTATGTAGGCTGTATTCTATAAATATAAACTAATTAAGTTAAAAATCAAAAACAAACTGATATCTAGGATAAGAACTATATATTGGAAATTTCTTTTAAAAACTCACATACTTCTGAAAACCCATGGATCCTAGAGGAAATCATGATGGAAAATTTTAAAATAAATTGCTGAATGATAATTAAAATACTGCATATTAAAACTTGTGTGATTAAGCTAATAAATACTGAGGGAAATTTATAAGCTTATATGCCTATATTAAAAAGGGGGCAATCTTTAAATTAATAAACTATTAATCAAACTTAAAAAGTTATGGAGAGAAAGAATAAGCCCAAATAAAGTATAATGAAGGAATTAATAAAGAACAATAATTAGAGAACTAGAAAACAAATACACAATAGAAAGGATCAAAATGCCAAAAGTTATTTCTTTGAAAATACCAACAAAATGGGCAAATCACTGATAATATTAATGTCAAAAAGAGAGATGGTACAAATAAATGATAATTTGGATGAAAAAGGAGATATAACTTCAGATACGGAAGAGATTTAAATGATAATGAAAGGATATTATAAACACATTTATGCCAATATACTTAAAATCACAGATAAAATGAATAAACTTTTAGAATATACAACTTACTAAAACTGGCTGAAGAAAAATTAGAAAACCTAAATAGTCATATAATCATTAATGCAATTAAATTCATAGTTTAAAATCTTTTTACAAAGAAAATACTAGGCCCAAATAACTTTACATAGAAGCTTACTAAACATTCAAGGAATAAAAACTAGAAAGTATACAGAAACTCTTTTAGAAATGGAAAAAGCACATATTCTTTAACCTTTTATGAGAATAATATAACATTAAAACAACCAAAATAAAATAGAGGATGAGAAAATAAACTAATAGGCCAGTACGAATCATGGATATACAGTAGTCCTCAAATTCCACATTATAATTAAATCAAACAAAAAATATCTTGGTGACGTTAATAGCAAGAGATACCCTTTACTTATTAGAGGAGCTTTGCAAAAACACATAATAATATTTTGAAAGTATTAACTTAGAGGTCAGAACTGAACAAGAATGAATTCTATTGCCCTTTCTTTTAAAAATCATTGAATGAGAGGTCTGCCTACAGTAAAAAAATAAAAATAAATAAAAATCCAGGAACCAGAGTGGAAAACACAAACTGTCCTCATTTGCAAAAGATATGAGTGCATTCATAGCACACAAAAAGAATATACAGATAAAGTGTTATAATTTATATGAGATTTTTTAGCAAGACTGTTGTATGCAGAATAAATATTCAAAATTATCTGTATTTCTATACTCTAGCAACAATAAAATAAGAAACATAATTTTTAAAATAATACTATTTAAAATAGCACCAATGTTTAGTACCAAGAAATAAATCTAGCCAATGATATTCAACACTTCTTTTTTTAAAAAAAATATTACTAATTTTAAACAAAAAACTAAACTCAAAAAATAAAAATTAGATAAGAATGTCAATTTCATGAATAGAAAGACCCAATATTATGAAAACAGAAGTTCTTCCCAAATTTTTCTATAGCAAGTAGATTCAGAAACTTATATGGAATATCATATAATTAAGAATAGCCAAGATATAACTGAAATAAATAAGATAGAATATTTGTCCTACCATATATCATTATTATTATGGTAACAGTACTTATTATGTTACGTAATAAGACAGTTAAATACTGGTTCAAGTACACTTAAATAAACCAGTGAAATGTATTGAGAGCTTTAAAACAGACCCATAAATGCATGAAAACTAATAATTGACACAGTTGTTTGCAAAGCTGTAGAGAAAGGGTAGACCTCTCAAGAAATAGTGCTGGAGAATTAGTTTTCTATGTTATGAAAATGACATTATATTCCATACCTCATACCATACATAAAAATCAAATCTAGGCATGTTAAAAGACAATATAGGTGGATATCTTTGTAATACTGTTGCAGGGAAATACTTGTAGACAATACACAAAAATGGCAAAATATGAAGGAAAATATTGATAAACTGGATTATGCTAAATTAAGAAATTCCCTTTACAAAGAGAACCACAAAGAGAGCAAAAAGACTAATAGAAATCAGGGCAAGTTCTTCGCAACTCATATATGTAACAAAACTTAGGATCCACAATATATAAAGAATTAAAAATTTAATAATAGGAATATAAAAATGGGCAAAAGTCACAAATAAGCATTTCACAAAATAAAATATACAAAAGGCTTATAAACATAAAAACCTACATTCAATCTTATTAGCATTATAATTAGGAAAATGTAAATTAAAAACATAATGAGATTGATTTAATACCTAAATAGCAAATAGTGGGCAAAATTTAAATATTAAATTGACAAAAATTTTAAAAATTGAATGTTGGAAAGAATATGGAGCTATGGAAACTTTCATACCATTCAATGGTACATTTTACAGTTGTGTAAATGATTAATACACCAGCCACACACACCAGTTTTTTAGATGAATCTATAAAACAACATCGAGCAAATGAAAGCAAGTTAGAAAAAAATACTGTGTTATTCCATTTATATTAAATCCAAAACCAGGTCAAACTAAAAAAGATTTTGTTTATGGTTACATACATATATGAAGGAATAAAGAAATTCAATGTTATTAATAATACTAAAATCAGAGGTGTTACCTCTGGAGGAAATATGGTTTCTGTGATTAGATAAAAAAGGCTTCTAAGCTACTGACACTATATTATTTCTTAAGCTGGGTAATGGTACACAAATTTTAATTTTATTATTATTCTTTAAGATATATATACAGGATGTCTCAAAGTTGCCATACATAGGGAAAATGGGAAATTGTAGCTAAATGTACCTTTATTTACAAAATAGTCATTACAAATTTTTACAAATATTTTCCTTTGTATGGAGACTTTTGGGACACCCTGTGTGTATATATACACATATTATATATATATATATAAAATATATATATATACACACACACATACCTATACATATATACATAAACATATACATATGTATGTGTATAGATTACATATATTCTTTTAGTGGAAGTGAGGTCTTTCTGAGTAAAAAATATAATTATGCAATTTTCACAAGTCCAGGGCCATTTCCTCTCATGGAACAAAATAGGTGCTAAATAAATGCTTATTGAATTGAAATAAATTAAAATATGTGTAAAACAATAGGCAAATATGTGATATCTGCTACTTTGAGTTGTCCAGCTTAGCCCTGCTTTCTTGGCAACAATATTCCACTTTTCATTTGAATTTCCATTCCTCACCTAGGCACCCTACATGCTGCTGGGGAAGGCGATGTCAGTCTCAGCAACTGAGATGAGCTCTGATTGGTTTAAGACAATCAATATCTCCAATCCTTAGCAACACTGTTTAGTTAATGAAACATGAGCCAATCAGATACAACAAAACAGAAGAAAAAAAATTAGGCCTTCTGAAAGAGCTACTCAGAGAGAAACTCTCCCTGTTTGTTGGACATGAACAAGACTGGCAAAACATCCCTGCCTCTAGAAGCCACCTGAGCCACCTCAGTGACACCTAGAGAGAGAGCTTTCAATTGAATCCCAGAATAGATCAGGGCTGGCCCTTCTGGCATGTCGTTGACTATTTCCTCTCCTGGGTCTGGACTTCTCAGTGTCCATGATCATGTGGGTCAATTGATCCAATTTCTTACACTGAATCAACTAAATCTCAATATCTCTCCCCACACACACACGCTTGTCCGATTGGTTCTGCTTCTCTGGAGAACACTGACTGAACTTGCTACAGGACACTTAGAAATACCAAGTAAAATATAACAAACATCCTTCTAAGTGAATAGCTGAGCCCATAGAAAGGGAAATCTCTCTCGGTAAAGTGAGGTGACGAGAGTGAAGTCACCCTCCCCAGACGCATCTAGGCTGATAGGTGAGGGGTGGAAATCCAGAAGAAGAATAAAATCGAGAAAGAACTGAAGACCGGAGCTGGGAGGCAAAGCTGGGCAGGGGCTTGATTGTCATTCTCCGTGACCACAAAGCTTGCAGTTCTAGCTCATGTGGACACAGGAGATGCTGTCTTTGGTCTGCAAAAAGTCAGAGAGCTGCAACTGGGTCCTTATGTAAAGTTTAAAGCCTGACCCTCTAAAAAATTGTGGATTAAAAACACATATCTGTCCCTGTCCCTCAGCACAAGGAGATATACTGGGGACAGGCTGAATAAATGTTTCCCTTAGAAAATATACTTATCCTCTCAAACAGAGTCAGGGTCTTTACTACCTATAAAAGAAAAAGAAGAGATCTTTAAGGATTTTGGATAATAGAATTATGAGATCTAGAATAAAAATCAAGTACATTTAAAATGATGGAGGACATAAAAGGAGAAATGGAAATTAGGTAAAAAGCATAAGTGCTATCACAAAGCCAGGCAGACCTGAAAAATAACCACCTGGAATTTCTAGAAATAAAAGAATTAAAATATAAAACCCAAGAGAAAGATTAAATAGCTAAATAAGACCCATCTGAAGATAGAATGAGTGAACTAAAAGATTGACATAACAAAATTATTAAGAAAGTAGGACTGAGAAAAAGTGTGTAAAATAGGAAAGTAAGAATAAGAGTCATGAAGGATACAATGGAAAGGCCAGCATTGAATTATTATGAGGTTGAAAAGAAGCTACATTTAATATGCAAGCAAAGTGGACAATGTAGAGGCAGAAATAAGGTATTCAGTGATTTTTAAAAGCTGCTTGATCAAATCTTGCCTGAAGCCCTTTCCTTTCCTTGACTTCTCTGTTGTTAGCCCACAAGTTTTCTTAGCTACTAAACCCCATTTATGTTGAATATTTTTTCTTTGCAAACTAAACTTTCTTAAATGATATGGGTAGTAAGAAAGTAAAAGTTAGTTCCACTGAGAAAGTAAAAAAATGTACCTGGCCATTCAACAAGCTGGAATAATAGACACAGATAAAGCCAGATGACAATTCAACAGAAAACAATATTTCTCCCAAGGACATATTAGAGCTATAAAGTGTCACAACAATCCCCTTTTTTTGGGTGACTATTGCTTTTTTTACTTACTGAGATAGTTTGTTCTCTAAAATTATAAACTATCAAAAACTTTGTTTTTTGGAAATTATATCAGTAAAAATGAAACACCCCATTCTGGACTGTACCTAAATCTCTTTCACACAGAAATCAGCCTCAATTTCAAATCCAGGTGCAGAGCTTCAAATAAGGGGTTTCTGGACACAACATTCTACGTCTACCTTAACTGTGTAGTTTCCAAGGAAACAGGACCTTAGATCCACTTCACAGTCCAGACTTGATGTTAAACCCTTTGCACACAGCCCTGCTTTGCTTTGAGCCTATCCAAACACTGCTTTATTTAAATTTCACCTAAACTTCATTATCCCTCAAAATCCTATAATAACCTCGATTTTTCCCTTTGTTTGGTGAGACACCCCACAATTCCCCCAGTGTGTGATCTCCCTCATTGCAATGGTGCAGGAAACCTGACAATGCTGAATAAGAATTCATTTCTGGTGATCTTAGGGATGATTAGACTAGGACAGGAGATGAGGTAAAGCAAACCAAAAAACTAATATATAAAATTATATTTTCAGCATTTGCCTAAAAGTTGTATAGAGAGGAATACCAAGTAGATAAAAGAGGAATAATTAGAATGATTTGGTTGGTCTGAAACTACATAGAGAGGGTTTTGGTTGGTGATAACATCTTGGAGAAGGCCAGTCCTCAAGAGAGAGGGAAAGAGGTTCACTCAGGCTCCATCAAGAACATGGAACAAGAGTCACCAGTGTTTGAAGAAAATAACTGCATTGCTCCTGTTTGCAGCTGCACGTGCAGTTCTAGACAGGGACCATTCCTTGTTAATTGCAGGCAGGGCAGTCCATAAAGCTCCCAGGCAATTCAGCACAGCCTGAGACAAGTGCCAAAGCACACCCTGCGATCCAGCTGCCTCCTGGGTCTAGGGCTGAGCTCCTTGGCTGTATTTTCAGCAGTGAACTGGCAGCCATAAATGTCAAGCCCTGATCAGCGTAATCCCTCTAGTTCTTCCAGCTTAGTTCGCAGCGAGTAAAGGTGGCATCAAGAAGATTTCCTATTTTGGAATATAATAATAATTACTGAACTCAGACTGGCATGATATTAGCAGTATTAATGTTATCTATGCCTTTTATCTCCAGCAGGTTAAAGATCACTGAAGCATTTGTGGAATTAGATTTCATTGTAATCAAGACAAAATACAATGTTTCAGCATCCTCTCTGATTGCTAAACATGGTTATTTTTCAGGTAGGGGAACAAACAAGAATACATCTGGTATCATGCCACAGTAAAAAGAAAATAATTAAAAAGTGAAGCCTAATGAAGATAGCGCTCTGAGGCCCTCTATGTAAGAAATTCCCTGCTGTCCCCTTGCCTTCTTTGGGTTATTGGCTGCAACCTTGAACAATCAAATGAAAGGCAGACGTTCAAGCCCGGGTGGGTTCCTCACAGTATCTCAAACTCAGAATACTTGTATAAGTAAACACTGAGGAAAACAACACATAAGCTAAGCAAAAACTGCACTTTAAATAGCTTGAAAACTGCTCTGGACCTAACGGTCCATTTTCAGATGACTGTAGCCTCCTGGGCTCTAGAGGTCCATTTATACGTTTTCCCAGGCATTAAAAACAAATCTATTTTCTTGACTAAAGTATACTGAATAGAAAACCATCAAAGTAAAGGGATGCAGGGAAGGTTCTAAATCAAATATTGGGAGATTGTTTAAAGAGACAAGTTTCTTTTATAGCAACAGTTTTGGGTGCTTTAAATGACTCAGGTAAGTCATGCATGGGCACCTCCCATGCCCAATAAATAGCCTCATCACCAAAGTCAATCAACTTTGCAGAGGATACTGAGCACACCCGCCTGCCAATCTCTACAGGTGTCAGCCTGGCCTGAAAAACTTGATAATCAGCTTCTCAGAAAGGGAAGCGATCTGCCAATTCACCTACCTTGTATATTTCACAGACAGGAAATTTTAAAATGTTTCAAGACCCAAAGTTTGGTTGTTTACACCGATCCTGCCACTGATAGGTTGCTGGGGTCTGCCACCTGTCAACCTTGTCCAACCTACCCTAAAAGCAAGCTGTAAGGGTGCATGTGCTATTACTGTAGAATATGAGATATTAAAATAAAAAATATTCCAGCTCTTTGATTTCTTCTGATTTTGTGGGTAATACAATAACCAGAATGAGATAGCTGAAACCAATAAAATCTGATTTATAGCATTAAAGGCAATCTTTATAGCACTTATTTATGGTACATTACATCTAAAATCCAATTTCACAGGCTGCTGTTTGAAACTTTCTGTTCAATCATAAATACACTACATACACTGCACCTCAGCAGCATAGAGTTAGATTATATAAATGTCTGTATCCCCAGAAGGTATTAAAATTCGGTTACTATGGTGGTGAGTGAGCTCGACGTAATTTTCCTAACCAACTCTTCAACCAAAAAGATACGGTCAGCACTTGATAAATACTGAAAATGCTAGCACTAGTATCATTAAACCAAAATTTAAAAAAAAAAATTACTCAGATAACTCTACATTCTGGAATAAAATTAATTGAAAAGAAGTCATAGAGAAATGGGATAACTGATGATACTGAAAGATACTTGTATTAATGTAGTGAGGTATTTTCAAGCCAATGAGCAAAAGTCCTTCCTTGTATGACACCACTGGTATTAACAGGAGAAACATGGCTAAGTCTATATATGCTATAATACTTTGAAAATATAACCTTAAGTGTCTACATTCACACACTTCAATGGAGAAGACTATATTCTGTTCAATTACTATAATCATTGTCAAAGAGAGGGCAAAGAATACAATTCGACTTTCAAAGAAGAACTGTCATCTGAATCTTAAGCAACTTCACATTGGTTTAAAAAGCTTTTTGCCTTTAAAAAACATCCAACTTTCCATATGCTTTGCCCACCAGGTATTAGATAAATGCAAGTGGAGAAGCTGGAATCTTCGCCTAACCTGAAAAGCACACACACTCATAAGAGAGATTACACCTCTCACCAGTTAAGTTTTGTTTCCTAAATACAGTTCAACCTCATGGTCATGCACAAATGCATACCATGTGTCCATCACATGCGTCATGTGTTATGTTGGTAAGTTGTTCCAGGATATAATGTAACGCTCAAATGTAAATGACAAAAAGCGGCAGGAATAGTGAACAAACTCAATACCAAAGTAACTAACACGTATTGAGCCTCTACCATGTGTTAGGCATCATACTGTGCCAGGAGTACATCCAGATTCTGTGGGGCCTGAAGCTAACACAATTGGAGGGTCCTCCTTAAGTTAAAAGAATATAAATTTCAAATATAAAATTAGGTTCCAACTTATTATTTATCAGTGACCTGTGCAAGTGAGGGCCCTAAGGACACTTAAGAA
Organism: Propithecus coquereli; assembly: GCF_000956105.1. NCBI lineage: Eukaryota > Metazoa > Chordata > Mammalia > Primates > Indriidae > Propithecus > Propithecus coquereli. The sequence goes on along the minus strand of NW_012148197.1, from coordinate 3,411,524 downwards.
TACTTGAGCTTCCTTAGCAACGTGGTGAAAGAAACTCTTGTTCTTGTTTTTCATAAATATTTCTAATCCTCACAACAGCCTAGAAAGGTAGGCATTTCCCTGAAGATAAACAATGGTGATCTAGCACCTCTTATATTACCCTGGGTAGAGCTTGAGCCCATCTTCCAAAGTGAGGTATCACAAGAACGGAAGAATAAGCACCACATGTACTCGCCATCAAATTGGCACTAACTGATCAACACTAAGGTGCTCACATGGTAGTAATACTCGTGGCTGGGGAGGTGGGGGTGAGTAAACTCACAACTAATAGATGCAGTGAGCATTATATGGGAGAAGGGCATGCCTCTAATCCTGGCTTGGGTGAGGCAAAGTCATAACATGTAACCAAAATGTTTGTACCCCCATAATATCTTGAAATAAAAAGATAAATAAATAAATAAATAAAAAGAACTTGAAGCTCAGAGGGGTTGCCCAAGACGGCTGTGGTAGGAATCTGCTTATTGGAGCACAAGGTCAAGTTTGACTGAAACCCATGTATACTGTTGAGTTTCGGTTTAAGTTAATTAAGATTTGTGTTGTGTTACCTGGACTTCCCTGAGGTAAGATACTATGTTTAGTTATTTTAACCCCCAGAGAATCTTCCATTTCAAGAGAAGGCCTAAAGTGATAGTACTGAAACTTCAGTGTCCATTGGAATCACCTGGGGAGGTGGGGCTTATGAAACCAGATGGCTGCACTTCATCTCCAGAGTTTCTCATTCTGCAGATCTGGGTGGGGGAGTCTAGAATTTCCCAGGCGACACTGATGCTGCTGGCCTGCCTGGGACCATTCGCTGGCACCACTGTCCTAGAGAAACTCAGTTAATTCCAGCATCCTACGCACCCCTTGTCTTCCTCCAGTGAAACCACAATTAGTACAACTCAGGCTTACTTTTACCATCTCAGCTAAACTGGAGCTAAACCCCATCCCTTCACAAAAGCCTTGGGCTGGATGAGTAGCAGCTGGAACCCAAAAGATGCTGAGAAGGGAAAAACATTAGTGAACGATTGTGTTGGAAGTACAGACTGATTGTTAAAATGCAATTCGACCACCATAAATTCAATGTATTTAAACTAGCTTCACTATTGCACAATTTAAAATTGTTAAGTAACTGTAGTTAATATAAACTCATATAAATACTCTAATTTTTCTGTAAAGTAATAGAAAAATAGAATTGATAAATATGGAGAGAGGCCAAGGAAAGGGATTGACCATGTAGGAGAAAAATCTAAGAGACTAAGGGAATGAAATGTCACTTGAAATTGAGTTAGTAGGGTTTAATCAAGGTATTTAAATGCATTCTACAATAACGTGCAACTTATATTCTGTATTTAAGTAGGATTCAATATAATAATGATGGACTTTTATTACAGGATAGCTATTCAGTGATGCCTATGAAATGGTTGTAGACAAATTATCTTCATGACATACTACAAAAGTCATATCCATAAATTAGTTTAAGATGCCAGCACTAAGTATATTAAGGTTCGGAAGGCTTCAGTTCACTTTGAACTCTTATGTCTCTTGAACACATTTATGGAAAGAAAAGATGACCTTTTTATCGCTAGTATCTTGTGAATTATTCTGTAAGAAGCATCCTTGTGTATTTGTCCTTTGGTTGGAAGCCTATGAGGGCCTTGGTTTATTCAACAAAGATTTACTGACACCTACTAGATGCAAAGGAAATACAAATTAATAAGATACTGATGTAGCCTTCAAAGAATTAGCCAACTACTCTATATCTACTTTACTTGAAGAAATGAAATAGAATTAATACAACTATATAACAAGCCATCTCAGAGATACGAAATAATAATTTGAGCTTTGGGTTCATGAAGCTCTTTTTCCGATAGTTCTGTGTAATCTATAATATGGATGATCAGAGATACATAGTTTTCTCATGTAGTGATCCTTGTATTGGAAAACAGACTAATTTCTACAAAATACTAAAAATATGGGCCTGGTTAGAGTATCTTCGGCCCCTGGGAGCAGGAGTTCATAGGTTGGGTTCGTGTACATCGGCATCTACGTAGGAATTGTTGTAACGAGTGGAACCTCGGGGCAGTGCTCATAATGAGAAGGAATTAATAGTTTAACCAAGCAGGAACACAGATTTTCCAAAAAGGAAATTTCTAGGGAACTGGTGATAAAGCGTATTTTTTATCTAAAATCTATCTAAATAGATAAAATCTATCTAAAATCTTTAATCCAAGATGATATAAAAGCAAATTCTGCATTTCCCTAAAAAAAATGTACCATTGGTGGCAATAAATCTTAGCTCTGATCTCCAGTCAATTATCTAGTTTAGGGATCAGTGCACAAGAAAACAATGAATTCCCAACAATTACCATGGGACACACATGCCTTTATACATGAGATTTGATGACAAGATATATATATGCTCCAGAATATCAACATTTGATACCATTCCTGCTTTCTAAAATGGCTTCTATAAGTTTTCATACACTGCATTTAATAGGCAGATGGCTTAGAAAATACTGTCTAACCAAAAACAAGCAAAACAAACTTTTTCTAGTCAATGTCAACTGTGTTTCCAATAATCCACAATATCTGCAAATAATTCGTTTGATCCTCTCTCTAGATTTTTGCAGAAAACTTTTATTTACTGTAATTAAGGAAAAGCAAAACTCCCTAATAGACGTAGGTCACTTCAATAGAGCAACTGTCTTACCAATGTAAACTCAGGTCATGGATATCAAAAGGTACCAGTGTGGATATGAAACCAACATTTGGTACATCCCATGTGAAGAGATGTGCCCATTTGTAGAATGCATAGGATGACATGTCCAAATGTATTTTGTGTCACAAGGTTGTAAAACCTTCATGCTTCACCAGAATCTTCGAACAGATTCTTCTAATGGTTGTGTTTATTCTGCTTCATTTACTTTTGAGTTCACATCAAGTCTCAGAACTTCAAACTAGAAGGGAGGGACCCTGGAGATGATTTAGTTTCTTCCCTTTCAACTTATTTTCAGATACGATTTATTGAGACCCAGAGAAGTCTAGTGATATGTACAGGGTCTACACCTGGGTGATAAATGATGCATAACTGATGGAAACCTTGGCCACATGATTCCATCCACTGATGTTGTTCTCACTATGCCACTTGATCAATCATCTCACCTGCTGCCCTGACATCTTTTCTGGAATTATATGCTCTCAATAGCTATCTGTACTCATTGCATCTAGTCATTTAAAGAGTGGGTAAAAAGAGAATCAGGGAGTTCTACATGGAATTCTGAACCAGCTATCCTTTCTTGTAACTCACAGGACTATTGCTAGGATCAACTGAAACAAAGTAGGTAAAGTAAACTGTTAAAACACTAGGCTTTGTAAACTATAATGCATGATACAAATGTAAGAAATTTTCAAAATCATAACACCTAAGATTATGATTTATGTTGTTATATAAAATGCTTTTAAAGAGAAACTTAGATGTCTTATTGAAGATGTATGGAAGGGTGGATGTGGTGGCTCACACCTATAATCCCAGCACTGTGGGTGGCCAAGGCAGGAGGATTGCTTGAGGCCAGGAGTTTGAGATCAGCCTGGGCAACATAGCAAGATCCCATCTCTACAAAAATAAAAAAATAATTAGCTGGGCATGCCAGCATGTGCCTGTAGTACCAGGTACTTGGGAGGCTGAGGTAAGAAGATCGTATAAGCACAGGAGTTTGAGGTTGCAGTGAGCTATCATGATGTCACTCTAGCCCAGGTGACACAGAGCAAGACCTTATCTCAAAAAAAATAATTAAAAAATTTTAAAAAGACATATGGAATATCATCACAACATGCCTATGCCAAATTTTACCCACAGATAAACTGATTGGATGCATTTTAAAGATATATCATAAATAAATATAAAGAATAATCTTATTACAAAAATGTTTCTAAGATGGAAACAAACCTGAAATTCAGCCAAATTTATACAGCATTTGTAGAAAATTTTGTTGCTTTCTAAAACTATACTAAAACATACATTCTAAAAGGAAAAAGTTAAGTGAAACCATAATTTCACATTTCCATAATTAAAAGGAAATACATTTTAAAGTGCCTGTAAAATGATAACACATTATTTCCTGTCAGCAATTTTTATACATATGCAGTTATGAGCCTTCAATAGTCTTGTAGCAATTTATGGAGATAATAAGAAATTGGACTTTCACAAATTAATAGACTTTTTCTCCATGAAAGACCAATTCATGGAAAGATTCACAACAGGAGACATTTCCATTATTCGTGCTTTTTCCTCTGTCTAAAAAGCCTTTGACCCATCATGGCTAACCAAAACCCTTGGTCCCTACTTTGCCCCCAACTCTGAGTTGGTTTTACAAATTCTCACTAATCTTTTAGGACACCCAACATCCTCTCCTCCATGAATCCCTTCCTGCCACTTCTCCCTCTTTACCCAGTTCACACAGATAGCTCTCTGCTCCTGCTGTACTCCAGTACTAACTTTTGCACTTACTAGTCTGTCTCCTAGACAGTGAACCCCTTAGAAGGAGGAATGCCTTTTAGGTCTTTTCACTCACTGCCTAGCACAGAGCGTGGCACTGATCCTGATCAATATAAGCTTGCTCGGTTTGATTCAGCTAACATTTCTCATCAAATATTTTATTGACTATTTCCCACAGGGCAATTAAAAGGAGGAAATTTTAGAGACAAGCTTTCTTTTGATTAATTGGCTAGACTCAGCCTGTGACCATAAGAAAAAGCAGTCAAGTATATAATATTTAGTATTTACTGCTGAGTTTACAACAGCAGTGTTTTAATAGAAAATGGAATCATGTAGATAGATTTTAAGAATCCACAGAGCTTAAAAAAAAAAAAGAAACTTAAATGATACTCTTAGAAGAAACAGTATATGATAATTGAATAAAAGCAAACTTTGTAATTGTATCTTCCTATATTTCTATTGATTTCTGAATAAGACAAAGAAATATTGTATCACCACCTCAAATTAATATGTCCAATGTTTACTTATTTACCAAATACAGAGCCAGGCCACATTCTATAACATAATAAGTGCCAGGGAAACAGCAAATAGTAAAAAAAACCTAAGTCTTTGTTTTCAAAAGACAGCAAAACTTGTGGCAGTGAAAAGGCCAGACTGCTTAAGTTTAAGTCCCAGGCCTACCACAAATGAGCTGTGAGATCTTAACTAATTTACTTAACCTCTCTGTGCTTCAATTTCCTAGACTATAAAATGATACTGCCTATGGCATGGGGTTGTTATGAATATTCAATGAGTTAACAATCGTAAATATCTTACAAGAACCCCTGGCATATGTGATGTTTGACAAACAAAATTTCAAGGTGCATAAATTCTACCAAAGAGAGACAGACGTGAAACGAATACCTATCTGATAAGTCACATGGTAGTAAACGTTGTGAAGAACGTAAGGCAGGCAAGGAAATAGAAGAGAAAGGTAGTTTACACTGCTCTTTTAGATAAGGCGGTCCCTCTGGTAGTGTGACTTTTGAGCACAGACTTGAATGAGTGAAGGCGGAGGTCTGCAACTTGCTCTTGGAAGAACACGACAGAAAGAGGGACCAACGAGGGAAAAGGCCCTGAGGAGGAAGACTGTGTGGAGTGTCAGGGGACACCAATTGGCACTGCAGATGCAAAGCCAGGAGGAGCAGAGCGGCAGGAGGCCAGGTCAGAGTGGAACAGAGACACTGATCACACAGGGCCTTGTAAGTCACCGTCAGGACTGTGCGTTGTAGTGTGAGAATTTAGAACAGAAGGGGAACTTCGTTAGCTGTCTGTTTTAGAAGCGTTGCCACGGCTGCTATGTGAGAGTCCACGGTGACTGTAGGAGTTTTGGTCCAAGCCTCTTTAAACAGTGGAGTTGCTATCAATTGAGATATGCAAACTAGGGGAAAAACGTGTGAAGCATAATCACGACTTCAGTTGTGAGTGTTTTAAGTGTGAGATGTCTATTATATGTCCAGTAAGCCACTGGATGTCTAAGTCTGGGATAAGGATGGAAAGCCTGGAGCTGGAGCTAAAGTGACCATATCCGGAGATAACTTTTGAGCCACGAAATTGGGAATGAGTCGGGGGGACACATGAGTTAGGAGAATCGATTACTCAATGTGAGAACATACCCACAGGTAGAGGGAGAGAAGATGTAGAAGCTTCTAATAAGCAGCAGCCAGTGAGGTTGGGGGAAACCTAAGCGAGAGACGGGTCTGGGTGCCTGGAAAAGAATGTGCAGAGAGCACAGCTCAAGCAAGTCAGGTGGGCTCTCAGGGCCCAAGCGGACACCTCCCTGGGCTTCCTATTTCAGTTCACAGCGGCAGTAACATCCCCCTAATCACTCAGACTAGGAGACATCTTCACCAATTGTTCCTCCCGTTCTTTTCCCACCATATCTGCCCTAGCAATTGTACATGCCCAAGCTCTCCCATGTCAAACTCTCTTCCCCACAGCCCCTTAGACTTCTCTAAATCATGCCTCCATCATCTTCCAGATGGACAAGTCAGGGTTGTAACTGCCTGCCAGCTTCCACATTGTCACTTCTGAAATCAATTCTTGCAAATGTCATCAGTTACTGTCCTGCCACAGGCCAGACCATTTCCCTCCTCAGACACCCTCGATGACCTCTGCCTACTTTGTCAGGCCTGGTCCCCAGGTCCTGCCTGTTGATGCCTCAGTTTGGTCTCCATCCTTTCTGTCCATGCTCTTTCTGCCCCAGCCAAGATTAACCCTGAATCTAGTCCCTGAATCTTCACAATTTGGTGACTTTTTCATGACATTCTTTTTCCTGGAATGCATTTTCTCCTCTTGTATGCCTAAGAAAAGGCTACTTAGTCCTTCAGTGATTAACTCAGAATCCCGACTTTCTGATGAGGACTTCTCTAATACTTCTTGGAAGAAGGCTTTGGGCTTTGTACTCTTGCCACACGTATTTCATTTTGCCTTAATTATTTTGTGTAGTTGTTTACTGTCTTGTTTCATCGAATAGACTAGAAGTGCTCTGAAGGTACAGATCTATCTTGCCTATGTCAGTAAGGCCATGGTTCCTAGCACACTGACTGCATGAAATAGGCATCGTATTTTTGTTGAAATAAAATTAAT
>NW_012148197.1:3398633-3404000 GCF_000956105.1 Propithecus coquereli | reverse complement strand
TTTAGCACAGCTACAAGCTTCTCTGGGGAATGAGCTATAAAGCAAAGATTTGGTACTGTCTGTCTCTTCCATTTCAGAAAACTACAAATTATGTGCTTTGAGACGTGAAAAAGTAAAATATTGATTGTATAGAATATTTCCAAAGAGAAGAAGGTATTCTAATTAGCATGATAATCAACACAGGTCTTTTCATTGGAACAAATAGCATAATCGAACATTCTTTATGGATTTTGATAAACATACTTTACTCTCTGATGGATTTCAAGCTGCTGGTGCTATTTCTCCTTTCTGGACACCAACATATACAACTAAGGCAAAGGAACAAAAGAAGAAGCCAACATTAATTTGAAAATTAGCTATCAATTGATTGATTTCACAGGGGAATAATACCAGTTCCTGACACTTCTGGGTGCTGATGAGAATAAATCCTATTAGTGGCACTGGAAATCTGTAATGCCCTGAGAAATCCTCTAGCATTTTTAATATTCATGCATAAGCCTTACTCCTGATCCCAAATTTTTGCTTATAAAAAAATAAATAATTCTAGCTGGGACAGGATTTATTATAAGAAATAGTTACCATTTATTTATTGAGCACAAACTCTACCAGGCATGGAACTAAACATTTTATACATACAAAATCTTAATTTTTACAATAGCCCAGAAGGGTAGCTAATTTTAAACGCAAATGCACAAATTGAAGCCTGGAGCGATTAAGCCATCTCTCCAAGGCTACAGAATCCATTAAACACAGGAGCTGGGATCTGAACCCAGGCTAACTGATAGCAGAATCCATGCCTAGAGTCGTGCTTGTATATTAGTATCTGTTTTCTGAAATCGTCCCATGCACTTGTGTCCCCTGCACTGTGTCATCGCTAGGGGTACAGTGATGAAGAAAACAAGCACAACAGCTGCTCTCATGAAGCTCACCTCATAGCTCCATGAAACAGAAGGGAAAATGGCTCCTATCACATAAGCTTCCTTGAGATTTAAGGAGAAGGCTGTATTGACCTTCCTAGTTCATCTTCCATCATCAAATTTTATCAGAGACATTAAAGTTTTGTGTATTTTAAATTACAGCATGTTTTAATGGAATTATTGCCATTAAATTCACAGGTAAGTTTTCATACAACATAATGATTTTTCCTTTTACATTCCTGCTTCATAATTGAAGAAAATGTTCCGACGACCTTGAAGATACATAACTCTACCCGAGAGGACCCACTGATGGATCAACTGGCACATGTTGGGAGACAGCATCAACTGAGGTTTTAGTCTTGGCATTGCCCTGACTGACACAGTCTTCTTCCATAAGATATACATCATGTGTGTGCCTGACTATATAATGCACTGTCATCAATAATCTATGCTTTGTCGTCCTGGAAACACTGTGCAGTGTCATCTCTCTGAATGCAGGTTTCCAAAGACATCCATAGTCCGTTTCAAAACTAAATTTTACAAGAATGGGAAAAAAATGAAAAATATATAAAAATCCTCCAAGGTACAACCAGCAGAGAAAACCTCTCTTTACAATCTGGTGTGATCCATCTAAGTCATTTTTATATTCATATTCCACCAAACAGAAATCCTTGACTTTTTATATTGGACCATTTATAATAAAATGTTGACTCATTAAATTTTTCTGAGTTTCTTTTTTGGTTGGTCTTTAAATTTTAATGGAACCTTCGCTTGGAAAAACGTGTAATGTATCATCTACTTTACACACTGGAATAGAAGGGTTATACTCGATATTCTGGTTAGCAATATGGAAAAAAATTGGATGTGGGAAATTGCATGAACAATGTGTGGGCACCAAGAGACTTAAAAATATAAAAGTATATAATAGTTTATAGGCAAACTCTGTAGAGTAGATAAATAGTTTTGGCTTTAATTCACCTACTCTAAAAGAAAGAAGATATAAATGAAATCCGATAGGATTAAAATGTGTGCCTTTAAGGTAGTTCGCCTATTTTAGGCACAGTGATTAGTGTAGTCAGTCATAATTTTCAGAATTTAGGCATTCTTCGAAAATAATATTAATGTAGTACAGGCTTCTCTACTCCATAGGAATATTGTTACTAATTATTCACTATTCTTTACTCCTTATCTTTAAAGGGAATAATATGTCTCCACTGATAGGTAAGAATACCCTCAGGTCCCAGAAATGATAAGAACTGAAGTGGAGGCTTTTCAAAATCTGTTGATAAATTATTTAAAACTGACTTAGCTGGAAAACCACCAGAAGAGAGAAAAAAAAATGACAAATGATGTAGAAATCTTAAAAATCATCAATACTGGAATATTTTAAAACCCCTTCGCTTTTCTTCTTCACCTCTCACTACACACATCAGGTCTCCAAATGTCAGCTTGGACCCTCTGGTCAAATCCTGTTTTAGGGAATCTACTTATGGGAGTGGCACAGCAGGCATTAAAGAAGCCATTAAACCAACATCTGCTCCTGGACACATGAACCTTAAATGGCCTGAAAGCACACAACATGCCATGCCAACCTAAGAGAAATAAAAAGAAGCAATAAAAAAGAAACAAAGTAAAAATACACTTAAATTAAATTTTAATTATAATGTGTGCAGATGTGCACACACACACTAATACGTTCAACTTGTTTTAAATTCATAGCATTGAGTACAGAACTGGAATACTGTAAGCTCCATTCTGATAATGACATCAGTTTTACCTTATTTTTAAAGAACTAATCCTTATACTCTTTTTGCCAAAGTATTATATTATTAATATCATGGATGCCATTTATATCTCTGCAACCCTTGATCATATAAAGGTTCTTTTCTTGTTCTCTCAAAATAATCCCCAAGAAACATATCTTATAAAATAAAGATATACATTACCCAATATACATTGTCATCCCAAAGAACTGAAATTCTTTTCCCAACACTATGACCTAAAAGATGCTCTCAGCGTATCCATCTCCAAAATACACTTGAAATTAATGAAAAATTGAATTACACAACTGCCTCTATTTTTAAAAATATTTTTACAAAGTCACAAATTGTTTCCACTCAGTAAAAATGATGGATTATTCTACACTGTAAAAAAATTAATGAGCAGATGGAATACAAACCCATTATTCATTAAAATATTGCACTGGGTTAATTCAGCAAATAAAAATGGAGAATAGAGCAGATGGCCATTTATAGTTCTCTTGATTTCTTAAACTACTTCTTTACAGCCAGAAACTACTCCTATATTTAACTTGAAATGCACAGCTCTTACCATATGCACAGTAAGCAAGCATTCATGTGACCTCATAAACTTTTCATATAAAACAGCAATGATTTTTATGATTTAGTTAAAGGAACACTATACACTTACAGAGTAAGTTATTCCCATATCCCCAATATTCAGAAGACAATTTAAATTTCCTAGACTCAGTAGATCCTTGCCATCATTATCTGGTCTGAAGTAGGTTCAAGTAGGCACGTGGGTAAAATTTCACAAAAGAAAGTGATCAGCTTTGTTATAAACTCTGAAGAGTGCTAAGCATACATGAAATTCTTACACAATAAGTGGTGTTTCTCTTATGGCAATGCTTTTCTGTTTTTTTTCATAAACAAATCCTGTAAGTTACTGCATTTGAAAAAATTCTCTTCTCAAGTAGAGAAAATGGAATGCTCATGCAAGTAAATTGAATAAACTATTCTGGAAAATTGTTCAGCAGTGTCTACTGCATCTGCACACACATATACCCGATGACCCCGCAATTCCACTTCTAGATATATACCCCACAGAAATGCATACATATATCTACAGATGACATGGCTATGAATATTCATAGAAGCACTATTTGTAAAAACTGAAACCAATAAAAAAACAAGATAGAATCAATAAATACATTGTGACACATTTAAACAATGGTATAATAGGGGTAATGAAAATGAGTGAATCACTGGAAGAAGAACAACATGGGTGAATGTCACAAACGTAAAGTTGAGCAAAAGAAGGCAAACACAAGAGCAAATACTGTATAATCCCATTTACATAAATTTCAAAAGTTAGTAAGATCACTCTGTAATGATAGAAATCAGCATAGTGGTTGTTTTAGGGGAAAGTGGGAATGATGAATGAGATAAAATGGGGCATGTTTGGCCATGCTCTTTTTCCTAATCTGGGTGATTCTAACATGTGTAGATTCCTACTGGGAAAATGCACTGATGAGAGAACTGAAGGAATATGGCAGATTAGGACTCTCCAGCAATCATCCCCATACAGAAACATCAATTTGAATAATTATCTGTGCATGAAAATACCTTCACAAAAGCTAAGAAAACCCAGTGAGAGATCACAGTATCTTGTTATATTATAATAATAAGAATAGACACATTGAAGAGAGTCAGAAAGGAAGTTTTATACTGCCCATGTCACCACTCTTCCAACCCCAGGCAATACAGTGTGGAGACAGATACTGTTTGCTTGGGAGAAAAGAGAGGGAATTGAGCAGAGAACTTAGACTTGGATCCCAACACTGGGCCTAACATAGTAAAACCCAGGACCAGATATACCCCCTATGGCCTTATATTACAGGCTGGTACCTGTGGCCTTAGGCTCTAGACCCACCCCATCACCATGAGAAACCACATAGCCTCAGGCTTCAGGCTTGTGTGGTGAACTTGATCTCAGGGCCACAACACTGCTAGGATAATTTTAGCAGCTGCAAGTTCCAGATAGCCTTCAGCTATCTGCAGTCCTCAGTAGCCCTGGGCGTCTGGTGTGCTTTGGAACAGTGCAGAACATCTAGCACAGGATTCTGGCAGTGTCCCACCAGCTGCAGTGGTCTCCAGGCTTCTGGTCTCCTCAAGCACCATGCCTGCTCTAGTGAGCCCCAGATTTCTGGCATGTCCCAGCACTGCGCTGGTTGCAGCTGCTTTTGGAATTCTGGTATACCACAGTGCTGTGCCTGCTGCAGGGTTTCCCAGACAAAGCCAGTCTATGAAGACTGGAATAAGAACCTACTGCTTCAAATGTACAGACATCAGTGCATAACCACAAGGATCAAGAACAATCAGGAAAGCATAACATCACCAAATAAACAAAATAAGGTGTGAGTGACTGACACTAAAAAAATGCAAATGTATATATTGCTGGATGAAGAATTCAGAATAACTGTTTTAAAGAAGCTCAGTGAACTTCAAAAAGATGCACTGAGATAATTCAACAAATGTGGAAAACAATAAGTAACAGAATGAGAAATTTAATAGACTGAAATAATTAAAAAAATCAAATAGAAATCCTGGAGGTGAAAAATACAATGAAAGAAACGAAAAATGCAATAGAGAGCATTGCATTTGCATTTTTTATTTCTTTCATTGTATTTTGATCAAGCAGAAAAAAGAAT
>NW_012148197.1:3395652-3397243 GCF_000956105.1 Propithecus coquereli | reverse complement strand
GAGCATCTAAATATATATAACAAATATTAATAGATCTAAAGGGAGAGATAGACTATAATACAATAATAGTAGGAGACTTCACCACCCCACTTTCACCAATGGACAGATCATCCAGACAGAAATCAATAAAGAAACATCAAAGTTAAGCTACACTCTAGATCAAATGGATTTAATATAAAGAATATTATATTCAATGGCTGCATGATACACATTCTTCTCAAATGCACATGGAACACTCTCCAGGATGGATCATATGTTTGGCCACAAAACCAGTCTTAACAAATTTAAGAATATCTAAATCACATCAAGTATATTTTCTGACCACAATGGTATGAAAAGAGAAATCAATAACAGGAGGTACTTTGAAAAATTTACAAATACATGGAGATTAAGCAACAGGCTCCTGAACAACCAATGTATCAATGAAGAAATTTTAAAGGAACTTAAAACATTTCTTGAGACAAATGAAAATGGAAACACAACATACTAAAACCTATGGAATATAGTAAAAGCAGTTCTAAGAGGAAAGTTTATAGCAATAAACACCTATATCAAAAAAGAAGAAGGAGCTCAAAAAACAACTTAATGCTGAACCTTAGGGAAATACAATAAAAAGAAAAAAGTATACCCATCATTAGTAGAAAGAGTAAATATTAATAATAAAGATCAGGGCAGAAATAAATGAAATAGAGGCTAGAAAAACAATACAAAAATCAACAAAACTGATGGTTGGTTTTTGAAAAGAAATACCAACAAAACTTTAGCTGGATTAACTAACAAAAAAAGGGAAGAGACTCAAATAAATCAGAAATGAAAAAGAAGACATTACAGTCAACTCAACAGAAATAAAGACTCATAAGAGACTATTATGAACAATTATACACCAAAAAATTGAATAATTTAAAAAACAGATAAATTTCTTGATGCCTACAACATACCAAGGCTGAAGTATGAAGAAATAGAAAATCTTAACAGACTGGTAATGAGTAAGGAGATTGAATCAGTAATAAAATCTCCCACCAAAGAAAATCCCAGGACCTGGTGGCTTGACTGCTGAATTCTATCAAACATTTAAAGAAAAACAAATAACAATTCTTTTTAAACTCTTCCAAAAATTGAAGAAGAGACAATATTTACAAACAAATTTTATGAGGCCAGCATCACCCTGATACCAAAGACAGACAAAGGCACTACAAAGAAACCCAAAACTTTAGGCTAATACCCCGATGTATGAACATAAATGCAAATGTACTCGATAAAATGCTAGCAAATTGAATTCAACATCACATTAAAAAGATTATTCACCATGACCCAGGGATGCAAGGATGATTCAATATATGTAAATCAATAAATGTGACACATAACACTCACAGAATGAAGGGCAAAAAGCATAGACTTGTTTCAACAGATGCAGAAAAAGCACTTGACAAAATTCAACATCTTTTCATGATAAGCACTCTCAATAAATTAGTCATAGAATGAATCAACCTCACACAATAAAGGCCAGAGATGACAAACCCACAGCTAGCATTATACAAAACAGGAAAAAGCTGAAAGCTTTTCCTTTAAGATACAAAGCTAGATAAAGATG
>NW_012148197.1:3391346-3393128 GCF_000956105.1 Propithecus coquereli | reverse complement strand
TATTGCATCACAGTTAATACAGTAATATGATACAACAAATATTATCTAAATAGATAATTTTCCATAAAATTCTTCAAGCTCCATGTTCAAAGAAAGTCCTCAGTAACTTCCCACTGCTATAGTTACCACATTGTAAAAGACATGCACTTTTTTCCCAAGTATTTGACCATCTTCCTTCTGCTAAGAGTACCCTAAATTCCATCTGTGAAACTCCCTTCCTCAATTCTCCTCCACACGGTTTGTGGCCAGTGACACTATCCCCACCTCTGCACGGGAACCCTGGGTGGCTCAGCCACTGTTTCTCTCAGGGGTAATGTTCTCACTGGGGCAGGACAATTTTTTGTTGTATTGGACTGACCCATGCACTGTAGCATGGTTAGCTTCCCTGGACCTTATACAAGATGTTTCTATCCTGTAGGGCCTGTGATCCAGGATATTGGAGTTCAAGACTGGTCTTCTCTGTAAGACACCAAAGACAAGAAACCAGGGATAACATCTTGTTCATTGTTATTCCACCTAAGCCTAAGGGTGTCTAGGACATGGGAGTTCTTCAATAAAGGTTGTTTGAATTTGGCATATATTCAATAAATATTCATTGAGCACCTCTATGTGCCAGGTATGATTCTAGAAAATATTGATACAGCAGTAAATAAAACAGACCAAATCTTGTACATTTTAAGTTTCACTTCTAGCATGATAGAAAAAAAGAGATGATGTGAACAAGTAACAAATGCAAATAGAAAAACTGCAGATAGTTGAAGTGCTGTGAAGTTAGAAAAATAGGAAAATATGTTAGAAATAAAGTGGAAGGGGGCTAATGCCTTCCATGATTCTCAACCAGGGATGATTTTGCCCCTGAGGCCATTTGGTGACATCTAAAGATATTTTTAATCATCATGAATGGGAGAGTCTAATGACTAGAGGCCAGGGATGCTGCTAAGAATCTTACAACGCACCAGATAGCCAGTTGTCCCCAGTGCCAAGGTTGAGAAACTCTATTTTAGATAACAGTGATCAGGAAAGGCCTCTCCGTGGAATCCCACTGGAGTTAAGACTTGAATGACAATAAAGAGCCAGGTGAACAAAGTTTTGGAGAGAGAGCATTCCAAGGTAAGAGAACAGCAAGGGCAAAGCCCTAAGGTGCAAACAAGATTGAGTGGTTTGAAGAACAGAAAGAAGAGTAAAGGGGCTGAACTTGACCAGCATGGGGGAGAAAGTACATTCAAAATGAGGGGAGCTAGGGAGCATGGACTAGATCATTGCAAGTCACGGCAGGAAGTTTGAGTTTTATTCTAAGTACGAAGGGAAGCCATTAAAAAATTTTAAGCAAAGAGGTGACATGATTAGTCCAGAAGTCATTAAGAAATGACCATGTGGTGAGCGGTGTGTCTATAGCAGGGTAAACATGGAAGCAAGGGGGTGTGTTAGAAGACTACTTCTGTGAGCCAAGAGAAATAGGATGATGACCTGGATGCATCCACACACAGAGTTGCTAAATAAAATATAAGATTCTTGTTAAATTTGGATGGCAGATGACCAATGAATAATTCTTTGGGATAAATATATCTGATGCAGTATTGGAGACATATAAAAAATTATTTGTTGTTTATCTGAAATTCAAATCTAACTGGCATTTCTGTATTTTTATTTGCAAAGTGGCAACACTATAGATGCATGAATGGACAAATATCTGCATATGTCATCATAGAATGGTCCATATTTGGAAAATGAGCCAATCTGCTATATTTCCCAGGTTCAAAAATGAAAAGTTCTACATAAATG
>NW_012148197.1:3388577-3391063 GCF_000956105.1 Propithecus coquereli | reverse complement strand
TTGCTAGAAATAATAAACAATTCAGTAAAGTTTCAGGATACAAAACCAACATACAAAAATCAATAGTATTCTATACACCAACAGCAAACTGTCTGAAAAAGAAGTAAAGAAAACAATCCAATTTACAATAGCTACAAAAAATAAAATACTTAGGAATAAACTTAACCAAGCAGATGAAAGATCTCTACACTGAAAACTGTAAAACATCGATGAAAGAAACTGAATACACAAAGAAATAGAAAGGTACCCTATGTTCATGAGTTGGAAGAATGAATATTGTTAAAATGTCCATACTACATGCTATGTTTTGAATATAGTTTGGCCCCACCAAAACTCATGTTGAGGCTTGGTCCACAATGTAACAGTGCTGAGAGGTGGAGGAACCTTAAGAGGACTTTGGATGATGAGGGATCCACCCTCATGGAGTGATTAATGACATCTCTCAGGAGAGAGGGAGTTCTTGCTCTCACAGCACTGGACAAGTTACTGCGAGAGTAGGTTGTTATAAAGTGAGACTACCTCTTGTATTTGGCCTTTTCTTGGCACATGCCCACTCGCTGCTCTCACATGTGCTCCCATCATGTGATGCCATCCACCTTGTCATGATGTAGCATGAGGTGCTTGTCAGATGCAGTAGCCCAATCTTGAACTTCCCAGTCTGTACAACAATGAACTAAATAAACCTCTTTTCTTTATAAATTACCCAGTCTCAGATACTCTGTTAGAGCACCACAAAATGAACTAAGACACTACTCAAAACAATCTACAAATTCAATAAAATATCTATCAAAATACCAATGATATTATTCACATAAATAGAAAACAATCCTCAAATTCATATAGAAACAAAAAAGAACTTGAACAACCAAGCAGTTTGAGCAAAAGAACAAAACTGGAGGCATCACACTACCTGTCCTGCTATAAGCACAAAAACAGCCTGGTACTGGCATAAAAATAGACATATGGACCAATGGAGCAGAATAGAGAGCCCAAAAACAAATCCACACATTTACAGTTAATTAACTTTGGACACAGGTGCCAAGAACACAAAAACAGGTAAAGAAGAATGTCTTTAATACATGGTGTCAGAAAAATGGAATATCCACATGCAGAAAAATGAAATAAGACCCTTACACCATATACAAAAAATCAACTCAAAGTGGATTAAAGACTTAATTGTCAGACCAAAAATGTAACGCTATTAGAAGAAAGCATAGGAAAAAAGCTCTGTAACATTGGTGTGGGCAATAGGTTTTTGAATATTACCACAAAAGCTCAGTAAACAAAAACAAAAATATACAAATGAGATTACATCAAACTCAAGCACTTCTGCACAACAAAGGAAACAATTAATAGAGTGATGAGACAACCCACAGAATGGGAGAAAATATTTATAAACCATACATCCAATAAGGGATTATTATCCAAAATATATAAGGAACTCATACAATTCAATTGCAAAAAAAAAAAATTAAAAAATAGGCTAAGGACTTGAACAGATATTTCTCCAAAGAAGACATACAAATGGTCAAGGTATATAAAAAATGCTCAACATCACTCATCATCAGGGAAATGCAAATCCAAACCACAAAGAGGTATCAACTCACTCCAGTTATAATGGCTATTATCCAAAAGACAAAAGATAACAAGTGTTGGTGAGGATGTGGATAAAGGAACACCCTCATACACTGTTGACAAGAATGTAAATTAGTATATCCATTATGGAAAACAGTATGGAGCTGCCTCAAAATATTAAAACATAGAATTACCATATGATTCAGGAATCCCACTACTGGGCATATACCCCCCAAAAATGAAATCAGCGTGTCAAAAGATATCTGTACTCTCATGTGTGTTGCAGCATTATTCACAATAGCCAAGATTGTAATCAACCTAAATGTCCATCGATGGATGAACAGATGAAGAAAATGTGGTATATATACACAATGACATGCTATTCAGCTATTAAAAAGAATGAAATCCTGTCATTCGTGACAACACAAATGTACCTGGAGGACATCAAATTAAGTAAAATAAGCCAGGCATGGAAAAACAAATACCGTGTGATCTCACTCATACGTGGAATCTAAAAAGGTTGATTTCATATACGTAGAGAGTAGAATGGTTGGGGTTGGGGAGGTTGGAGGTGGAGGAGACATGCTGGTCAAAGGATACAAAATTTCAATGATACAGGAGGAATAAGTTCAAGAAGCCTATGCTAAAACATGGTGACTATAGTTAATAATATATTGTATTCTTGAAATATGCTAAAAGAGTGGATATAAAGTGTTCTCACCACAAAAATGACAGAGAATGGACATATTAATTAGCTGGAGTTAGTCATTCTACAATGCATATATACTTCAAAATATCATCATGTTGTACATGGTAAATATATACAACTTTATCTGTCAATATAAAAAAATAAAAAATGCATTGAGTTGCATATTTGTGATTTATGAACTTCTTAGCAGTTATTACAGATT
>NW_012148197.1:3370146-3383897 GCF_000956105.1 Propithecus coquereli | reverse complement strand
GAAAAGTCTCAGTAACAATGCTTTTACTACTACAAGTAGTGATCATGATAGCAATAAGAATTCACATTCACTGCTCATAGGGAGTCTGGAAGTATTTTCTAATTTGTGTCCCAACAAAGCTCTGTGCACTGAGGACAAATAGAGGTTAAGGGCCTTGCCCAAGATCTAGCCGCAATTAAATTCTCTAGCCTGGACTAGAACCTAGGTCTTCTGACTTCCTGAAACACTCCTCCACAAAACTCTCTATGATGGACCAAATGCTCTGGCTTCTCACTGCCAAGGTGTACAGTTCTGTGGCTTTATGTGTACTCTGACCTCAAAGCAAAAGACACACATGATGTATATGTGCAATGCGGGCTTAACTTTGCTGGATTTCAGGAAGTCTGCATTTCCCTTCCATGGGTAGTTTTCAGCATTTCATGGATCAGTACCTGTGTTCGATACTTTAAATCCTTGTTAATATGAGGCGGCCATAAACATACAAACTATCTTTGGTTCCTCTGACTCTTTTTCCTAAACACTAGGTTTAATTTGTAAAGGAAACTGAGACAACTATACCATGCCATTCTAATGGCAAGGAAAAGTGGTAGCTCCTTCTCTACCATGAACATTACTAAGACCCAGACTTGTGGATAATCTCTTCTCAGGCAACAATTACTGTGAGCCTAGCTTTAGCAAGGATAGCAGAGACTCCAAAAGAAAGAATCTTGGAGACCAATATGCTAAACAGAGAAATATACATATGATAGGGAAAAGTCTTTCTGCTATTAATTTATCAATAAAGAAGAACTTGACACAGATAGACTTGCATTTATTGTTCAGTAGCAGAGTCCCTTTACCTCATCTTATTCCTATTTGTTTGCTGATACTAAGTTTATTATTGACCTTATCTATGTTACTATAGATGTGATGCTGAACATGGCTCAGTGTGGTTTCCTAGCAGAGAAATGTACCCTCTTATTGTTTGTATACGATAGAAGGTCAGTCTTGTTTGCTTATATGTGTGCACCTGTGTGATGGTCTAGCCATAGCAGATTAGGACACACAGACTGCCTGACTGCCTGGTAACTGATCAACAAGCAGAGCTGACCAATATGCATGGAGAGGAGGAAAGAAACCTTGAGCTTTAAATAACACTGTGAGTGTATCAGGTGAGCATTCCTTACGTTGTTCCAACAGGCCTCTGTCATCTAAATTTTTCATCTTAATATGTCACCATGCACATCTCCACCCAAGAATTCCCAAACTACATACTCATGGTTGCTTCACCAATAATTTTCTTACCACTATTGCCGCCATGAATAATGTTTTCTGGCCTAGAATGCCTCTATTCTCTCTTCTCACTTCCACATACAGAATTCAACTCATCTTTAAGATTCGGCTTATATGTCATCTCCTCAGAGAAGCCTCAGGTGAACGTACCCTCATCTATATTCAACAGTACTTTGGTCAGACCAGCACTATCGCATTTACCATAAGGTGCCACAAGACTTGATTAGCCATCTCACCCATTAGATTGTACATTCCTCAAGGGCAGGGTCACTGTTATTCCTTGTTCTAATTCTACTATACCTTGGTCACTCCCTTTACTTTCTACTCCTGCCAACATGCTTCCCAGAGTCTTGCACATTGTTGGGCATAGAGTAGCTGTTCTATAAGTAAGTGCTTGCTGGCTGAACCAGAGTGAGAGTGGCCAACGGACAGCCAGGATTGAAGGGGTGGTTAGGTTTGTGTGCAATGAGAATTCCCCTAAACATAATATGTTGACCCAAAGTCTCAACTCTGATCTGTAATTAAGGCTGCAAACCAGAGTGCATGCAGTTTTGTTCATCCTTTTTAATGTGCTATATGCTTGGATTTCAACCTTGCATTAATCTGGGATATTAACTCCACCAGCACCTCTGACGGAAGCTATAACTTATATCACTGAAAAATCTTTCTGTGCCTTAATATTCAGAGGTATATGAATACAAATGATATTAAACATTTAGAGGTATGAGTAAAGAAACTGTACAGTGTAAAAATTTAGGGCCAAAATTAAGACCAAAACATTTCACAATTAAATCAGGATGAAATGAATAAGTGTCATAGGTCATGCATTAATCAGAAAGGATGTAAACCAAAACAGAGACACATTTACTGCTTAAAAAATATCCTCAACTCCTTAAAGTGCCTAAAATTATTAACTATTTATAAGCACTGGAAGCATTGACATTATATATTTTTATAAAATAAAACATAAAATAATAATGCCTCCATATTATGCAATTCCTTCAAGTTACTGATGCAGTTTCAAAAGGATCCTGTGAAGTTTTAGGTGAGCAGGCACTGGTGACCACACAAACGTGGTAGCTGTTTTATTAATACCTCCCTATCCTCGCCCCAGTTAATACTCTCTTTTTGACACTTAATCTCATACACAGTATGAAGTGGCTAACAAAGCCTTGAGATCTAATCCTGACATGCCACAAACTTGCTGAGTGACACCAAGCAAGATTTATATTTCTCTGGGCCTCAAGTTTCCTATTTAAATAAGTGGGCTGGAATAGTTGGTCTTTATTTCCTTTCAACTTGACTATTCAGTCATTTCTATTTCTAAGGTTTGTTTGATTTGTTTTCCCTGCTCTTACCCCTCACTCAGAGGAAAATGTGGGTGGGATGAGAAAAAAAAAAAAGTACAATTTGTAGCTTATTTGATAGCTGAAAAGTTAATTTAAATTTTAATCAGCTGTGATGCTTCTGAGCTCAAGTAATAGAAAGTTTAACCTCATGCAAAAGTATCTTCTCACATAATAGCATGTCCAGAGAATGCATGGGCTGAGGGTTGGATCAATGATATCACCAACGACCCGGCTTCTTTCCTTCTCTCTGCCCTGATACACTTGGTGCCAGTTCCTTCTTTAGCCTTGTAGCAAGGTGGCTGGCCAAGTCCCAAGGGTACAATGGAGAATATAAAGACCAGACCCATAGCATCAAATTTCCCATAAAGGCACCATCATTCTACTCCAAGTTAACAGCCAATAATAGTTCAGCATGGTAACTTCTCCTTTCTGCTACATTTTTAATGCAATTTGGTAGATGGTGCTTGAACACCTAGTAGAAGCCAGTATGATGCCAGGAACTGCTAGTGATACGATGAAAAGATGCATAAAGTAAAACACATTCAGTTTTTCACTATGAAATCATGACTAGTTCAGAAAAAAATGAAGCGTATCTGTTTTAGAGCCATAAAGCAAAACAGAAACATTCTTTCCATGAAGGTAACACAGTCCTAGCTAAATCTCCAGGTGTGGTTAGACAGTATTACCTCCTTCTTACTTATGCAACAAAATAATTCCATACTTGTAAATTCCACACTTTAGGAAGATTTTTAAAAATAAATTTAGTATCACAGGCTGCACTTACCTTATTCTTGAAATAAAGCTCAGCAATGCAGAATTCATTTCAGACTGCAGTGGATTGTAACCAAGGTTTATTTGAAATGTCCAGAATAAAATTTCCAACATACTATCACCAAAACATAATCATACCTGCTAGAGATTAAAAGATATGGCATAGGGTGTGTATAATCCATTCCCAAACCTACTGCTCTCATATATGACCTATTTTTAAAATGATAAATGTTATATTATGGTCTGAACATGGAATATGTGATGGAATAGTAATCATAATATACAGACACTTAAAGACTCGGGAGTCAAATACACTGTAGTATGAATATGTCACAGAATATCTAACCATATCACTATCTTATGTTTCCAATAATGTTGCAGTGAACACTCCAACACGCATGTCTTCCGAGCATATGAGTGGTAGTTTCTCTGTGTTGGAGACCTCGTAGTGGAACTCCTGGGCCATAAAACATGGACATTTTTCATTTTTATAAATGCTGCTAAATTACCTTCCAAAATGGTCATAAAAATCCCCACCAGCTGTATATGGAAGCTCTTGTTGCACTATATTTCCATAAATACATGATGTAAGACATTCTGATTTTCACCAATCTGGTGGGCAAGAAATGGCATCTCATTTTTGTCTTCTGTACTTCCTCGATTCTTAATAAGATTAAACTCCAACATTTTCTTATGTGTTTCCTAGCCCTGATAAGACTTTCTACTTCTGAAAACTGCTCTTTTCTGCTGGTTGCTCATTTTTCTATTGAAATAGTTTCTATTTCATAGTGACTTGATAAGTATTTCCTATTGTTGGATATTAAGTATGTATTCATGAAGCATGTTCCAAATATATTATTGCAGCTTTATTTTTAGTGACTTTTGTCACACATGTTTTTAATTTTTATGGAGTCAAATTCATTAACAATCTTTCCCACAGGATTTGTGCTTTTTGTGTCTTAAGATGATAGTTCTTTCAGAAAGGGTCTTGGGGTAAAACACTTCCTGATCCTACAATACTGAGAAATGTCTGTATTTTATCTTTACTCATTATATAATAGAGTAGGATGCACATAAAATTTTTAGCTCAAAGTTATTTCCCCTCAGATATTTCTCATATATTTTTGTGTCCAGTGTTTCTGCTTGCTGAAAAATCTAATGCCAATCTGGTTTCCACATTTTCAAAAAATTGGTGTTCCCCCACTCTGTAACTCATATTTTCCCTTTTATGCTTAATGCTTTGAAATGATACAATGTTGTAATTATGAGTGGGTTTTTAATACATTAGAAATACAATTTTTGCTCAGCACTTAGTGGGATTTTTAAATTTAAGACTTGTGGGTGTGAGGAGGAGGTATAGGTGGAGGAAAAGAAAAAAAAGAAGAAAGTACAAGAAAGAAGCAGGAAGAGAAGAAAAGAGAAAAGAGAAAGTAAATCCATACAGATGTACCAGAAAAATGTGGACAATAGACAGTAGTGTTAATTATTAATATGAAATATATCTATGTCTGCAATAAATTGTATGCACATTTGTTCAATCTTTCCAAGTTTCTACTTATGTAATATTATTGTTTTAGTTGGAAAACTATATTTTAAAAAATTAAGGAAAAATAAAACATTTGGTTTGGCTTCACAAAAACTATACCAATTTATATCCAGTTAAGATATTTACTATATAGACCTAGTTATTATGTAGTATAATATATCATTAATATGCCAGTCCACATTTTATTTTATTAAAACCCTAAATTCTATACACATTTGTTCAGTCTTTCCAAATTTTTGCTTATGTAATATGGTTGGTTGTTTGTCAAATTAGACAGCCATTTAACGAGAAACTTCTAGGTTTTTAGAAATTCTTAATTCAGGAGGCAAAATTCAATACATTTAAGAGTTATTTCCTGTTACTTACCCATGTATTTCTAAATGGTACGTTTATAATGCTATTTTTATATATTATCGATTTTTGACATGCTTGTAGGTGAAGCTTTACCTCAACTGCAACACTCCCTCCCCCCATTTTTCAATATGGTTTATAACAAATATGGTTTAGGTCAATGATCAATCTTTGCATTATTATGACTCTAAATATTGTTTACTTCTGAGCCAAGTACTACATCACACTTGTATTTGGCTTCTTGTTCAACTTTCTCTCTTACAAGAGTTAAAAAATGACCCAGTTGTTAGGTTGGGACTTCCTTTTGCTCCTTCCCTGTGCTAGGTGTCTTTTCTTAGATTTTATGTTTTCCTCTTTCAAGAGTAACTCCCTCATTGTGCTGAAGAATGTCCTTCAATAGCTTTCTTAAAAGGGAATTTATTAACAGTAAAATATTTGAGTGCTAAAAAAAAGTCATATGTTTACTGACTACCTTGAAAGAGAGCTGTGCCAGGTATAGAATTCTAGATTGAAAATAATTTTGCCTCATTATGTAAGGTTTGCCTTCATCGTCTTTTCAAAAAGGAGGTTCATTCCTTCAGTTTTAAAATAATTATTAAATAATTTGTGTGATAATTACCTTTCCCTTAGTCTCTCTGTTATGTCTTTCTGCAACTCCTATCAATTGAGTGTTGGCCTTTTGTATTGATTCTCTAATATTATTAGTTTTGTCCTTCTACTATCCTTTGTCTTCTGTTCTGGGAGATTTTCTTAATTTTTTTCTCTTATTTTATTGACTCTTTTTTTCAAATAGCATATATTTAAATCCTAAGCATTGTTTCTTATTCTTTGACTGTTCTTTTTTTACAGCATCCAGTTCTTATTTCATAGATACAGTGTTCTAACTCCATGAGAATACTTAATATATATGTGAATATGTGTGTGTGGCATACCTTTTATTCTCATCCCTATTTTGTATCTATTTCCTCTGGATTTATATTTTCCAATGTGTCTGGTTTTGCTATTTCATGGAGGATGCTTTTCTCAAATGTCTGATAATCCTTGTCTGACAGTTTCCATTTAAGGCTGAGGCTTAAGAAAATTTATTGGCGGGGGGGGGCGCTTATTCTGTACATTGTCAAGGCTTGCAGAATGGTAAGCTTAGAGTGATTATGCTATGAGCTGGCCTTTTAGGGGGATGCCCACAGATTTTAGAATCTTGAAGTCTTTGCTCTGGAGCCATTGAATTTGTTTTTCTTAACTCCTGGTGAAGAGGAAATACATATGGTTCCTGGTATACTGGGAGCTAGGGTCCTTTAATTCAGATTTTAAAGCTTCATTTATCTCCCTTTTAGGGTCTCATCTCTTCCATACCACCTTCTACACTTAATATTCCCTAGTCTGGAGCATCTCAGCTTCAAATTTTTCAGGTAATAAACCAATCCCCCACTCCCCCCACCCCTGACCCCTGCCCATGGAGAGGGAAAACAATACTCGCATGGCTGCTATGGGGAGGAGGGGCACCTGGGACACCTGTCCTGTCCTTTACCCTACTTATTTTGGCACCCGAGTATCCAAGAGGTGGACATTTCAAAGGAGTCTATGGGACAAACTGGAGTCTCCCCTTCTGTTACCATATATGAGTTTAAATATCCACTGCTCCACTAAGTTAATCACTTCTCCCCCACTCAATTTCTTCCAAAGTGTGTTCAAATATATTATAAGCTGTTGCCTGTTCTCCCGTTATCTTGGTTTTTGTGAGTAAATGACCCTTTCATTCCTTTACTCTCATTTTGGAAGGGTTTTAGAAAGGGAGAAAAATACAAATATGTGGCCAATCCACTATGTCAACCAGAAGTCCTGAGCTCGCCATATTTAAGACCCTCTTCACTCTCACGCATGCTGGTTTCTGTACTGTAGCTGCGGCTGCAATGTCACCATGGCCTCTCACCTTGTCCTTCTTGCACACCACCTGCCACAGCACTTCTAATTTCTTCTCTCATCAAAGAAACAGGTAGGTGGGAGAGAATGTTTTTATTCTGCAAATGTACATGGAAAATATAATAGATATTTTCTCATGGATTTAGTGGGAAATTTAATTGATATAAGTTCTTTAAATAATTTAGGATTTTTATTTACTCTATCATTCATATGTTTGAGCACCATCCCAGAGGTCAGTCGTATACTTATTTAGTGTCATGAGGAATAGCTTGCTTGCTTTAAAACTAGGGATGAGGAAAGAGTCAGTGTAATGAGATCATCTGCCATTTCCACAAATTTAATTAAGGATCTTTGTATTTTAGATTTTCCCAGATAATTTCATGGAGAAAGCATCCCCCATTAATTCTTATGACCTTGTGCTTTCTTTTTCTTTGTATTTTCATATGTATAGTGCCATGGTTTTAAAGAGTCACTCCTAGTCAAATAGGGAATTTCTTCAGGTTTTGTGACTAAATGATGCTTAAGCAGTATGTCAATGAGATATTCATTATGCAAGGTGCTAAGGCAAAGCACCCAATGATCTGTGAAGGAAATAGAACTTCATCTTTGGTATTTTAAAAAAGTACTTTCTAAGACATATTATAGCAGTACACCACAAAGGGGAAAAAAACAGTCTCAAGTAATTTTATAAGACAAAATAATAGCAAGTATGTACTATCTTCACTTAAATACACAAAAACTACATGCAGTCTGAGTTTTTCCTAAGCAAAGAGTTCCTGGATAGGTAGAAGAGAAGTTCTACAAAAGACATCAGGCAGAAGTACTGTGACAAATTGCCACTCACTCATGCTCTGTGGAAACTTTCAAAATGCAGTTCACACCATTTACTGAACTTAGTTCATTTTCAATTGCAAGGAACAACAAAGTAGCTTATTTTTCCTATTTTGGGGGGATGAAAAATGAGTAAGGTCATAAACTAGATATATATCATTATCACTTATATCTGAAGGGGCTATTGCCAATTATATTATTTCCTGTTATCTGCAAGGCAGCAAATAGAGGTGGGAGAAAAGTCAAGGCATTTGCACACAGGCTGGCCATAGCTCTACGGCACAGACCTCAGGCTTAGGGCGGAGGCAATAGGTGGGAGTGGGTGGGTAGGTGTGCATGACAGACTCATTAGGCTCATTTTTCTTCCAAAAGTCCATCGCCCTGGAGAGAGATTGCATCATAAAGAAAGGTGATGAACTCTGACATCAGGCATGCCTCCCAAAACATGGCCATTAGCAAGTCACTTAACCTTGTAAGTGAAAAGGCTCGATAATGCACGCTTCACAGGAACTCCATGAAATTTAAGTGACAATACGTGTAACATGGGCTGCACAGTGTATTGCACATAATTAGGTTCATTCAAAAATTCCTCGTTTCATGCTACATAATGGACCCCAGTCATTACGCTGGGTGTCATTATTAGGCTGGGATGCTATGCTGAAGACCAGGGCACGTATTCAAAATGCTTGAGTAACTATACAGAGTGAAAGGGTTCCGCGGGACTATCCCAGGCTCCCTGTACCTACCCACTGCAGCTTCTGCCGGTAAGGCCTGCCCCTCATGACCAGCCTTCTCTCTTTTTCTTTCTATATACGTGAGATTCTTCCTCACAAATGTAACTGGAAGTGCTTTTCATCCACTGCTACAAGACTTGTTCAAGCATAAAGGTAAATATCTGAAGATTGGGCAGCTTTCTCAACTTTTTAAAGTAAAACACTAATGGCTCTTCATTTTAAAGGAGCAGAGACTAAAATAAGATAAAATAAAATACAACTTTCAAAGCAAAACTGATCCTGTTACTCTGTTACCATCTATGTTACCTGGGGCTTGATTTCTTTCTAAGTTTTTTTCTCTCCTTTATAATATACCTAAGTGTGCAAGGTTCAGCATTTAAGCAGGGATGGGATCTGAGGCAATATGATAGAAATTCAGTCTTCCTAAGCCACAGCCAAACCTATGGCATGGGATTCTTTTTATTAAAATCCCTATGTAAGATGATTAGAAGTTTGACTTATTAGAAAAATTAAATTGAGATCAAAAGGAAATATTTTATTGGCTGAACTGCTAGCTAGCTCTCCATCCTTTCTTTCTCTTTCTGCTGGCTAGCTCCCTTGCTCAGTCTAGCTCCATCTCCAGGGAGCAGTTCTAGCTTCCTCTGTTTTAGCCAGGCCTTGGGAAAACCTGACAGTTTCTATCCAGATCCCTCATCTCAGCATTTGCTACTTTCTCTCTCTCCCATCTTTATCTTTCACGAGTCACAAAGATGGCATTTCTTCCAGCTTCCGGAGCTCGGACATACCTGACTCTTCCACCCATCATCTGCTGCACGGAGGGCTCCTACTCCTCACTTCTGAGTAAAAGACACTGATCCCGGTCAAACCTCCCTCCTGCAAGCTGCATGTACATGACGAAACACAGCTGATTATTTTACCAGAACTCAGTCTCTAGGAATGTTTTTTTTTTTTTTAATGTTGTGATACTGAAAAATGGAGATTCAACTTGCTTTGTTAGACATTTGTTTGATTCTAGATACTAAAAATCTGAATTGTCAAGAGCAATGTGATAAAGACAGCTTAGAAATTGTATGGGGCATAGGGATAAATTCACTGGTTAAACATTATCTATGATGTTCAGCATATTATTTCTAAAGAGCTAACATTTACTGAGCACTTGCTAAGGGCTTACGTAATACAAACCACCTCATTTAATTCTCACAAGGTAACATTATTCTCATAAGTGATTAAGTAACATGTCCAACACATGACCACTAAGTGCAAGGTACCTCTTTGAACCTAGACACGCATACTCAGGAAACCACACTCAAACGCCAGCACCAGCACCAGCACCTTCTACCATGAATAATGCACCTGTACTTTATTTAGTTAATTACACAAGCTTCAGGGTTGTTTCCAACTATAAGCCTATGGAGCACCTGGGATGAAATTTTCATAGACCTCAACTCAGAAATATGCACAAAGGAATCATAAATACGTGTGTTTTTATTAGGACGATAATAATTAAAAATAAAATTGTATGAATAGTCATATGTAATACTGATTAGACCAATTTAATAAAGCCCCCATCACTACTCCACTAAAAATACATTTTAGCATCTTGATGATTTGATGGAAGATTGCTATATTGCAATTCCCAGCTGCACAAAACCTATTCTCAAGCATGATCATTATAATCTCGTGCTTTATTAAACATCTGAAAAGAATGGCATAATGGTCCTTCAAGGACAGCTCCATTAGGAAAAAAAAATAGAATAATCTACAATATAATGTGTTTAAAATGCTTTTTAAAATAGTGTTGTCATTAAGGTGATCAGCACCTGGGTTATTCTCATTGAAACAGCCTGAGGTCTGCCTGATTAAAGAGACAGCTACAACCCCTTTTCCTGGCCCATTAAATGAACCAAAGATACAATCCACACATGTCTTCCTGTGGGTTAGTTTCAAGAGGATGGAAATTTTCAAAAACCAGTTAGAGATCAGTGTAATAAACTAGATAGGGAAATAGAGAGAGTGGAATAATACATAGCTTTATTGACCAATAAAAGTTAATTAACTATATATATTCTCCCTTAGAAATTGGCTAAAAAGGCCCCAAAATTCAGTTTGGTGGCCGGGTGCGGTGGCTCACGCCTGTAATCCTAGCACTTTGGGAGGCCGAGGCGGGCGGATTGTTCGAGCTCAGGAGTTCGAGACCAGCCTGAGCAAGAGCAAGACCCCGTCTCTACTAAAAATAGAAAGACATTAATCGGACAACTAAAAATATATAGAAAAAATTAGCTGGGCATGGTGGTGCACGCCTGTAGTCCCAGCTACTTGGGAGGCTGAGGCAGTAGGATCGCTTGAGCCAGGAGTTTGAGGTCGCTGTGAGCGAGGATGACGCCACGGCACTCTAGCCTGGGTGACACAGTGAGACTCTGTCTCAAAAAAAAAAAAAAAAAAAAAATTCAGTTTGGTGCTAGTAGAACTTCCTTTTGAAGTCAAATATGATTTTTAAAAAGCACACACCCACCATTTTTCATCTTTTCCTGGCCAAAATTATATCAGGTAATCAGAATGAATCACGCCCAATAGTTGATGAATATTCCCCAATCAGTGTCTGAAGTTACAAGTAGAACCCTACTGTTCTGAAAAATAAATAATAAGGATAATAAAACTTACATTTCTGTTATGACTAGAGATTAACAATCACCTTTCTTTCTATACCATTTTAAAATTCTCACCGCAACAATATTAAGATTCCCATTTTTCAGATGAGGAAAATGACAATTGAAATGATTATGTGACTCACCTGAGATTTCACAGACAGTAAATGGCCAAAAAGAGGATTCCAAGCCATGTCTTGAAACTGGCCGTGGGCTCTTCCTGCTATACTATCTTTTTCAAGTGAAAAGTTCTCCTTTACCTGGCACTTGTCACACTGCCCAAATTCTTCAGAACATTATTATATGCCTTGTAAATGAATCCGTAAATGGTTTGTGAAATACGAGCCTCTTACGGCTCAGCGGGCAGCAAGTAGTGATAGCTGTTATCTACCTGCTGTGAGACTTAGGGCAAGTTAGTAAATCTCTCTGAAACTTATTTTTCTCTTCTTCAATATCAAAATAATAGTACATACTTGCTCTTGAGAGAAATCAACAAAATATATTAAGAGAAACTCTCTCAGAACTTGGCACATAGTGAGTTCTCAAAAGCCACCTATTTAAATATGCATCTCAGTTTGAGCATTATCAAAACCTAGGTGATAATTAAAGCTGTGAATGTACATTTTTTTTTCCCCAAAGATGGGGTTGTTGGAGGTAAAATAAATGGAGAGTAGATTTGGATGGCACACTCATTTATAAAATAGGAAATTAAAGAGCATTGGGGAGAAGATAGAGATAAGGAAAGAGCAAAAAAGTAAAGGCTGAGGAAAAATCACAAAGAAGAATCTAAAGAAAAATAATGACACCTTCACATACGCACTTATTAGCCTATGAATGATAATTGAATGGCTTAAAGCAAATAGAGCATTTATATGCTTATTTACTCCTCCCACTTGCCCTGTCAGATAGCTATTATTGTTATTATCATTTTACAGAAGAGTAAACTGAAGGACAGAGCGGTGCAGTATCTCACCCAAGGACACACAGCCAGTAAGTGACAAGAATGAGATTTAAACCTTGACTGTCTGACTCCAAAGTCAGCACTCTAATTACTGTGTTGTTCTGCTCCTGGTCTAAGCTGGGAGCCAAAGGTTGAGTTGGTACTGAAAATAAAATACTCAGTTTCTGAGCTAGAGGACATCGGCCATGAAGGAATAAACCACATGAGTATACTATGGTTTGGATATACCTGGCCCAGTGCAGCAGAGGCCACTAAAGCTTGGGATCACGAGATCACAATATAGACATCATTCTTCATGCACTTACAAAGATTGTTGAGGGATCGCTTAGGTTGAGTGGTTGTGGCTGAAAGACACCCAATTTTCCCAGCGATCCAGTCTAAACTTTGGGCGTGTGAGGACTGTCCTCCCATTGGAAGCTCATGGAGGTCTGGCTGTGCTGGGCTTCCTCATCGGCGTGGTATCTTTCAGGTTTCTTCTGAAGCTATTGGTTGCTCTCCTTACTCATGACACCGCCACCTCAGCTCATCAATTGGTAACTACATAGGTACCTTTCACCTGTTCCTACCACACAGACCCTACCAGGCAGAGCACTTGAGTACTGGCTCCAGTTGGAAACAGTTCAAACCTGGCCGTACCACTGCTAGAGTTATGTGACCTTGGATAAGGCATGTAACACCTTGAGTACACCTAAATCCATGAAAATTGGTACAACAAGGCCCACCTCTTAGGGTACTTCCAAGGGTACAATGAGATTACACATGTGAAAATATCTGGTTCTTTATAAACATTTGTTAAACCTGGACTGTAGTAGAAAACGTTACTTATAATCAGTTGGACTGACTGTTTCTAGAATCTCACTGTCGGTGAGTACATCTCAACTTTAAATATGACCTATAAATCACATGGATTAAGTATTTCGAAAAATTGGGTGTGACATCAGATATAGGACCAACAAAGACACTTTGTTGTAGCCGCTGCTGCCGACAAAAATGAGTGCAGCCAAAATAACCCAAGGCATTCTTATAGATCATTAATGTCACTCTTAGCATTGGAAATCTGCTTTTCTGTCAGTTTTATGAGTAATGACTCGCCCGTGCCTGGGCCACAGTTACTATTGTTCACCCTTCTCATAGGAGTGGATGGTTGGAATATACACAAAAGAGTTGGTACCAGAATCAGCATAAAAATTGCTTCATCTGTATTACATACTCCAATCAAGCCTCATCGACCAAGATTACAATACATTCATCTTTTCAAAACAAATAATTTTCTCAATTAGCCTGAAAGTACACCCAAGCAGGGATTTAAAAAAAAATGGTCAAGAAGCAATTCCAATTGACAAATGTGGACATAATAGATTCTGGCCAAAT
>NW_012148197.1:3367854-3369539 GCF_000956105.1 Propithecus coquereli | reverse complement strand
TTTCCTGCTAAAAAGACCAGAATTTATTGTCTCTCTCTCACATTTATTGTCGTTGACATCTGTGAAGATTTTCAGACAAGAAGGTATTGTCTTCCACATCTCGCTCCGGTTCAGTGTACTGTATTCCATTTAGGACTTTTTTTTTTTAAGAACAATCTGTTTAAAGTGACTTTATTAATTTACTTTGGTATATTTTTTGACATGTCTACAAATTACAGATCATAAATTTTCTAATAACAAATGGTTCACAGAGCTCTAGGCAGAACTCAACATGAGAGTCTAAATATAGATGTGGTATTTACATCTGTGCCCAAGTAATCCATACATAATATCAGCCATATTTGCTAACTCCAAGAGATGAACTCTGATGACACCAAAGATAACGCATCCTAGGTTTTCCATCGTTAGGCCCAGTGAGCTCTGCAGTAAGGCTGTAATTTTACTCTTATTATATGTCTCTACCTTATCTCACAGCCTTCTTTAAAGCTATCTATTTAACTTGCAGTTTAAGGCAAATGTTTTCTGGGAAGTTTGCACTAAGTCCACTGTTCCCTTACAGCAAAGCATTTGACCACTGGTCCTGAAGAATTAGGTCTAATTTTGTTTATTTCTTTAATTGAGAAATAAAAATCGTATATATGTATGGTGTTACAACATGATTGTTTTGAAATATGTATACCTTGTGGGATGGCAAATTAACATATGCATTATCTCACATACTTACCAGAGTTTTGTGGTGAGAACACTTAAAGTCTATTCTCTTAGCAATTTTCAAGTATACAACAAGTTGTTGCTAACGATAGTCGCCATGCTGTACCATAGATCTCTTGGACTTATTCCCTCCTGTCTAACTGAAATTTTGTATCCTTGCCGTCTAGTATCATTTGTTTGCAAATATACACACAGCATGCCACTTTACTCCGCACATTGTAAAACTTTACAATAGCCACACTACAGTAAATTCCAGAGTGCCGTTTCCTAGCTCACGAGGGGAAACTCCCAAGAGAGGGCGGGACTATGATGCCGGACGCCCACCTGGAGGGGGCATGGGCACTAGCGACAGAGGAGGAGCTCCTGTACCCACAGGCAGAGGGGAATGGGCCCTTCGTGCAGTCTACAGGATCTTTCCTTTATGTCTAAGAAAATTGCACCCAGACTCTTCCCTAGAGAGTGAAGAACCAAAATAAAAAGTTATCCAGGCGTGGTGACTCATTCCTGTAATCCCAGCACTTCGGGAGGCCAAGGCAGAAGGATTGCTTGAGGCCAGGAGTTCAAGACCAGCCTGGGCACTATAGTGAGATCCTGTCTCTATAAAAAATAGAAAATTAGCTGGGCATGAGGGCTCATGTCTGTAGTCCCAGCTAATTGGGAGGCTGAGGCAGGAGGATCATGGAGCCCAGGAGTTTGAGGTTACAGTGAGCTGTGATGACACCACTGCACTCTAACCCAGGCAAAAGAGCGAGATCCTGTGTCAATAAATAAATAAAAATAAAAACTTATTTGTGCAGTGAACACTGGTTTTGTTATAGTAAAAACAGAGGACTTCTGTCAGGTTTTTTTTTTTTTTTAGCTATTCACATCTGAAAATGGATATTAATGAATGTATGTGCTTGCTTAGATATAATATACTCTTGTTCATGTAAATTGCTGGCTTTCACTGTTCTATGTTCCACTGATAAATATAC
>NW_012148197.1:3360534-3367804 GCF_000956105.1 Propithecus coquereli | reverse complement strand
TATTCACATCTGAAAATGGATATTAATGAATGTATGTGCTTGTTTAGATATAATACTCTTGTTCATGTAAATTGCTGACTTTCACTGTTCTATGTTCCACTGATAAATATACATATATATTTCTTTTAATAAATATACAGCAAGGCATGATACCTTCTCCATGAAACTCTCATCTTGGCTTGACCACACACTCTCCTGGGTCTCCTCTATTCTGAATGATCATGTCTGTTTCTTTCTCCAGTTTCCCATTTTCCTTCTCTGCCTTAAACAAGTATGAAATCCAAGATTCTGACCTCTCTTCTGTCTCAATCCCTAACACATCCCCTGAGCTGTGACACCACATTCTAATTACCTGAACATGTTCACATCTATTTCCAGCTAGCTACCTAATCAACCTTCTATTTGTACTTCAGTCTTCTGCATTCATTACCTTGCCTAGCCAAATGCACATCCACACAATGCACGTGCACACACACATACACACACACACAGAGGAAGGACTCCTCCTTCTAATTTTCCTAATGCTGTTTGTTGTACCAATATTCTCTGGGCCATTCAGATTCAAAACCACAACCATCTGTGATTCCTTTCTCTTCCTCATCAAATTGTTCCCATCACAGCACTTCACGACGGTGTCATAATTGCATATGCTTTCTGACATGGCTTTCTTCTTTGAGAGCCCATTTAATTCGTCCTATGTAAAATTAAGCACCACTTTCATTGTATTAGTCTTATGCAAAAAATATTCAAGAAGGCTCTGGAACTACCACAAGAAGCTTCAGTGTAACTTAGTGGAATTAACCTAACACGAAAGGCTCTACCAAATGCGGGCGTGTCTGTGCCTGGTGTCTGTCCATTCTAACCTTGTCTCCTTGTTCTCCTAAGTGCCAACAAACTTGCTCTTCTCTCAGCCTTATCCCCTTCCTCTGCATCTACTGAGAGCCTATTCTCCCTCAAGGCTGAGCTCAAACAATATTTCCTCTGAGAAGCCTTCCACGAACATGCCTGGGACCCTCCCTTCCTGCCCTAGACTGCTGCCTCTAGACCACTCATGTCACCACATAGTGCCTTGACTTGGCCTTATTTGTACCCTTGTCATGCCTCACCACCATCGTGAGATGGTGGAGATGGGGACTCTGCCTTGTTGACCACCGGGGCCCTCCGAGCATCCAACACAACACCCATGTATTCGTACATGGTAGGTGGCTCAGGAAGCATATGCTGAATATTGAACGATGGGCATTTGAGGCCCTGGGAAGTAGAGGGAAGAGGCGGTATAAGCCAGGAATGGAAGGCTCACACTGAATAGAACTGATGTGGGATAAGGAAACAAACTGCATTTGGGGAATTACATGAACCCCTTCAAAGACACTCTGAGTTTCAGGCAGTGCACTATCCCCAATGACCCCAGGTCCCACACCCCAGAGAGAACCCACTGACCCCCTAGGTCAGGTTTGTCCTTTCCCAGCCTCTACCTCACTCCTCTTCCTGCAGCTGGACAATTCCAACCCCTGTTAGACAACTCCAAACCCTGTGGGGTTTTTGCTAAGGCTTGTGGGGTTTTTGCTAAGGGCATTTGCTACAAGTTCTACTCGGAAGCTTTATTTCAGTCATGATAATTGGACTGATCTCTTCTTCCACCTACACTCCTGTTCTGGTAGATGGATTCCTTTGCTTTACACAAAAGTTCTGCCTTACTAATGTCCCCTGTCCTCAGCCCCCTGAGCTTTGGATTTTAGTGTGTGTTTCTCAGTACCATCCTCATACCTCCTCCAGCATATACCTGCACCGTTGAACCTCAGCCAGGTACCCTCTACCTGCTGAATAGCCCTTGATACCAGTATCTGTCCCCTATACATCCACTACCGAGCTCCACCACTTGTTTAGATGCCCCTAGCACTCCTTACTGGGAAGTTCTCCCTTGTGCTAGCTCTTGCTGGCCTGGATGTTTTAAATTTGGCAGCCCCACGAGACATGCTCCAAGAGTGGGCAGCTGGATGCACATCCACAATGCCCATAGCCCTCAGGTGGAAAGGTCTGAATTGGGGCCCTGGACACTTACCCTCTAACCTTTCCGCTCTAGTTGACCTGGCCCTGACCACAGATGTGACCATTGGCAGAAGGCCAGCTGCAGAGAACCCAGAAACACTCAGAACAAACAGCATGCCACCTTCAGAGCAGCCAGGTCAGCTGCTGCACATAGCTGTTATTATAAATCAAAATCCAAGACAATGAGACCAATGAGACCGGTCCTCAGGTGATCCTATAATGCTTTGCTTAGAAAAACACAAAAAAGCTTCAGAAAAATGAAAACATTTTTAAGAGGAAAAACATTGAAAATATCATATAAGTCTCTGTACTTTTTTAACAGGTGTATAGCATGCATCTAAGCAATAAATACATGCACTTTGAATTGCTCCCAAACCATGGAAATAAACCAAATTTCATTTTTAATGCATGCAATAAACTCTTTCCCTAGGATATCAGTTAAGACTTTTCAAAAAATAACAGCTGAGTTATTCTGTATTCCTATAGCTCAGAATAAATAGATCAACTAACTTTAAAGTTGGCAGGTTTACAGTTCTCACAGAGAAGAGAAATTAAAGCCAAACTGAAGATAAAAAGTAAGTATTTTTATATTTATGAAGTCTTAAAATTACAGAGCTGAACATACAAGGTCAATACTGAGCTGGCAGAGAGCTGAAGTTAAATGTTGCCTACATTAGCCTGATTTCCTCAAGTGAGAAAGTGTGCTCTGGGGGGTGGCAGTGTGTGCTGAGTGGTGGGCCGAGGCTGGCTGCGGCTCTGAGGCTCTGGGCAAACTTTGCATCCTGAGTAAACATTTACAGTTAAATCCCCAACTCAAGGCTCTGGCTAAATCCCTTCCTAAAATTAGGTCAGAATGTGAATTGTGAAATGCAATGCTCTGTTGAGTATTTACAAATTACAGTGTTTTTATTTGTTAATTATTTTGTGTTTATTTTCCTGTGTACTTGGGTTTCCTATCCCCCCACCCCCACCCCAATGTAAGCTCCACAGGACAAGATCTGCACTTTTCTTGTCTATAATCCCAGTGTTGAGCACAATGCCGGCCACATGACAGTTTCTCAATAAAAATTTGTTGAATGAATGAACACATTTTTATTCTCACTATGACCTCAAAGCAGCTCACCAACCCTAGCACCTATCTCAATGCTCAGGATAAAAACAAAAAAAAAAAACCCACTTTGCTTGTTCACTAAATATAGAAGGTCATCCAAACACTGTAATTGAAGGTGTCATTTTCAAAGGTAACATTTTATTTGATCACATTGACAGCCTGTCTCTAAAGCATGAGAAAGAATATTAATCTTCCTTGTATTCATTTCTCTGATCACTAGAAATTTATTAACATTTAATTGTCTTGAATTTGAGTTTGGTTTTCAGGAAGCTTCAAAGAATTAGCATACTCTGAGTAAATCCTTGTAAGATATTAATTTTTGATCTCAAAGGATAGTTAATTTAGGTTGTTTACATGACAGATTTGGACAGAGTTAAAGGTTAAATTCTACCTTTGAAGTCTAAAGATAACTGACAGTTGATATTAATAATTTTATAATTACTGAAACTGTGATTAGAATTGTCTAAATATCTCATGCTAGTAAAAGTGTCATATGATTCCTACTTGCTCTCCCTGGGAGATGACCTGACTTTTGAATTTTCATTACACCTAAAATTATCAGCTTCCAAACAGCATTTATGAAAAGAAATTAACATAAACATTTAAATGAGGTTTCTCTGAAAAGTTACTTGCTCATACAAAATTGAAAGTCAACAATGAAATTACTTAAATTAATCATTCCTTCATTCATTCAACACATAATTATACTAAGTTTTAGGGATACAAAAACAAAAGATACTGTCCCTATCTTTAAAGAGTCTAGTGGAGGAATCAGCTTTTATGTGTTGATTTAATAAACACTGGTGACAAAGATGGCCTGACCTGGGTCCACATTAGGCTTGAAGCCCCATGAGGTTGGGAGCAGATCTATACTGCTCACCACTGAATCTCCAACACAGAAGCATAACTGTGATAAGTATATATCAATGTGCGATGCTTTCCAAGGCACTGATGTAGTAGAAAGGCAAAAGTGGAAACAGAGCACAACACACAATGTGGCCGAGCACGGTGGCTCATGGCTGTAATCCTAGCACTTTGGGAGGCCGAGGTGGGAGGATTGCTTGAGCTCAAGAGTTTGAGACCAGCCTAAGCAAGAGCAAGACTCCATCTCTACTAAAAAAAAAAAAAAATAGAAAAATTAGCTGGGTGTGGTTGAGTGCACCTGTAGTCCCGGCTACTTGGGAGGCTAAGGCAGGAGGATCACTTGAGTGTGAGGTTGCAAAGAGCTTTGATGACGCCATTGTACTCTATCCTGGGCAACAGAGTAAGACTCTGTCAAAAAAAAAAAAAAACCCACAATGTGACAAGCTAGATAATAAAAGAACACACATGTTGCTTTATTGCCTAGAGGAATGCCTAAGTCTGCCTGAGGAAGTCAGAGAAGACCTTTCAGGAGAGACATACTGAGCTGAAGTGTTATGAATGAGAAGGCGTCTGCAGGTTGGTGGGCAGGAGAGAGTATTACAACAGAATCAATGGCAGAGGCCACGGCAGTGGTCACGGCATGGGAGCCTCGGAGAACACGGCAGCTCAAAAACACAAACGCTTTGGCACAGCTGGCCAAGTGTGAAGAGTGTTGTGGACACACAGTCAGGATTTTTCTCAGGCTTTCTCATAAACTTATTACCCAGGTAAATACAATGCTCCTGAAAGTAATCTAAGTGGAAGATTATTATTGAACTAAAGTTGATCTTTTACAATTATTTAATCAAAGGACAGAGGACATTTGACCATCATTTTCAAAGTTTAAGAGTTCCCTTTCCAAATACTAGTATTTTTGATTACTTTTAGAAAAACAGTTTGACAATTCTTTCTTAAGCTTGGAATCAAATCAGAGCCACAGCTGTTCCGTCACACAATGAGGATTTAATATTCTAATCTTCTGTACTCTGATAAAACCAGCTTCAAAAACTCCAAACCCATGCCACCATTTCCCCCCCAGTCTGATAAACTATCTCAACTGCGTACTGAAAAACACAAATAAATTAACGTTTGCATCCAACGAACACATAAATGGTGGTTCTTGGAGGTTGTAGAAGTTCTTTATTTTGTGTACAAATCCAGGAATCATTTTTATTGCACACCTCAGAAGAATAAAACCAAAAGAACTGGAGGATACGTAAAACCAACCCTCTTTCTTTGGGATAAAACTGTGGGGGCAAAGTGAGGAAGCAAAGTATAGTGGGGTTCATAGAAGGGCAGCCGGGGTGCTAACGCAATTCAAACTCAGCTGTGCAAGGAGTGACGGAAGGTATGGGATGTTTATTTCAAAGAACTGTGTCTCCAGAGTAATAATCATAACCATCTTCAAGTGTTTGTAGGGAGGGTGTGAGAGTTAATTTTACGTGTCAACTTGATTGGGCCATGGAGTGTCCAGATGTTTGGTCAAACATTATTCTGGATATTTCCACAAGAGTGTTTTTGAAGGAGATTAACATTTCAATCAGTAGACTGAGGAGAGCAGATTGCCCTCCCTAACGTGGGTGGGCCTCACCAAATCAGTTGAAGGCCTGCACAGAACAGAAGGCCGACTCTCTTCCCTCCCAAATAAGGGAGGATTCTCCTGCCTGACCTGATGGTCTTCAAACTAGAACATCGGCTATTTCTGCTTCTGCAACAGTCTGCCAGCCTTTGTACTTGAACTGGGATGTCAGCTCTACCGGTTTTAGACAGGAACCAATTCTTTATTTGATAGATAGATAGATACACACACACACACACACGCACACGCACACGCACACGCACAAGTATATATTTCCCATTAGTTCTGTTTCTTTGGAGAACCCTGACTAATATGGAAAGTAATTGGAGGGGGAAGAGTATGAGAAAACATGCAAAGTTAAGAAAGTAGAAGATGTTTTTGGGTGACAATGGATGTGCCAGTTTTACGTGAGTTCTCACAGGGGTATTGTGTGGAAGAAGACGGGGAAGTTAAATTGGGGCCACAAGAGTGATTCCTGCGGGTGTTGGCGTCACTGCATGTCTCTGAGTCAGGGTTGGGGTGGAATTAGCATGAAGCTTTAGGAAGACGTGTCTGGGTGGAATGTATAAACCAGTCATTGTGTGAGGAAAAGTGAGCTCCTCTATATGAACCCAATTTTGAATCAAAAGGATCTGGAAAATATGTCGAGTTAAAAATTAGATTGGCCAGGGGGATGGGAGGTGGGGGGAGGCAGGAGCGGGGGAAGGAACACTTAAAGTAAAACAAAATCATTGAACAAAATGTAAGAAAATTGAGAGCTTTTCCTTCCATAAACATTATAGTTTTGCAACTTTTGCACTTTTCTGCATTTCTCCTAAATAAAGCTACACAGTGAAAGAGAATTGTCATGACTTCCTTGGGTGCCTCTCTGACAGCTTCATCTTTCAAGCAAATCTCTAGGATTAAAAAAAAAAAAAGGATTCTTAGGCCTTAAAACACCCATGGTACTGTAAGTCCTTTAAGCCAAGAACAAACTGCAGACCAAGCAACGCTAAGACCTAAAACTGGAACCTCTCCTATCATAGCAGATAAACACATTACTCTTGTAGATACACTGGCCAGACCCCAAACAACTGACACTGCAAACGAAGATGAGGCAAAAACAATCGAGGCGGCAGCTAAAGCAGTGAGAATGTAGAAAGACTAGAATTAATTAAAATGCTCTGTAGAGATACCTAAGCTGGATTCTCTTTATCTCTTTCTTTCTCTCTCTCTTTCTCTTTGTAGGCCTTTCACTTTTTTGACAAGGAAACCACTAAGGTGAACCTTAAGGAAAACTACTGTATCATGTTTAAGCTTCAAAAGCAATATTAAGAAATTAATAAATATCAAATTAACATGGCACCTCTAAATTAACTCTAAGGAAAGATATTATTGATGGCAGGGCTATTTCCAGTGCCTTGTAAGGAATAAAGAAATACTAGGCTGGGTAAGCCTATAAAGGAGGAAAGAAATGCTAGAATCGCTGATGGTTTTGCTATTAACTAATTTTGGTACCCAGTTGATGTGCTGATAGCAACAATTACCTGAGCCAAACCCGAATATACCTCAACCTTCACACGTGTCCTGTACCATCCAATTGTTCTCTCTGGAGTTAATTTCTTTCTTTTTTTTTTTTTTTTTTTTTT
>NW_012148197.1:3340033-3360484 GCF_000956105.1 Propithecus coquereli | reverse complement strand
GCTAGAATCGCTGATGGTTTTGCTATTAACTAATTTTGGTACCCAGTTGATGTGCTGATAGCAACAATTACCTGAGCCAAACCCGAATATACCTCTTCCTTTCTTTCTCTCTTTTACCATCCAATTGTTCTTTGCTTTCTTGCTTTCTTGCTTTTTTTTTTTTTTTTTGTTTTGAGACAAGGTCTTGCTCTGTCACCCAGGCTGGTGTGCAGTGGCCTCATCATAGCTCACTGCAACTTCGAACTCCTGGGCTCAAAACGATCCCCCTGCCTCAACCTCCTGAGTAGTTGGGACTGCAGGCACATGCTACCACATCCGGCTAATTTTTCTCTTTTGTGTAAAGATGGGGTCTCACTATGTTGCCCAGGCTGGTCTCGAACTCCTGGCCTCAAACAATCCTCTTGCCTCAGTCTCCCAGAGTGCTAGGATTACAGGTGGGAGTCACCGAGCCTAGTCGGGTTCCTTACAGAAAATATTTACTGTTGCCTATGAGAGGCGCTCTTCCCAGTATCTCCTCACTTTCAACTGTGCTCCCCACGGCACGTGTCACTCACAGCAAGCTTTCACCTAACTTCCATAAAAGAGCCAGCCCAGCTGTTGCCAGAGACAATGACACCACAGGAATTTGAGAAGTAAAACTCAGATGCTATACCTTTTGGCTTCTATAATTTACTGTTTTCTCTCTGGCATCAGGGGAAGGCAACCCAGATCACATTCTCCTCCTACTATCATTTGCAGAGGAACACACAAGGGGTGAACAGCTAGAACAACTGTGGACATTGCTGTCCCTCTAGGAATTTTCTTTGTATGGTCCTAGGCTGACGCTAAAATATGTATTCTAGGGTAAATGCCCATTGTGACTTGGGAGTTTATTTTAAATTGAATCTTTAATATGCAAATGTGAGATTCACCTGGGGCATCATAAGAATGAAATCTATGCTCCATCCTGTCTTGCGCTCTTACATTAAAGGGAAGAAGAGTAATTTTTAACACACCCCTACGATGGTTTTATGCAAATTCTTCAAGCTGGGCAAATTATTTTTGTGTTAAAATTTTTCAACCCCATAAAAACAGGAGTGAATTTATGTGGCATTTTAAAGCGATGTTAGGCACATTGTAAAGCTATTTCATCTCATTTATAAAGAAGAGTGAACATAAAAACAGGCCATGGCATAATTAATAGTGAAATGATTTATACCACCAACTCCTTCTCTATACATATTTATGTATTTTCTGTAGTCTGGTGCAATTTCTTCCCCCTAGACCCTCAATCCCTGCCCTTACTTTAGGAGAGAAGTGGTATTAGGTAAAAACATGGAGCTTCAATTCTCTCTCTCTCTCTCTCTCTCTCTCTCTCACACACACACACACACACACACACACACACACACACACACACCACTCCTGTAATTGTTCTCAAAGTTGGTTGCACACTAGAATATCCTGAAGGGCCCTAAAAAAATGCTAAGATGTGGGTTCCACTTAACAGAGGTTCTGCTTTAATTGGTCTGGGGGATGGCCCAGGGCATTGGGATTTTTAAAAAGTCCGAGGTGAAGCTAATGTACATCCTAGATTGACACTGAAGTATTTCCATTTTATTAGGCAAAGCTAAAATGTGGAATTTAAATCACCACTGTGATTACATAAACTCAGAGGCCATGCTGCATTGTCATTCCATTTCTAATTCACCCTGCAGTTTATGATTTACGGCAAATTCAACAAATATTTCTTGAGTACCTACTATGCACCAGGCCCTGTGCTAGGCCCTGTGGATACAAACATAAATGAGACAGACGTGCCTTGTCTTCACAGAGCGTAGAGTTCAGCAGATATTTGTGGGCTGCTTTTTCTAGTTCTTGCATCCCAGCTGATGTTCTTAATATCCGTGGATGATATTAGGTGTTTCTTGAAGTAGGTATTGGATTTTCCTACTTGGAATCTCTGTTTTTACATTTCTCATGAATACAGATGAAAACTAGTGAACTCATATATTTTTATAACAGCAGTGAGAACACAGATGATAAACTGATTTTGAAACTAATTAACATTTCAGAGAATCACCTGAAAGATAAACAGGAAACATTATCTGCTTATGCAGATCCAATCCTCTCTTCTAAGGTGTATAAGAGAAATAAAAGTTCAGCACAAACTTTGTACTCACCAAGCTTAAGATAATGGCAGTCTGATCTCCATCAGAAGTCCTGAGACACATCGCTCTTCTCCGGCCCATGACCATTGATTTGGGTTTGAGTATAATTTGAGATAAGCTCTGAAATATTTCCTAAGCTTTTCAAAAGAGTAGTTTTAACTATGAAGGGAGTGCATAATAGTAAATATGCCAGCATCATTTGTAGAATGATGTCATTTAATTTCTCTTGACTGTGTTCATCTGAAAACTCTACTCACAATGGTCTGATGAGGTAAATGGAAACAATTGTTCCATTCTTACACAGGAGAACATGAATGCCATGAGCAGAGATACAAAACTCACGCTGCAAATAAGTAGCAGCAATGTGAACAAAAAGGGACTCAAAAGACAAACCAATTTTAGTCCTACGTAGAACCCACCACAACTTTCTCATGGCTGACACGAGCTGCATAAATAATGCCAGCAAGGCTTAGATAGCATTACACAGAGATGTTCTCATACATTTCCATTATATATTCACCAAGGAAGGAGCACATTTTCCCTTTTTTTAGTTAACAATGAACCATTTGATTCTCTCTAGAATACCAATTTTGAAAGAAGTTTCTTTATTTGTATAATTTTCAAATATGTCTTCTAGTACGAGCTCCATTTCAAAGCAATACATCTATGAATTTCTAACAAGGTTCATTTTTAAATAGCATAATAAGCCAGATTTTCTCCAGTGCTCAAGTCACTCCCCAGTAGTTGCTAAGCAGGCCGGTAGGGGACCACTTACCATGTTCCATCAGATCCGCCAGAGAAAATGGCCCTGCACAAGCTGACCCAAACGTTATGCACAAACAAGAGGGTAGGAAGACAAGAGACTCGAAGGCGAAAAATATTCGTACTTTTGATTTTTCCATATTGTGAAAAAGGAAGACCAACAAAGAGTTGTTGCAAAGATCATAATAATGATTTAAATAAAGATAATGAATAGTGATTTACATTCTACAGATCTGGTCAAGCCCCTACTTGAGCATTTTTAGTGACAAAATGCTCACCTCTTTGCTAGGTAGCTGGTTCTACTGTTAGACTATTCTGGTTTAGAATTCCTATCTGTCTGCCATCGGTTCTCTTGTCAAACACGGTTTCTACCAACTCATTCTTCTATGCACTAGCTCTGTAAATATTTAAAGAAGATCGTGTCTACTGTAAGGCTTCTCTTTCTGTATTAAATTTATCAGTTCTGAAAACAATTCAGCATATTATACAGTTTTCAGATGCCCCTCCATTGGAGTCAACCTACTTTGAATGCTCTCGGGTTTACAATTACCCCTGTCATTGAGTTATTCCCCCAGTTAGACACAAAATTCCAGATTTGAGTTT
Organism: Propithecus coquereli; assembly: GCF_000956105.1. Taxonomy (NCBI): domain Eukaryota; kingdom Metazoa; phylum Chordata; class Mammalia; order Primates; family Indriidae; genus Propithecus; species Propithecus coquereli. The sequence goes on along the minus strand of NW_012148197.1, from coordinate 3,356,969 downwards.
ACCAGTGCAGACGTCAGTGGGAATCTATGCTCCCATGTTCTGGGCATTTGCCCTTTGGTTGTTACACCGTGCTGTGGATATAAGGTGAGTTCGTGGTCTACTGACACCCTCAGGGTCTTTTTTCACATCAACCATTGTCAAGTTTGGTCTCCCTAACCCTGAACTAGTGCAGATAAGGTTTAGAATTCAGTACTTTATGTTTATTCCTGTCATATTTCATATCTGTTGTAGAAATATATCATTCCACCCTATTAAGAAAAAATTTTGATTCTGTCATCTATTCTTGACCTGGCCTATTCACATATTTTTTAATAGCTCATATGAAGACATGTTTTAAAATTGAGCTGCCATCCTTCATAGTTTGTGTCAAGCACAAAACCGATAAGTATGTTTTCTATGTAACTGAAGCACAATGGCCCACACTTTCCTGGAAAAGGTAAGATGTTACTCGGAGAGAGGAGTAGGTCCTGAAACTCATTCCCTTCACACAAAGATTAAAAGACAATGTCCTGGTCAAGAAATTGGCTTGGCCTCAGATTTAAGGGGAAAAATACTAGTTGCAATGTTTCTGCTCAATATTTGTGTAGCTAAGGGATGGCCCATATGGAGTAGGTAGTCCCTTTAGTAGTTTCTTCTTTTATTAACATATTCCTAAAGATTTCCATGTAAAGAGCAACACCTGAAAACCAAGGAGGTTCATGAAGCTACTGAGTGACTCCTTGCTGTGGGCAGGGGCATCTGTGAAGATAGCGCTTCTCTTTCTCAGCGTGTCTTTGCCCTGTCTTGGAGAGTTATTCTTGGGGCTGAGTGCCTGTTTGGATTCCAGATTACCCAGTGTATGGCAACCAAGATGAACAGACATATTGCACCAGACACTGACAAGGAAACCTTGACCCAACCAGACCTGGGAGAGGAGGGTGACTAAAGTCTCCTGGGAGATTATTCTAGACTGCATAAATCAAGTGTTGAGAAATGCACTGCTGGGGGGACACCGTGTCCAGATTGTCTACAGGGGAGATGGGAAGAGAAAGAGATTCCTGTCTGTGTGTGGTAGTGGCATTCCCTAAATGGAGCCAAACTATGGATATGTGAAGATATGGATATGGATATGTGAATGAAAAAGCAGTGTTTTTTTCTTCATAGCACTAGTTGCTTTCTGAAAGAATTGTGCTTATTTGATTATTTTTAATTGCCTCTCTCCTACCACCAGAATAGAGGTTCCCAACTAAGCAGGAGCCACCGTCATATCTCCTTTCATTGCCTTAGCATCAAGAATGTTGCACAGAGAGGCTCTCAGTTACCACGTACAGCTATTACATAAAGACATGTGAAACACGTACTGAGACAGGGCAGGACTTGAAAGTGGCAGAGCAAGGACCTCTGTCCCTGAGAAAATCCCTATTAAAGAAAGACGGACCTTCAATAGTCCTTTTCCCTCTAGAGTACACCAGAATGACCTTGAGGGGTGGTCACGTGAGCAGTAAAGGGTGGGGTGGTAGAGGTGAATGCCATCGCTTCTACATTTAGCCTTCCACTGAAGGTCATGAACAAGAAGATATAGCAAATACAGGGGACTGCAGTTAGGAGCTGTCAGCAAGGGTCCAGGCGTGAAGCCAGTACCCCCAATTGCATTAGGAATATGAGAACAAGTCCCTTTTCCCAAATACGCCAGAAGAGGTTGACTCCTAAGAGGGTGGGAGGCTATTAATTTGTTTTGTTACGCATTTACATAATTACATGAAGTACCAATGGGACTACAGATATCTTTTAGGTGACATGAATCTAACATTTTATATGCAGGTGTTTTAATAAAAGGGGTCCATCTGACTCTATTATTATGCTGTCCAATATCTCCCTACCCACCACAGTTATCCTAATAAATAAAGATAAACTGTGTCTATGGTTAATGGTTTTTCCCTTCATCTGCCAGACCAGTAATCCTATCCACAAATGTGGGGAAGTAACTTTGTCATGCCTTGTTCTTGTTGAGCCAGGGACCATCTCTTTCTTATGTAATTGCCCAAAGATAATTTATTAGGTATTTATTCCAGAGGATTTTTGGCCCTGGGGATGCTTGACTCAAAAAGATTTCAGATCTATAGATATGCATAACTAATCCACAGGAGGTAAAAATTTTTTGATCCAATAATAGTAAAAAAAAAAAGCAAAAACAAAAAACTCTCAGAAAATGCGCACGACGTCAAACTTCACTTCCATAGTGTTATATTTCAATTGATATAAGAAACGCAATTGCCAAATCGTGGAACTTCTTCTAAATCAAATGATACAATGAGTTGTAGTCTACCGAGAACATCACCCTCATGAATAATTTAGCGCTGATGAAGATAACTTCATTTCTGGTTGACTGTTCTGGGCATCACAGTTGCAAGCCATGGCATAATGGGCAAACATTCCTGTATATTCCACGAGGTCACACACACAGCATCAGTTGATTGGCCGAGGCACCTCCCATTTGGCCCTGGGCAGACATTATATCATCTCATTTTCACGGGCTTCTCAGTAAAGTTATTCTCATTACATTTTGCATTTTTACCAGCACCTGTAATCATAGCTCCCAGGCACTATACATTGTTAATTTATTACAGTCATTTCAATTTTGATAGTTAACTCTCAGGTGTCCTTATGTGTTAAGCCCTAAAATCAGTAGGAAGAACTGAAACTCTTAAACACCCAAATCACAGTACATTCTCAGGAATCAGAAGACCTGGTTCTAATACTGGTTTTTCCACTAATGGGCTCTATGACTCCAGGAAGTCATTCCTCATTTCTGGGCCTCAGTCTTCTCATGGGTAAAATGTCAGGCTTGGACTAAATGGCCTCTAATATCCTCCCCAGCCCTAAGATTTTTCTGTTCTGTGTATCAGAGCTCTCAGGAATAAGTGTGACATATATCTGGGCATAGATATAGATTAATCTGTTCCTGAGGTCACTCTTATTCTTTATGGTTTCAGTGTCCCATCCATCCTGGTGCTGCCAGCTGACAGCTCCCTGTGGAGGACTCCATGTCAGATCTAATTCCAGAAGGTCCTCAGAACCAGAAATAAATAGGAATGCCTTGGGCTAATTTAGATGTCCCAAGCTAAGCAAAGAGAAGTGATTCCTTTATGAAATTTATTTTAGAACAAAAATGGCTTGCAGAGTAAAGTGAAGGAAGTGGCATTAAGTTACAAGAGTGTGTTAGTTTGTAATTAATGGCATGGCTTAAAATGTCAGTTTAAGAGATTATCCTCAGCGAGGAATCCATTAGCCAAATTTAAACAATGCTGATCTGGGCCCCTCTGGTTTAGGAGGGATTTGGGATAGCGGGGTAGATGGAGGAAGGGTTGGAAGACATCCCTAAATGTTTCCTGCTCTTCACATGCTTATAATTTAGCAGATAAAATGAATCTAACATAAGTGAAGTGACAAGTTAAACAAGAAAAAGGAAAAATGTAGAAACTCACAAGCACATGATAAATATTTGGACATTTTAAATAAGTTTTATAACTAAGTGCTATGAAAACCTTAGAATGGACATTCAGGGAAAGGTAGAATTTGTTTTGGAAAGTGCCTTAGAAGCAATAATACAAAACATATATTGAAAAATGCCTGGGAAGAAATGCAATCATGTTGAACTTGCCAAAGAGTCAGTTATGTATTAAGGTTTAGGGCAGCGCTTACCATGCTGCAAGACCCAACCTGCCGGAAAATTGCAGAACTTTACCTGGCTGTCCCCAAGTGAGTTTTCAATGTCATGTTGCCATAAAAGAGTTCTCTGTAGCGATGGAGTTTTAGCCGGCTGCCGCTGTCCCCTTGCCGGGCCTGTCAATGACCTATCCCCAACACTCTGTTCTTATTATTCATCAGAGACACCTTCAGAGTGAAGGAATAAAGTAGATTCTCATATGGAGATTGTTCAGTCCCTGGGCTACAGGAAAATACCAAGCGCGTTTATTGTGCAGGCCACAGGGAGAGGTCTCAGGTGGAAGTAGGCAGTGGGAAATGCAAAATCAGAACAGTAGTTAAGGTTATTAACAGGAAACTGATGTGACAAAATACAACAGGGAGCCCTTGTGGCTTTCTGAACCTAGGAGTGGTTAGTTGGGGGAACTCAAGACCTGTTAATGAGCATTCAATTATTCACCAGGGGGTTTCTCTTTTCAATTCTAGGAATATGCTTAAATGGTAGGAAAACAATGAAGAACTACTTAAAAATAAACAGACTTTAAAATGAGTACCCAAATTGAGTTGTGCAAGTGTCTTGGTTGGGTTGAATTTTGTAGTCATGTCATACGATAGACACACATTTGAGCTCAGATTAAAGTTTACAGAGAAAACCAGGAAAACAATGAATGCTAGCATAGTATATGAATGGATAAGGGCTTTTTCTAAGTTTATAATTTCCTTATTTTCTCTCCGTTCCTATTTCCCAACCAGTCTGCCCAGAGTATGAGGCACCTACTCTGTTGACCATTTTTTTCTAGATGGACTGGACATAATTCTCAGTTGAAAAACATTTCCCTGAGAAACCTTGAACACGTAAGCCACTCTTATGCCTGAATACTATCACAGCCTACACAGACATTTGAGCAGGAAACATGTTTAGACCATGCAAAAAATATCGAACAAGGGCTCTGTCCAAATAGAATTAATAGACAGCTGGAGATGTAGGATCTCCTCTGACCCAAGTCTTCTGTAATCTACCTCACCAAGAAAGATTGGACCTGGTACAAATTCCACTGAAAAAGTGAAACTGGTAAATATTTATAGAAAACAAGATTTTTCCTACTTCGTCTTGAATTTTCCGTGTGATCTAAATATTGCTAAAAATCTATTTCTGTGTACTCAAATATTTCACTAGGTATTTTTTAAAACAAAACTTTTATTATTTCAAATTGGTTATAAATTTATAGTGCAATAGATCTCTATAAGGCATGGCCATTGTTTTTTTTATTTTTCCCCTTGAAGTCTGATTAGAATTACTTTGTAAATTATTCACATATTTTACTAGGACAATAAAACGCATCTCTTTCTACATGAATCACATTATTTGCTTGGAGTTAAATGTTTTGATGACATGCAGGGCAAGGTGCCTCAAGCTATGAATAGTGTTTGATTCATCCTGTTCTGAAGTACGCAGCGTAAGCATCGAGGTTGCATTAGCATCTGCTTTATCTGCATCCATTATACACGAAATATAACCTTTAAGGTTTGCCAGGCCTTCGGTAGAATTGTGAGGCTGAATGGACAAGTTTATTTATCTCATGCCCTCTTCTTCTGGTATCCTTTTTAACCATCACTATCCACCTGCAAACAGAGAAAGACTCTCACTGATTCCCATTTATAAAATAGACTTCTGACACCCAATCTACCATCAAAAATGTATAAGTCCTAGCATTGGTTTATTTATTAGCGGCCTTGCTTTTTGAGACACCTCAATGAAATTAACTGATCCTGGCTAAGACTATTTTTTTGTCATATTTTATCTAACATTTAACCATGTGAGTCACACTCTACTAGGAATTAGGTAAGTCAGGAATATAAGGATGCGTGAAACATGTCTCCTGTCCTCAGAGACATTTACAGTCTTACAATCTATATAGAAATAAACAAATGCATATAAGAAATGGAATGAATGGTTTGAAAGGGGAGGAGGGCAGCATAAAGAAATAAATGTCTAATAGGGGATGAACATGGAAGTAGTTACAACCTGGAGTGGAAACCACTTTTCAGTCATGACCGACGTTATAGAGTCTTCCTCAGGTCTTCGAGGCAAGAGAGAAGTGCTTTAATCTAACTACCAGAGTATGAGCTTTGCAAAGGATTCTCACATCTTCTACAAGGCAAAGTGCCTGACAAATCTTTAAAGAATTATTATACCAATGAGAAGAGGCTATAAGGAAAGACCACCACATATAGGTGGGTGGAAGATTTTCTCCCAAAAATGTTGGCCTATTTCTGAAATCACACAACTTTGGTGGTTTCTGCATGGGACAGTCTTCTTTTGCATAAACATCTCTGGGGAAAGTATTAGTCATCACAGACTCTTTGAGACCCTTCAGGACCCCATTCAACCTGGCTGTTGCAGAATATCCTGAAAACAGGCCTATGGTGGTGGGCACCAACCTGTCCCTTGGGGGACATAGTTTTCCACCATTCTCAGCCAATTGAAGTCAGCATCCTAAGCATGACTTTGATTCTCCTCTCCCCAACCACAGACAGAGAAGAGTCACAGTCTCCAGCTGTCTAGGAAGAAACTACTGCCCCCAGCTAAGAATGCCCTTTATATTTGATCATTCTGGATCTGCACAGAGTTTTTCTCTAAGCATCCCTGTGTGTGTTATGCATGCGGAGAGAGAGCATCTTGTTTTTATGTTGTCTGTAATAAATTATAAGTGTAACAGCAGGAGCTTTTTCAATACTATTTGTAAATGCAGCCAGAGGCTATTAAGTGATTGGTGTATCAAATAAATATAATTAGTAAATAGCAAAATAACATGTTTTGTAAACTGCCTTTGGAAATATGTGATTAGACCAAAGACAACGATTTCTGCCAAAGCTTCTAAGTGTTTCCACAAGATACCAGGAAAATGCTCTAACAATTTTCATAACAACTTCAAAAAATGTTCATGTAAATCTGCTGAGAAGGTACACAGTACTTAGTCCCAACTCCTTTGGAATGCTTCATGTTGAAAATATAAGCATGGGTGTGTGCTTCAGTGTACATCGTAATTTTTCAGTGGGATTAAAATGTGCTTGATTATTGACTATAAGTTTTTAAATTGGCATTTGATGAAGTTAAAAAGGAGTTATAAATATAACTCCAAGTGCAGAGTGCTCTCAGGCTGTAGAGTTATTCTCAATTAGTAACACTTTAAATTATTCCAGCAAGTCAATCAGTTTGGAGGGAGGTGAACTCTTCCTGCCCTTCCCTCCCAGCGGCATTAGAAAAGGGAGTTTGCTCCTTAATAGCAATGTGCTTCTCATTGCCTGGCAATGGACAGGAGTCATCCCCCAAACCCACCGATTCTTCCTCTAAGACATGCTTTATGTTTGCCCCTAACTCATATTCCCTCGTCTCATACCTGATTTCTCACATCCCAGCCTCTCTCCCCACTCTGCATTAATTACTCACTTTTGTATGTGACTTCCTGGTAAAGAACCTCAAATGAATGTCAATGCATATGCATCAAGCCCCAAGTTCAAACCCTGCCTAGCTTTCGAGATTCTCCAAACATTTGGCCCCATCCATAACTATATAATTTAATCTTCTACTAATCCCCAGTCAAACCTCCTTCTACTCCAGTTAGGCCATTCTCTTTAGTGTCCCATTCTTGGCCTCATGTGTCCACCCTACTCCCAGGCACGTCTCCCTTCCCCACATCATTCAGGACGCTCTGCCTACCTGCCCTCTAAGGCCTAGAGATGGTCCCACTAAGTCAGGTGTCTCCACACACAACCGAGCAGGCCCTACTTTGAAATTCTAAGCTTTTATGGTCTGTTCTGCATCTCTCTTATAAGCTGTTGCTGTACGTGTGGCTTTTTCGTTGTCTTCCAAGGCAATGCCAGGACTGGTGCTGAGCAAAGGACATGTAAATAATAATAACCACGGTGATGATGATGATGATGACAATGATGATAGCCAATATGTACTGATTCTTCTTTTAGGTGGAGGCCCTGTGCTAACCAATGTTAATAAATTATTGCATTTAAACCTTGTAATGACCACATGGGGTAGATACAATTCAATGTACCATTTAAAGTATGAGAAACTGAGGCCAAAAAAAGTCAATGTGATTAGCTGGTCAATCAAAACTGAATTTCAAAGAAGTAGGTATACATAATTACTCTGAGATATTTAATGATACAGCCAGTGTATACATCTGGATTGCTTTCAGAAATAGATGGCTCTAAATCCTATAATCAGAGCATCTGACTGAGTTTGATGAGCCTCCATTTGCCCCCTCATTCATTCAATACACATGAACTAAACCCTGCCTGTGTGCCATATGCTCATTTCTAGGTTTGGGGGGATTAAAATAAATCAATAAAATATGGTCCTTGCCCTCAGATAGCTTACAGTCTTTGCATTCCACAAAATTATACCTGCAGTCTTACTCCCCATAAGCTAGAACTTGGGGAAGAATAACGTGCAATGCCAGAGAAGAAACATTTTTAAAACAATTGAGATTCAATAGTCATTTTTGGGGCTTGATAAGCAATGCCCAAGAAGGAAAAGAATAATGAGAAAGGAAAGACGTGTGTAAGGAAAAGATAGATTGGGCAAGTGACTCCCAGAGCTCTAATAGAAACTTTTGGAAAACCAAAGACCAAGTAAAGATTTCTAGAAAAATCATCTCTGGACCCCTGGGACAGGATGCTAAAGCCCATATTTATCTGTCCATAGCAGAGGTATGAATGCCTGCAAAGACCTCAAGGCCAGATTCAATGAGTCTGTGCTTCTTGTCAGTCTGGGGGCCTCTGGGGATTACTTTAATACTGAGCACTTAGTCATCGTGTTTGATGGCTTCGGTGGCCTAATTTATCAAGGATCTATAGTTAAATTTAATTTTCATGTGAGTAGAGGACAGCCATGGCAGCCGGGCTCCTTGTTGCTGATCTGCCCCTGTTGATGTCTTCTGAAGTGGAAATGATGGATGCCACATGTTCTGGCTGTGATTAAATTTGCTTTGACAAAGCAGCATGGAAATCTGATTTTCAATAGACTTCTGCATTCCACCTAGTGCTGAGTAAACAGATACGGAACATAATGCGTGCATGGCTGTCAGGCCGATAGCTAATTCATTGTGCCCATCTAATCAGCCTGTCCATTAAATTATTATTTGTCAATAACATGCAGGATCATTTTTGAAACTCTGAGGAATGAGAAGCTTGTTTTTAAGTAAATAAACCTGAAAGGCTTGGTCAGTGTCCAGGGTTTTTTCCTGGGAAGGTCCAAATAACTCATCAGTCTCTATGTCTCTACTACCCTGAAGAATCAAAGCACCATTTAAGAAGTTTTTAGTTTCACTTCACTTGGCTCCCATTTCAAATGCAAGCAACATCATCCAATTACAACAGAGAATGAAGCTACAAACATTGACACTTTAGCTCCCCGGTTTCTCTTTAAAGGAGAATGAAGCAGAAAATCACATTAAGTATGCATCTTATGTTAGAGCTTTTAACCTCCTGCCTACAAATGCTGTGTGTAGACCACCTCCTGGAAAAGGCTTCCATGATGAGGAAACACTGAGAGAGCTGTCTCACCAAGCAAGCAAAAGTGGCTGAGAGCGTGATTGTTAATGCTGTCCCCCTCCCATCCTCCTTTGCTCCATCAGTGGTGTGAGTACACAATCTGGCATCCTTGTACTATTAGGAAAGGTCCTCTTTGTTATCCTGGCACAACTTTTCCCCCTGTGGCCCTATTCCCAAATTCAGACCTCCACACACTCAGTACTTTTTACTTCCTGAAGTTCAGGACAAGCGTTTTCTCACTTCTCCAAGCCCTTCTTAGAACATCTTGGGCTCTAGCTATGTGTATAAGAAACAATGATACCTGATTACACTAGTGTAGATACCTGGCCCTAGGTGAACCAATAAATGGCTCTTTGCAGGGATCATGGAATGGGAACACAGAGACCAAGCCATTAATCTGGGGGAGCTTTGCTGTGAGGTTCCATCAACTGGGGGGTGAGGCTACCATTCAGGGCATTCATGATGGGCCGTGTAAAAGTGGGTTCATGAGTGCAGAAACTGGTTGGGGAGGGGAAATATGATGATGACACTGTGGAAGATGTGAAAGGCATGCATTTTGAGGTGAAAAGAAGATTGAGGGAGGAAGAGAAAGAAAGGGAACATGTGAACTCCCAGTTCCTCTAAGGCTTATTGTATTTTTTTTTTTTTTATAATTTTGTTCTATGAGGTTCCCTTGGGTCCTTGAAATAAATTCCATTTTATTCAAGTTAAAAAAAAAAAAAGAAAGAATTATTCCCTCTTTTTAGATACCTCTTGTGCCCCATCATACAGGAATTTCCCTCTCTCAGAAGTTTCAGGGAATCAACATTCTCCTTTTGAGCCTACTCTTTACCCTCCAGTCCCACGGTCACCAAAGTATTTCCCAACAGAACCCCCAGAGCTCAACCGTTTCGTTATTTCTAAAGAGCTGAGAGTGTGCATCACACTTGCATATCCACGCTAGTTGAAAGAACTTGAGCGAGTTTGTAAACTCTGTAAGCCTTGTATTTCTCATTGGGAAAATGCTATGTATATGAAGGTACAATTGTGAACATTAAGTGAAATAATGTATGTGTATAAGAAACAACTATTTCCTCTTTTTAGATACCTCTTGTGCCCCATTCATACAGGAATTTCCCTCTCTCAGGAGTAGCAGGGAACCAGTTCTCAGTTTTCTTGCCATAGTCATTGCTACCTTCCCACGGAGAAGGGTGACTGCGCACAGAGGCCTGACTGTTCTTTGCCCAGCCTGGGATGGGCCCTACCCCTGCTGGGGATGGCGTGGGGCTGAGGTATCTGGGATGGGCGGCTGTTATTTGTCTAGTCTGTTGACCCCTGGAGGGAGGTCTGTTTTATTCAGGAGAGAAGGAGAAAGGATCACATATTGACCTCAAGTCCAAGCTGTGTGCTTCCTACAGCTTTACCTGTAATAAAACTAACATCAGACAGTTGTATTTATTTCTCAAAAGTTAAAAGACTCGGGGAGAGAGACAGCAGGAATTATTTCTTACATATATTGCCCCAATAATGATGACTGTCATGCATCACAAGTTGAGTAAATTTCTAGTGGCTTTAAAAGTGTGTCAACCTCCAAATATTTTCTAGTAAAGAAACGATAAATAAATAATAATTCTATGAGGTAAGGAATGGTGGTGATGATTGCTGTTACTATTTGTCTTTATCTCATTTAGCCTTCATTCACAACACCCCAAGTAGGCAGGTAGGGCAAATAAAACCTACTTTTCACACATGAGGAAACTAACTTTCATAGATACTTGGTGATTTTCTCAAGTTCACAAAACTAGTAGGATCCAGAATAAGAAGATCCAGGCTTTGTACCACCCAGCCAAGTGCACTTTTGAAACCTAACTGTTCCCTGCTTTCTTGCTTTGTGTGTGTGCAGGAGGGCGGGATCCCTGCAGCAGCCCCCTGTGTTCTGAAGGTCTGTTGGATTTCTCAGGATAAGCTTTCTTCTGAGCTTCTGTGACCGAAGGCCACTGTGCTACTTTCCTTACATAAAGTATTTTGTTGCCAAAACACTTGCATCCTCAAAGAAGCTGGAATTTCCATATTGCTTATTGGAAAGATGCTCAGGGATGGGCTGATGATCCTGTCCTGACCAGACGGATGGTCCTAACTGCAATAGCACTAATGAGTCACAGGCCACCCTCTGCCCTGCTGACCTGCACTGGGAAGAAACAGCTCAAGGTTTAATATAATTATCATGAATTGAAATTTATGCTAACTAGCATCCAGCCAACACAAAGAGGGGATGTTCCCAGAACACTCTGATAAACTTTGGGCTTATAATGATCTTATAGTAACTACTTAGAAAAGAAACAAATCTTTCACCACATATTTGAAAGACAATCAATGAACATCTGTAAAATATGGTTTAATCCAAGGAAAATCCCATTTTCCCAAATATCAATGTGTCAATAGACCAGAAGAATTTGAATCTCTCAGTGCCTGGCTGTGGGGGACAAGTTGGGGAGAAGAGGGGTTTGCAAATGTTTGCTTTGCTACAAATAAATTCATTGTTTATTAGGAGAATAACTAGCATAATGATGAGAGCAGAGAGAATGAGGAGTGGAGGGAAAAAGTGGAAAGAGATATAGTTAGAATATAGATTGGAGATGATGCTCTGAAGATGAGGTGTTTACAAGCAATGAAGAGTAATCTAAATTATTATTTATTATTACTCAGAATGTGGTCAATGGACCAACAGCATAGGATTCATGTGAAACTTGTCAGATAAGCAGAATTGTCAGATCCACTAAATCAAAACCTGCAATTTGACAAGAACCCAGGTGATTCTAATGCACATGAACTTTTGAGAAGTACTCATTGGAGACTGGTAGTATCTGTGTTTCAAGAGGTGGGTGCGTGACTGACAACAGTTGGAGGATAAATTATCAGTAAGGAAAGACCACAGCCAGGGCGGCCAAATGGCACTTTGTAATAGATCAAGGGGTTGATGATAAAGAACAAACTGTTGTTGGAAATAGAAAAGAGGGAATATATTTGGGAGACATATCAGAAATGAAACAGGGATTTGGACAGTGATCAGCTAAAGAACATCTGTGTAAATGAAGAATTAAGATAATGTTCTCAGGTTTCTATCTCGGGTCATCTGTTAAATAGAGATTGTTCATCTTGTATTCCCAGAACCTATTGCAAACCTGGCACAGTGAAAGTACGCACTACACATGAGTTGAATTACAGCATTTGCCATCTAGGCTGTGGGATTTCAAATTATCCATGAATCTTTAGGGATCTGAAGAGGTGCTTTGGGAGTCGTCATGGTGGGAAAAAGGAAGTCACATGGGCAGTGCTCCAAGTCCTTACTCCCAAATTTAATTGGCAAAACAAACAAAAACGAAAAATCCATCATATTTTCTTAAATTATTTTACAAATCTTGGAACCATATGACTCAAAGATCAGTGGTCATTTCTAAGTCTCATAGCCTGGTACCCTCCACTGTTCTTGGGTTCATGTGATTCCTCAAGGTATTGAGACAGAGAAACCTTGGATAAACTTGGCCTTGTTGTCAGCAACCTCTGGAATAACCGAGGGGAGAAGTGAGTGTTAACATAGGCAATTTGCTCTTGGATAACTAAAAGATAAGGTGGATCCTATCTAAATTTACACTAAAAACAATTCAATAGAAGAAAGCCATTTGTGGATGCAAATATATACAATGTAATTTATCTATAATATTAAAAAATTAAAATCACCTAAATGTCTTACGAGCAAAAATCATAAATGAAATTATGGCACATTTGTTTTGTAGAGTGATATGCAAACTTGAAAATGACAGTTATGAAGATCAGGCTCCACAAGGGAAAAAGACCACCGAACAATGAAGAATATGAAATGAAGATCTCCATTGTGTCAATGATGTAAATTCATGTGTGCACATGATCAAAAGGTAGAAAGACATATGGATAAATAAGAATGAAGTTGAATATTACACACATCTGAATCATCAGTCAATTTCATAGGATCTACTTTCTAAATATATTCTGAATCCAACGCATTCTTACCACATCTATCACGACTACCCTCATCCAAGATTCCATCTCTCAGTTTGAGCATCCCAACTGGCCTCCATACACTCCCTCTTGCAATATATTCTTATTGTCAGTAGGTACAGTAATATTTTAAAAATTAGATTTTGTAATACCCCATCCCTAAATTCTGCCTATTACTTTGCATTATACTTAGAATACAATCCAAATTTCTACCTCTAGATCAGCAGTTCTCAATTTGGCCTCAGGGACTCTTTAAACTCCTAAAAATTATTGAGGACCCCAAAGAACTTTTATTTATTTAGGTTATATCTATTAATACTAATGTCTATTGTATTTAAAATTAAAGCCAAGAAATATTAAAAACATTAATTTACTAACTTGTTCATAAATAGTAATAATAAACCCATTTTATGATAACATAAATAACATTTTTATGAAAGGAAACTATACTAACCTCCCACCAAAAAAATCATTGAAAAGAGTGCCATTGTTTTACATTTTGCAAATCTATTGTCTGGCTTAATAAAAGACAGCTGGATATCTCCCGCATTCACTCTGTTTTGATATGTTATTTTAGTTGAAGGATATGAAGAAAATTTAGCCTCCACAAATATGTTGGCAATAGCAGGGATATTTTAATAGCATTTTCAGATAATCGTGGATATTTTTCTTTGGTATTCTAGTATCAAAAGTGGTTGTGTCTTCACAGTTGTATGCAATATGCAATCTGAAGTTTTATCAGTGGACCTTTTGCATCGTGATGTGGAAAACAAGTTGCTCTATCTTGCACTTTGAATGAATCTTTTACCCAGAGATGATTTTTGATATTATACACTAGTCATTGGAAACTGTTGGTTCATTGAGTTATGCAGAACTTTTAAATGTTGGCATATTTCATAACATCAAATAATCACATTTGTTAATATAACCACCGATCTTATCAGTAAAGTCTCTAAGTATTGGGCACCTGTCTAGCTTATGGGAGCTGATACAGGTTTTCCAAAAAGTATTGCTTGGGGTGATGGGTACCCCAATTACCCTGATTTGATCATTATACACTGTATGCCTATAATGAAACATCACATGTACTGCATAAATATATATACCTACTATGTACCCATAATAATTAAAAATATTTTTTTTAAAAAAGTTTTACTTTTCTCTTGAGAGCTAGAAATTTATCATTAGCAACAAATACTGTCATCTGTTTTCCTTGAAGTGATCAGGCTCACTTTCAAAGTGATAGATTCATTTTTGAGAAAATGTCTGCTAAATACCTGAGTCTGAAAAACCATAATTTGCAAGACAGTTATTTCAAGTAAAAATGATATTCCACAAAAATCACTGCCAGTTAAGCTCACAATTCAATTGCCCCAGAGCTTCTCCTGGGGACAGACATTTATTTGGGTATGCAGCAGAAGTATTTAACATGTACTTCTCATTTCATTAAAAAGAATGTTAAAAAGATGTGTACTCTCAGCTCAAGACTTAATGCAATTAATAATCTCACTGCTTTATCAAGGTCATTCTTAAGTGAACCTGGCACTATGTGGTTTGGTCTTGAATAGCAATGAGAAGAGAGTGACTCACAGAGTTTAGTGTCCCCGCCTAGGGGACACTAGGGCCCCACCCTTGCCTTCTATCATCAGTGCAAATATTAACACAGCAAAATGGTTTTGACCTTGAGGATGTCCCTGACAGGTCCTGAGATCCCCAGGGGTCTGTGAACTACACTTTGAGAACAACTCTGTCTACTTCTTCACAGCATCTCTTACTACTTACTCTCCCACCTCACTCTGCTCCAGCCCTGTGGGGCTTTCTTGCTATTTCCTGCCTCAGGGCCCCTACGTCTGTGGTTTCTTCTGCTGGTGATGCTCCTCCTTGAGAAGTTCACCTAGCTTGTTCCTCCTCCTTACTTCCAGTTTCTGTCTAAGTGATATCTCCTCCAACATGCTTTTCCTATCCCCTTGTCTACAGTAGGCTCCATCCTTCCCAGCAGAGCCTCAGGGAATTCTCTGCTCCCCGACTCTGCCCCAGTTTCTTCACATCACTCATCACTAACTAGAATTACATTACATATTTATTTGCTGACTTGTTAATCGTCCACTCCCCTCACTAAAATATAAGCTCCATGAGAGCTAAGACATTGTTTCACTTTCCACTACAGCTCTAATGTAGTACTCAGTAAATACTTGCTATCTGAATAAATTAACTGACTTGACTTTAAAAACAAAAATCCCTTAAATGCTATTGCTATGTTATTTTTAAATGAGTCTTCTAAGCCAGTGCTGTCCAATAAAAATATAATGTGAGCCATATATGTAATTTTAAATTTTCTGATAATCATATTAAAAAAGTAAAGAGAAATAAGTGAACATGATTTAATAATCAAATTTAATCCAATATATCTAAAATACTATAATTTCAACATGTAAGCAACATAAAAATTATTGGGATGCTATACTTTCTTATTTTTCTTATTAAATCTTTGAAATCTGGTATGCATGTTTCATTGATAGAACATCTCCATTCAGGTTAGCTACATTTCAGGCACTCAGTAGGCACTCAGGACTGGTGGCTCCCATACTACAGGGTGTAATCTATGGAAAGATGGGAAGAACACTAGATCACAGCATTTGCTTTCTCCCATACCTAATGGAAAGCAAAAAATTATGAACAATAGCTAGTAATAATAATAATAACAATAATTATCAATATGAACCAAATAAGGGAAGAATCTAACTCAATATCATGAGTTTTGCAAAAATGGTAGCCATGTATGAGGCAGAACATTTTGTCATAGCTCCACACTTCCAGCCATCACCAGTCCAACTCCTACAAATGGGGCTACAGGAAGAAGGTGAGTCACAAATTTCCTGAGAATTTCCATTCATATTTCCTAATTTGGAGAGGATGAGAACAAGGAAGTAAGCCCAGCCCTTCACTATCCCTGCTTGATCTGAGCAGAAATAAAATAAATTAGAGGGAATAATTCTAAGTCTCCATGCAGCATCCAAAGTGACCTTTCTGAAATTCAATTCTGATCATGCCACTCACTTATTTGAAATCCATCACTGGTGCACCTCATCCTCAGGATAAATTCCACGCTTGTTGGCCACACATCACACAGGTGATGGGAGGTCCTCCCCCTCTTGTGATTGGGGGTCCTCTGTTCTTCCCAGATATTCACCCACCTTTTTCTTTATATTCATCTTCCCATGTGCATCCTACACTTTGACCATACTAAACAAGGTGTAGTTCCCTAAATTAGGAATCTCTGTACCTACTGGCCATTCCAACTGCCCAGAATATGTATCTTCCCTTTTCCTGACTAACTCCAAAAATTCTCCAAATTCAACTCAGCAACCTACTGAAGACGTTTCCTCTTCACTCAGTTTATCTAATGATGCATCCCCATGTTTACACAGTGCCTGGGAATGTCTGTAGTTTACACATACACAGTACAATAACTGTGGCTGTACTTGTATATCTTGCTGACCAAGGTACAAAGTTGAGGTCAGAAACAATGTTTTTAATTGTTTTATCACCAGAGCCTAACACAATGTTTGCTTCATAGTTTACACAGTAAGTAGCTATAGAACAAGTGAATTAATATGTTTAGATTTGCTGTCATTTACTGGTTCTCATCACACTCATAACTACTAGG
>NW_012148197.1:3337892-3339112 GCF_000956105.1 Propithecus coquereli | reverse complement strand
ATGAGATAAAATTTAAGGAAGAAAAAGATAGATTTAGGAGGGCCAATGTGGGTTTTCTGCTGCTATAACAGAATAGCACAGGCTGCGTAACTTATAAAGAAAATAAATTTATTTCTCAGAGTTTTGGAGGCTGGGAAATCTAAGAGCATGGTGCCAGCGTCTGGAGAGGAAGTTCATGCTGCACCACATCATGGCAGAAGGTCAGAAGGCATAAGCGAGTGCA
The DNA here is from genome assembly GCF_000956105.1 of Propithecus coquereli. Lineage (NCBI taxonomy): Eukaryota > Metazoa > Chordata > Mammalia > Primates > Indriidae > Propithecus > Propithecus coquereli. Next base: position 3,338,889 of record NW_012148197.1, on the reverse strand, counting down.
TGAGACAGAGAGAGGGACCAGGGGCAGGACTCACTCCATAACAACACACTATTGAGATAACTAAGCTGCTCCCATGATTATGACATTAATCCATTTATGAGAGCTCTGCCCTTATGATCTAGTCACCTCTTATTAGGCCCCACCTATCAACACTGGTGCATCAGGAATTAAGTTTCCAACACATATACTTTTGGGGGACACATTCAAACCATAGCAATAGGACATAATCAATAAAAAAACAGGAAAAAAATTAATATCACATGAAAATAAAAAGATCTGGCACCTTGGCACATCCTTGTGAGATGTCAAAGCAATAAAGATTAGCAGAAAATCCTAGGAGTGCCCAGAGTAAAATAAAACATGAAGATTATCTACAAAGTAATGAGGGTTAGACTTTTCACTATCAACACTAGATGTTAAAAGGCAATGGAACGATGCATTCAAAGTACTGAGGGGACATTCCGTTTTGCTAGAATGCTGTGCCAAACCAAATTATTGGCTTAGTGTGAGGATAAAACATTAACTGCTCAGGGATTCTAGGACTTAGAAAATCTTCATCCCAAGCACCCTTTCAGAAGTTATGAGAGTATGCACTCCAACAATGAGACCTGCCGTACTTGTCTTATTAAAAATTGCAACCCTCAATAAAAAGATATGAGCTGTCAGACCACAAAAAGATATGGAGGAGCCTTAAATGCATTTTGCCAAGCAAGTCTGAAAAGGCTATTATATACTATATGATTCCAACTATATGATATCTGAAAAAGACAAAACTATAGAGACAATAAAAAAGATCTGTGGTCACCAGGGTTTTAGGGAAAGGGAGGGAGGGATAAATAGGTAGACACAGGATTTGGGGGCAAAGAAACTGCATGATACTGTAACGGTGGATACACGACATTATACATTTGTCAAAATCCACAGAAAGTATAACACAAAGAGTGAACCCTAGTGTAAACTATGGATCTTAGTTAATAATCATGTATAAATGGTCATT
>NW_012148197.1:3333953-3336095 GCF_000956105.1 Propithecus coquereli | reverse complement strand
AAGGATGGACATATTTGAAACTCGGACTTAGGGGGGAAGGGGGGGCGGGCAAGGGCAACATACGTAACCTAAACATCTGTACCCCCTTAATATGCTGAAATAAAAAAAAAAGGCAAAAAAAAAAGGAAGTGGGTAAAATTTAAAAATCTTGACAATATTCAGAAAATGGTAAAGCCACCAGAATTTGGGAGTTAAAAGAAGAGATGGAGAAAAGTCTAAAGATGTAATTTCCCTCTGGTTTTGTTCTAAGGAATCATGAAATGTTGCCTAAACGTGATGGAACAAGGAATAGAGATTCAAATAGATTATTAAAAGGTAATCAACAGAATTACTAAATATAATAAAACAATCATCAGTGTAGAGATGTAGAAGGAAGGAAGGCTGAGGAAAATCAAATAATCCTTCATTTTTCATACGTAAGAGTCAAAAAGTAACATCTACATTTTCCAAATTAAGATCTAAGTGTATATGCCTGTAATTTACCTTATGGAGATAACCACGAGCAGAACTAGGAACTTCCATTTTCAGAACAACTTTATGGGGTAAGTGCTACTATTTTGCCCACTTTATACAGGAGGAAATTGCTTAAAGTTTCACAACTCATAACTCACATAGGTGGGATAGAAACAAGTTTGTGCTTGCATCCGTTATACCATACTGCCTCCTAACCTATAAATGGACAAATAAATGTTGTGTCCTCAAATAAGTTTAAACTTCCCAAGGGCTGAATCATGTGGTACTCACCTTTATGTACCCTACAGTAGCCAGCTCATTATCCACTTCATCACTGGAACTCAACAAATGTCCACTGGTTGAGCCACGCCCAAAAACATCTATCCATTTGGTCCTCTGTTCCCCAGTGGTAGGTTAGCACACATAAGAGTTCAGTTTAGATACAGTCATTCAAAGCACAGAGACAAGTCCTAGCCTCCAAATAGGTGATTTCTGTCACATAATTTAGGGGACATATATAGGTCATTGAGTGGAGCCATAGCTCTACTCTAGGAGACATACTATGAAACACTACACCAACTTCCTACCAAGTAATTAGGAAAATGCTGGCGTCAATGAGAACTGAGAGGACCAGTCATTAAGAAAGTGATTCAAATGTAGCATTAACCTTGGCTTAGACCCAGAGAATTCCCCAGCCTTTTCTCTGCCCTGCCCCTAAGAATACATCTTCTGAAAGCCAGCGAGAATGAACTTCATTACCTTGTGCCAAGTAAATAGCTTTTAAACAAGTGTTTTATCATTTCAGACAACTTACCAATAAAAAAGGGTAAAATAGAATGCACATATTTGGATCATAAACTCTGTATCTATTCTAAAGTCATTTCAGCCAAAATGTGAAAATAAATGTTTTCTAAAGGCTTGTACATAGAAAGGATAGGAATAATGTTCCAGAACATAGAAACCTGTCCTTTTTAGAATTAAGTGAAACGATTTTAGCATGAATGCTGCTTCATAAAACAACTTGAAGACTATAAGATGACTTTGAATAAAGGATAGGCATTATAAAATGCTCCCTAATACATAATAAGTTCAAAAATTCTTTTAGACAGTTCCTTTTTACCTGATCATTGCTTTTAACAGGAACACAATATAGATGAATAATTAAATTATTGCTGTCTTATTCCAGACGTTCTAATGTTTACAACTTAAATTTCAGGTTAACTCCTCATTTAAGAAAAATAGTTACTTATACCTAGCAAGCAATAAAATAGAATGTTTGCAAAATTTATTTTTACCACCTAGGGGTTGGGGAAGAAAGGTGGTGGTTTCGTACACAATATTCTTTTGTGATTTTTTTGTAAATGATTTCAAAGTTGCTATAAAATCTACTGAAAATACCACGGAGATCAAATAAATAATTCTTCTTTTATGAATAGCATGCTCTAAGCAACTAAATTAGTACTATTCCAACTGCTTCCCAGAAAAAATGGAATGAGAATTAGTTTGCTGTCATGCCCACTACCTCGCATAAGACATAATTAATATTTGTGGCCTTAATCAGAAAGAAATTCAGAATGTTCTGGGTCTCATTGTTTTTATTTTAATAAAAGTGTCTGATACTTTCAATTAGAATTATCACTTGTGAGAGTAATATCCTGCTACTTCTACTTATAGCAAATAAGTTCATTT
>NW_012148197.1:3322068-3323298 GCF_000956105.1 Propithecus coquereli | reverse complement strand
AATTTAGTGGAGCCTAAGTGTACAGTATTTATAAAGTCTACAGTAGTATACAGTAATGTCCTAGGCCTTCACATTCACTCACCACTCACTTACTGACACACCCAGAGCAACTGCCAGTCCTGCAAATTCCATTCATGATAAGAGCCCTATACTGCTGTATCTTTTTTTTTTTATCTTTTATACTCTATTTTTACTGTACCTTTTCTATGTTTAGGTATGTTTAGATACACAAATACCATTGCATTAAAATTGCCAACAGTATTCAGTACAGTCACATGCTGCACAGGCTTGTAGCCTAGGAGCAACAGGCTATACCATCATCTAGGTTTATGTAAGTATACTCTATGATATTCACACAATAATGAAATTGCCTAACAACAAGTTTCACAGAAAATATCCCTGTCGTTAAGCGATGCATGATAGTTCTCTATTGCCTCAAAGAAATTATAGACAGCATGATGGCTCTAAAGAAAAGAGCTCAAGAAAGAGATACAAGAGTTCAAAGAATATTTAAGACAACATAAGGAAATAAAAAGGAAGCTGGCAGAGCTCAGACAAAAATTGGTAGGTAAAGATACATAAAAGGTTACAAAAATTAGAATTAATACACATTTAAAAAGTCAGAATCATAGTGAAAATCACACAAGAAATGGAAACTGGCAAAGATATTTAAATGACTATGGCAATGCACATAGACATAAAAAAAGAGAAAACCCCAAACATGAAAGAAGTGAACAGGAGAAAAAATAAATTCAAAAAATGTGTTCAAAGATATGATAGAAAAACTTTCCAAAATAAAGACTCTTTAGATCTTGTCCCAGGGGGGAAAAAAAAACACATAAAGATCAAGGCAAAAATATATTGTGGAAAGTCATTGAACTTCAAAGATAAGGAAAGACATTATATAGATATCCAATAAAGAGGGGAGGGGGAGAAGGCATTTAAAAGGGGAAAAATACAGTTTGATCTTAGATTTATCCAAAGCAACACACATGGCTATGTGATAATGCAGCAGTCCACAAAATTTCAAGGAAGAGAAAATTTGTTCTCAATAATTTTAGAATCACCCAATTGGAGTAATAAAAAGATATTCTCAAGCTTATAAAAACCAAGGGAAGACAAACTCCATAATGCTTTTCTTAAAACCTTCGAGCAATACCATCACTGTTCCTGTGCTGCAAGATCTGCCTATACTATAAGAAATAAAAAAAATTAATGAAAGATTAAAAA
>NW_012148197.1:3318167-3321925 GCF_000956105.1 Propithecus coquereli | reverse complement strand
AAAGAATGAAGCAGAAGCAACTCTACTGAAAGGTGAGGAAGGCCATCCCCTCAAGCCTACCATTAGCAAGGATCTTGCTAACTCAGTGCCTCAAATTATGGTCCAATCCCTACATTTATACTGACAAAGTGCTAGCAGACTATGCACTGATTCAATAAATAATAATTGTTCTCTTCAATTCTTACAAAGGGATGACAAGAAACTCCACAGACTTTAATCTTTATTAGAGCTGCATGCTACTGGTATTCAGAAACTAATGTATGTTATTCCTAAAGTTAATGTGGACTCCAGCGAAGGAGTATAGTAAGGCCAGCTGCCACACCAACTGCAAAACTCCTACCTTCCAGGCAAAATTGCACATAAAGATAGATCGAATTCTTGACAAATTCAGAAAAGACACTCTGTTTTTAGTGCATAATCATTGTTGCCTTGAGGTAGCTCTGACTTTTGATTGCTAATCTCATTTTTATTATAAATTACTATTAGCTTACCTTCATCATTATTATACTTTTCCTTTGCACTGCTTGCTACTAGACAACATCACTTGCATGTCTAATAGAGTCTCAAATTTAACTTGTCAAGAGTCAAACTCTTTGATTAATAACTCCTCTTAAAAATACCAAGTAAATAAATAACAGATACCTTCCTCAGGGTTACTGTATTAGTCTACTCAGGCTGCCATGACAAATACCACAGACTAGTGGCTTAAAACAAGAGAAGTTTATTTCTCAGTTCTGGAGACTGGCAGTCCAAGATCAAGGTGCCATCAAGGTAGGTTTCCTTTCGAGGTCTCCTCTCTTCTCTTAGCTTGTAATAAGCTGCCTTCTCATTATGTGTTCACATGACCTCTTCTATGTGCACACCCAGAGAAAGAGAGGTCTCTCTTGCTCTTCTTGTAAGTCCACCAATCCTATCAGATTAGGGCCCACCCTATGTACTCATTTAACCTTAATTACTTTGTAAGGCCCTATCTCCAAATATAGTCACACTGGAGGTTAGGGCTTTAGCATATGCATTTGAGGGAGACAAAGTTCAGTCAACAGCAGCCACCTATAGTAAATGGCATCTCCATTCACCCCAAATCAGACCAAAAAAAAAACCTAGAAATGGAACTCCTTTCAAACTTTCATATCTCACATCTAATTAGTCACCAAATCCTGCTGGCTCTACCTTCAATACTACCTTCAATATAAAGTGCCAGTCCAGTAAATTCTACCCCACTGTACTCCCATCCACCTAGTCCAGGCTGGCATCATCTAATCTCAGGACTACTACCATTGCTTCCTAACCATCCCCTGTCCCCTTCCACCCCTGTCTTCCTAGAACCTATTCTCTACACAGCAGCCAGAGTAATCTTTTGAAAAATAAGTCATATCCTATCACTCCCCTGCTCAGATCCTCTGTTGGCTTCCCACCCCAGTGAGAGGGAAATCAAATTCTTGACATGTCCTGCAAGGCTCATGGCCAGACTCCTGACACCTCTCCAACCTTATCTCCTCCCACTCTCCTGCCACCCACCCCACCACAACCATGCTGCACCCTCAATCTTTTCTACACACTCCTAGAACATTTCTGTCTTAGGGCTCAGTACTTAATCCCCCCTCTGCTGGGAACTTCCCCCCAGATAGTCACATGTTTGTTTCTCCTTTCATCTCAACAGTGCAGGCCTCTGCTCAAAGATGTCCTCCTGTGGGACTACTGCCCTCATCACCCTATTTCAAATGCCTGCCTACCTTAGTTTGTTCCCATAGTACTTTTCGTACCACATGATGTTATATACTTATGTGTTCAGTTGTTTATCATCAATCTACCCTCACTAAAATGAAAGTTTTACAAGGCAGGTAAGTTCTCCTTCCTCATCCTCCTCCTCCCTCTTCTTCTTCCCAATATATTCCCTCTGTACAAAACAGTACCTAGATCATTACATCTATTTAATTAATACATATTGGATAAATGAATGGATTTGGGTGATTAGAGGTTCCTGGTTAGCCTTGCAATACACAGTGATGCATATTAAATTAACATTATTATAACCTACAATTTTCCAGTAACTAACCTTTAAGGTAACTACGGGCTATGCTTCAAATGTAAACTATCCAATTCCTTACTCCAAAACTAAAGATGCAAATCAAAACATACCATCTTCTTATTTCTGAACTGAGGATATGAATGTAACACTCCACATTTGCTCACACTCTATCACTGTCTTGTTTCTGTTAAGTTATTTTTCCATGGGAAGCAGAACCTATGAGCATGGACCACAGATAAAATGTGTAAGAACCATTTTGCTGAACTATAATGAACAAACTCTCAGCAGAAATGACAATGGATAATCCTTGATAGTCACACCTAAATATATTCTTATTTTATTGACACAAGTATAGTTTGTGTAAAGTATGAAATATACTTTATGAAGACATCTGCTACATAACATCAAGCCCAGACCAAGAAAAGGGACCACATGAGAATAGACATGAACCTCCTCAGACCTCCAGCAGAACACACATGTTCTCCAATAAACCTATATAGTCTTGAAAGGAATACAGTGGGATCCTTGGATTAAAGTAAGGAGATTTAGAGTTGTGGCCATACACATGAAAGGTGGGGGAGGATTCTGCCACAAGTAGAGAGCCTGGAAAGTCAGGCAATGCTTGCTGAAGAAGAACCCATGCCACACGTCTATTTCTACTGTTTACCACCCAGCTCTTTTTCACAGAGACCATGTCATACACAGCAAAGAGGAAAGACATGCAAGAGCCACATGACAATAGTAAGTTGCCACAGCCTAAAGACTTGCTCTGAGCCATGGCAACCTCTTGAACTCCCAATCCGAGAGAAGCATTTCTAATAAGATTGAGAAGAGGCTTCAAATTGTTCCAGATCCCCTAACATCCTGCTTTCAATGACCAATGTTCTTTCCTTCAGTAAATAACTGTCCCCATTACCACATAAGCAATCATTTAAAAGGATCCAGTAGCCCACTTGTGCTTAAAATCTTAGAGAAGAGGGGAGTAAAGGAAATAAGCAAAGCCAGTTGGGATACACACATTACAAGAGGCAATATCCAAGGAAACAGGCAAAGTGCACACACAGTCATGCACCTCATAGCAACAGTTAGGTCAATGATGAACAGCATACACAACGGTGGTGACATAAGATTATAATAAAACTAAAAAATTCCTATTGCCTAGTGATAGCGCCCTGAGAAACTGACTGATGAGGAGTTGTTGGAACTGGAACAGGAACACATAGCTGAAGAAGAGGCAAGAGAAAAGGAAACTACGATAGAACTCCCAAGAGAATTTACAGTGAAGGGTTTAGCAGAAGATTTTTTGGACATCAACAAGCTCCTTAAAAAGTTTGAAAACATGGACCCCAACACTGAAAGGTTTTCATTAATAGAGAGGAATGTTCATGGTACATTATTTGCTTATAAGCAAAACTATGATGAAAAAAAGAAACAAAACAAGCAAACCACTATGGACATAGTTCTCAAAAGAGAGACACCTCCTCAAGAACCACCTTGAAGGTAGGTCCTTCAAGAGGTATTCCAGAAAAAGAGACTGTTATCACATAGCAGATGGCAGCTCAGTGTATGTTATTGCCCCTGAAGACCTTCCAGTGGGAGAAGATATGGAGGTGGAAGGCACTGGTATCGATGATCCTGACCTTGTGTGGGCCTAAGCTAATGTGTGTGTCTGTGCCTTAGTTTTTAATAAAAAGTTTAAAAATAAAAAAGCTTATAGAATAAGGAAATA
>NW_012148197.1:3314324-3315707 GCF_000956105.1 Propithecus coquereli | reverse complement strand
ATATCTAAAATACCCACAAATCAAAATAAAACACAAAAATAAGAAACTTGATTTAAAAAATGGGGCTGGTTGTGGTGGCTTACACCTGTAATCCCAGCACTTTTGGAGGCTGAGGCAGGAGAATCTCTTGAGGCCAGAAGTTTAAGACCAGCCTGGACATCACAGAGAGACACCGCCTCTATAAAAAATTAAGAAACGAGGCAGGCACGGTGGCACATGCCATGCCCATAGTCCTGGCTACTCAGGAGACTGAGGCGAGAGGATTGTTTGAGCCCAGGAGTTTGAGGCTGCAGGGAGCTATGATCAAGCCACTACACTCTAGCCTGGGTGACAGAATAAGCCCCCATCTCTAAAGCAAACAAACAGAAAAATGGGCTAAGTATATGCACAAGCAACTCAATGAAGGAAGAAATCAAAAGCTAGCAAGCTCAAAATCATTAGTATGTAGAGAAATTACAATTAAAAGTGCATTGAGCCATTATTTTAAAGCCATCTGATTGGGAAAAATGAGACAGCTGTCTAATGTTGGCTGTTGAAAGTATATGAGGATATAGAATCCTCATGTACTGATGGTAAAGCTTACACAGCTACAGTCATTCTGGAACACAAACTGGCTGTTAGTCAAGTCTTTCACATGTACAACTCTGACCCAGCAACCTCTATGTATAAATTCCTAAGAAATGTATACATTCTCACTCAGTTGCACGAGGGACATATGCAAGCATGTCTATCTCAGAATGGTCGGTGGTGGCAGAAAGTTGGACACAACCTAGGTGTCCACGAGTACAGGCCTGAAAATATAAAACACACAGAGAAGTACCCTAAGGGTAAGGTGACATACATCTCAACATGCTGCTGGGTCAGTCCCAATGTATGTTTATTGTCCAGGTGCAACTATTAGTAGGGCCTTTTCATCCTCAAAAGTGTCCCATTTTGGACAATAAGTTATACAGAATACTGTGCAGTGGTAAAAGCAACAAACTAGATTATATATTCAGAAATATGGATAAAACCTACAGATATCACATAGAGTGTAAAGAAATTTAATGAGGTTTTTCACACAATGTCACTTATGTAAAAAACACTGCATGTTTTACAAGGAAGCAAACACATACGCACCAAATGCATGAGATATGCATCAAACACATTAGAATGATTGTCTGTGGGGTAAGGGTGAGGAGAATGACATTGGGAATAAAAGAGAACTAATAATAATAACAATAATATAAAATAATGCTAATAAATTTTTTAAAGAGAGATTGTGTCACATGAACTAGGGCACAGGAACGATGCATTCTCTAGAACTGAGGTTCAAAATTATGGGCCGGGCGCGGTGGCTCACGCCTGGAATGCTAGCACTCTGGGAGGCCGAGGCGGGAGGAT
>NW_012148197.1:3271316-3313070 GCF_000956105.1 Propithecus coquereli | reverse complement strand
ATACATTAATTGCAGGACATTGAAGCAAAAATGTTATTCTGAGCGAGATCTTAGTAGGAAAACCCTACGTCCTCTTCCAGTGACCAAAGCTTTCTTCTTAGGATCTCAGAAAGGCACAGCCCACACAGGGTCTGGCCTTACTCTGCTGTTCATTTCTGGAAAGGCAAAACCACAGGGGATAGTGAACAGAAACAATGTCAGGTTTGTCACTGACAACCGGCACTCTCTTTTCCGCTCAGGACACACATCGTTCCATTTTACATTAAAAGGTAAGATTGACCAAAACAGGGCCCATGCCTGATGCACCAAATCGCCACACAGAATTCTCCAACAGAGCCTGCAGTGTAGCAGTCTTTTATGTCTGTAGTTATTTGAGTTAAATGAAGTCTGACATATTCCCACATGGAAATAGAAAGAAGAAACCAATTTTTTTCAGTCTATTAAATTTAATTCGTCGTGTATATTTCTCTTCCTTATCAGCAGTTCAAATTAATTTTTCTCATTGTCAACAGACTGACAGTCTCACACTACTTTAAATCCAAGCACACAATATTTGTGAAGACTATCCATACCCACGGGTGTGGAAAACAACATGTTCATTCCATTAGGTCTTAGCAAGGCTCTAACAATTACACAAAATAATTTATCCCTAGACGATCAGGTACAGCTGTATCTAACTCCTCCTGTCAATTTCCATTTCCGCAGCAGGAATTGTGATGTTCTCGGGAGAGGAGTGATTGGTTTTCAGTTACACACTGCTATAGGTGGAAGTCATCTGAAAACCGTAATGCCAGCATATGGCTAACTTGTGTGGCAGCATAATGATATTTGTATGTACCTTATAAGTGCTTAGCCAGGACTCTGACAATGTAATCAGTTTCATGGGGGCAGAAATAACATGGATCTCGCTCCATTCACTGATTGCATTGAGCACTGAAATAATAATCACCATGTAAACGGAAGGGCAGCGTTCAACAGGAAAATAAGTGACAACTGCAAAAGATGGTTTCTTATCCCATTTAAGAGATGAATTAATGGCAGACACAACTTGTAGAGGCAGCCTTCATGGCAAGTTTCCCCACTCGTATATCGTGTGTAGTGGAAATACGTTTTTGCCAGTTTAAAATCAGGAAGTGTTCCTGGAATCAGAAATACTCATTGCAACATCCTCTGCTCCATTGTTTCATCTGCAAAATGAGGATGCTGAGACTCTCATTCTTACCTACTAAGGGTACTTCGAGGACAAATGGAAGAATAATGTAAAAGCGGTTAGAGCTTTTGGAAGAAAAGTTCTCTGTTAATTCAAGCTATTACTATTATTATCACCACCAACTACACAGCGGTTTCAAATCCTAAATCTAAAAGCTTTTTCAGACATCTATTATTCAAATCTTATTTTTAAAAATCTCTGCATTATTTAGCTCCTTATTAGAGGTGGGTAAACTGAGACCTAAAAAGAATAAGAAACTTCCTCAAGGTCACACACTAGCAGAGCAGGTAAAGAAGCAGAAATATCGATTCTGTGTACCTCTCACAGAAACAGTGGCAAAGTGAAATTCAGAACCATTAATATCAGAAAGAGCCTGAACCAGCAGCTTTTAAATTTAAAACAATATCCAATTAAAAGCACTACTACAGCAAAAATCTTAAAGAAAAGCCCTTTGCAGAAAAAGTATGCATAAAACCATTTTCCATCATTTCCTTAGTTATATTTCTTGATGTGACATCTATTTTTTATTGAGAGTATACAAGAGATGTACATCTTTTCTCTGTGTGCTTATGAAAGGACTTTTAAAAGAACTTCAAAAATTCTTTCATTACATAAGTGGAGGTCTAACCATGTGAAATTGTCTTGATTCACAATGCATTTTTAGAATAAATGAAGGCAAGTAAATATCTTCTTGCAAACATATTTCACTCAATTCATTTCAATTCAAGTGTTTTCTGAGTACTTTTCATATGCCAGTATTTCCCTAGGTGACAGAGAGAGTTGTAGGAAGAGATGAGTCCAAAAGGCATGTTTAAGCTGGACAGACCCACGGCATGAATTAGACAACATATTCATTCCATCCCATGGAATATTCCATCTCAGCCTGAGCTGAACTTTGAGAATTCTTAGAAGTATCTCCCAAATGAAGAGCTCCACCTACAAGGGTTCATTACTGGGAGGCATGTGGGGAGAATAGGCCTGCTTTCATAGCCTGCATGCAGTTCTCATTAGTGCTTCTGAATTTTAGAGGAGGCCTGCCTGTTCATATTTTCTTGCATGTTTTTGATGGATTTAGACTGCAGCCTGCCAATCTTATCGGAATTCCCCCTGTGATTACACACGATGTAAAGTAGCAATTACAAAGGAATAAATTTGTTCCACATTAAAGATACTTTCAGCTGCTTTGGGAGAAGATTTAGAAAATTTTGGAAATGTTTCCACTGTGTTGGATAAGCCACTGCTTACACCCTCACAGGAAGGGTGCCACCAAAAATTGGTACTTGAATATGTAATATAGTACTTTGGGTCAGTTTTCTCATTTGGGTAATACTTTCTGAAAGTGGGAGGAAGAGAAACCAGACTTCCAGTCATTTATGATTTTGAATTTTTGCATTTAGTAGTTTCACTTTGAAATTCTAATATTATTTTTATTACTGTTACATAAGAATTATATAGCAGAATTTTATACATTTTATATAATTTTATAAGCTATTCTATCACCACTGAACTTCTCTTAACTTGTGGTCTGACATCACAACACGCTTCTAAGAAAATGAGCCTTATTTTCTAAGGGTGAAGGGAAGGTCGTGTTTAATGATGTCAAGTACCTTGGGGACTAGGTCAAAGCATCAGAGAGCAAGGGAATCATCAAATGTCATTGAGGTGCAGGTTTATGCCACCCAATCATTCTGTACCAGAGCCAATTTCTCCCCATCTTTCTCTCTCTGTTAACTTATTTTCTTTTTGTGCCTCCTTATTTCTGACTGTCTCTCTCATTCCTTGTTTCCTTTTCCTGTCTACATCCTAAGCCTGGCTGAACCCCACCGGCAACATTCATTGCTAAGCAATTACTAACACCTGCTCAGAATCGGCTTCGACTATCTGCCGTTTGCAAGACTTCCCACAGTACACTCGCTACCACAGCCGCTGGCCCCCAGAGAGGCTAAATAGCGTAGTGGTTACAGATGTGAGTGGTGCAGAGTTTGGTGCCTGGGCTCAAATCCAGCCTCTGCCACTTACTGGCTATGTGGCCATTGGGCAAGTTACCTAACTTTGCCTTAGCTCATCTTCTGTAGTGTAGGAATAATAGTAGCAGCTACTTCATGAGAGCTATGTACTTACTGAATGTTTGTGTCCCCCAAAATTCATATGTTGAAAAATAATCCCCAATGTGATGGCATTTGGAGATGGGGCCTTTGGGAGGTAATTAGGTCATGAGGGTGGATCCGTCATGGGTGGGACTAGTGCCCTGATAAGTAGGGACAAGAGAAGCTTCCACTCTCTGTCTCCACCATCTGAGGATGCAAGAAAACAGCCATCTGTAAACCAGGAAGAGGACCTCACCAAATACCTGACCTGCTAGTTCCCTGATCTTAGACTTTACAGCCTCCAGAACTGTGAGAAATAAAGGTTTGTGGCTTAAGCCACCCAGTCTATGGTATTTTGCTATGGCAGCCCAAATAGACTAAGACAATATGGTGTTTGGAAAAATTAAGTGTGTTTATAGACTTCAAGTATTTAGCACATGGTATGGCACATAATAAGTGCTCAATAAATGTGAGCTAGCATTACAAGTCCAAACTCTCCATCCCACTCAGGCTGGTTTCTTTGATGTTCTAGAACATACCATGCTTATTCACACCCATATGATCCCTATCTCACCAGGCTGGAATGCTGGCCTCCAATTATAAATCCTACCCTTCCAGTTAGGCCCACCTCCTCCAAGAGCTATTTCTGGAATATGTCAGGTCATGGTGATCTTCCCTTGAATTCTGTGTCATTTACACTCTCATATCCTTTCATTGCTAATTAGATACTAGAGTCTAGTGTGTTTGTCTTAGTCGTCTGCAGTGCTATAAAGGAATACCTGAAGCTGGGTAACTTATAAGGGAAAGAGATTGATTTGGCTCATGGTTCTGCAGGCTGCACAGGAAGCGTGGTGCTGGCATCTGCATTTGGGAAGGGCCTCAGACTGCTGCTGCTCACAGCAGAAGTGAATAGGAGCAGGCATCACAGGGCAAGAGAGAGGAAGATAGAGGGGAAGGAGGTGCTAGGCTCTTTTTAACAGTCAGTTCTTGCGTGAACTAACAGAGCAAGAACTCACTCGTCACTTGGAGGACAGCACCAAGCTGTTCATGAGAGATCTACCTCCATGACCCAAAACCTCCCACAAGGTCCCACCTCCAACACTGGAGATCAAATTTCAACATGAGATTGCAAGGGGACAGATATCCAAACTGTATCAGTGTTGCTCTCTGTTTTCTGTACATTCATGTTATTGTCATTGCTAAATGCCAGGCCAGTACAGACACTGCCCTGACTTATACATTATGTGAAAGATCTGACCAATGGGTAGTTCCAAACAGGTGTTGATTCACTCTTTTGTAAACATTCTACAGGGATTTGCCTTGCATTTAGTGGAGAAGGAAGAGGAGAACCTTCCCAAATTTTCTCTTTATTTTTATTCATTTAGTGTAGGCATTTAGAAAATAAGCTATAATGCAGGAGGGATTCAGATCTCCACAAAAAAAACACACAAAATCAATCTCACTAAAAGCACATTTAAGATGAAAAACTCTTTTTTGGCTAGCCTAGACGGTGGGGCTGATGTGTATGATTTAGTGAATTTATACTCCAGTTGCATTCAACTGACCTAATCAGGAATTCCCACTTGACAGATGGTTGCTCAGACCAGTCTGAACACCATATAGAGGAAATTCTGTTAGTTTTTCCTTGGTGAAATGTATGGTTAGTTCATCCATACTAAGGATGTTAGAATTGGGATCTTATTGGTGTTCAAGATATGGGGTTTGGCTAAAATATTTTAGGTAGGTAGGTTACACTCATACCCTTGCATGAACAGGTGTAAGAGTTACTGAGGTCTATAACCTACATCCTGACAGATAACGTGTGTTCCTCTTCCATACATGGGCATTAGAAGACCTCCAGTTGCATAAAGCCACCTACAGAAATTTCTATGAAATCCTTACTTCTATATCTGACTCCAGAGAATCTTTCTCACAAGGTCATGGTTACAGCCCCTAAAAGAATGAAGAGCTGGCACTTCACTAAACTTACACAGCATGTTGTGCATCTGCTTTGTTCCTGCTTGCTAATAAATAGGTTCTTTATAAATAATAATAGTTTAAAAAAGCTCATTTGTGAGAAAATGTCAGGACTCTGAACCACACCCTCTCCATGCTGGAATGTCTGATCTATTCCCATTTACAGTGTCCCAAACTGCCAAATGAAAGGAAAGAAAATGAAACAGACTTATAATGCACAAGGTAGGATATGCTGGCACTTTGCTAAATAGAAAGTTGTAGAAATCAAATCCATCAGTCAACTAATATTTACTGACTGCCTTGTAGGTGCCCAGAACCATGAAACTACAAGATATTAGAAATTGGTATTTCATATATTACTTAAAATAAATCTCCAATCTGGCCAAGAGCAGGAAGCCAACTGAACGTTGCCTTCTACACGGTGAGGTTAGGGTACCTGAGGGCTGCTAGAACATTGTTATTTATTATTCCATCTTTTCTTAAAGGAGAAGAGTTAGATCTATTTGTGGCCTTAACCAATAGTCATGATTTATGGTCCATATATTTGATTATAAGTCTAAAGAGAGAAGAAAATGGCAGAACAAAAGTAAGAGTACAACGGACAACATGAATCAAGACTTATCGTTCTTGAAATTTTGCTTCATTCACCATTATGATTGTACACTGGATAACAAAATTTTGTGGTGCATATGTGTCAAAGATCATCTGCACAAATTGGCTGAAGTCCTAAACAACCAACAAATTTGACAGGATTCATTTGATGTTTTATAGGACCTTCGATTCCTACATTCTTCAGGACTTTTCATCACATCAGAAATGTAATAGATAAGAAAAGCAATAACTCATCTGCAACATGTTGGTCTTGCTTTGGGAAGAGGCGGCATGCAAGGTAGATGGAAGGAACCCAGGTTCTGTGGCAGAACGTGGTTCAAATATTGGTTCATAGAGCACCTGCTCAGGGCCAGGCTCTGTTCTAAATGCTTTGACTACATTAATCCCCACAACCGCTCTATGTGATAAGTTACTAGTATTATTAATATCTCCATTTACAGGTAAGGAAACAGAGCACAGTGCAGCTATTAATACATAGCATGCCCAAGGACACCTGCTAATAAGTGGCAGGAGCCAGAATTTGAACCCAGGGAGTCTGGCTCCAGAATCCATTCTCTTAAGCACAGCATTCGCTCAGAGGATGTAATGAAGTTTAACTTGAAAAAGTAAATTACAGTAGTAGGCACTCAATACATTTTACTCCGCTTTCCCTTATTTAGAAACCAATTTTATGTGCTGTGTGCTCAAAGAATTGACACCCTTCTGTTAAGCAAACAGACCATTAGATTCCAAACAGCAGCATAGGCACAATACGCTAATGAATAATCTCATCACCAAAGGCATCAGCAACTTGACAGATGTGAGTTGTAAGATATCTCTCTCTCTCTCTCTCTCTCTCTCTCATCCTTTCACCTCCACCAAAAGGCATTTACAGTCAGAAGATGTGTGGGATATATTTTTTTCTAATCCTACTCGTCTCTTCCCATAATTCCTTCCATCCAAACTTTCACTCTACCAAAAAAAAGAGATCACCAAGACACGTCATAAAATGTAATCCACTTCACAGCTGAGGATGTCTACAACTGGTGAAAGCACTTTAACAATATGGCCACTCATTTACTCTTTGCAAGCCAACTATGTTTTATGGTTCTGACTTTATTGGAGAGTTGCATTTTAATAGATTTCATGTTGACCCAATACAGTAGCACCACATCTATGAATAAAAATTCTCTCTAAAAAACACCTGCTATGGCGGGCTACTCTATTAAATATGGGTTTTCACACCATTCCCAGATGGCAGGCTGACTTGTGGATGTGCCGTGATGGATTTTTCCTGAGCAGAGGAAAGTGACTATCACTGGGGGTCCACAGCTCAGTTCTGTCCTAGGACTTCTAGTGGATCTAAAGCAGTTTATCCTGCAGTCACCTCCTCTCCCATCTGGATGACGGCAATAGCCTAACTGCCCCCCATCTCTCTTTCCCCCACTGCAATGTAGTCACAACACAGCAGAGAGAGGATCTTTTTAAAACAGAGGTCATTCTGCTCACAGGCATATTGCCAAGAAAATTGAAAACATATATCCCTCCAGAAACTTGTACATGAATGTTTATAGCGGCATTATTTATAATATCCAAAAGGTGGAAACAAGACAAATGTCTATCAACTGAGGAGTGGATACCCGAACTATGGTATATCCTTACAATGGAATATTATTCAGCAATAAAAGGAATGAAGTGCAGATATCTGCTGCAACAAGGGTGAACCTTGAAGATGTCATACTGTGAAAAGAAGCCAGCCACAGAGGACTGGGTGCTCCACGATTCCATTTACACAGAATGCCCAGTACAGGCAAAGTATACAGGTAGAAAGTAGATCAGTGGCCTCCAGGGGCAGGGAGAAAGGGGAGTGGAGACTGACTGCTCACAGGTATGAGGTTCCTTTTGGGGGTGATGAAAATGTTCTGAAATTAATGGTGATGTTGCGCAACTGTGAATATACTGATACTACTGAACTGTATACTTTAAAAGTGTGACCTTTATGGGATGTGAATTGTAGCTGAATAAAGCTTTAATTTAAAAAAACAAAACAAAAAAGCAAAACATAGAAGTCAGAGCCTGTTCCTTTTCTGTTCAAACAATTCAATGGCTCCGCAGCCCATTCAGTGTAAAGGCCTGTGACCTTGCAGTGGCCTCCCGGGCCCCACGTGATCTGCTCTCCCATCCACACTCTGGCCTCATCTCCCTCTGCTCTCGCCTTTGCTGCCTCAGCTCCAGCCACACTGGCCTCCTGGGCCTCCTTGGACAGGTCAGGCACACTCTTGCCCTGAGGTTTTACCCAGGGTTTTACCCGTGCTGCCCAGAAAATGATCGCCCCAGACAGCACAGGGTCCCTTCCCTCACTTCCATAACATCCGTGCTCAAATGTCACCTTCTCGGTGAGGCCTTAACTTGATACCCACTTCAAACTGCTGCCCTTACCTACTCACCTCCCTAATTCTGCATCTCTCCTCCTTACTGCTTTTAAATCCACTAAATAACTTACTTACTTCGGATGTTTATTGTATGTCTCCCTCTGCTGGAATGTGAGCTCCTCAGGGGGAGAGATTTGGGGCTTTTTTATTCACCTCTGCATTCCCCAAGGCCCCAAACAGTGCCCGATGTATAGTATGTACTCAATAAACATTTGTTGCAGAAACGAGTGAGCAGCCTTTCTGGTTTGATTCCCTTCATCACAAATGGTCCACATTGACCTGCATGATTAAACATTCTAAGAATCCAGATTATGAGAAATTGTATTTAACACACCCTATTGCACCTGGATTACTCAACCTTTTCGAGCTGCCACTCGATATTCCCAATCACAAGTTAGAAGGAACAAGATAGGAAGGAGATTTAATTAAGTTCCAACCAAATAAACCAAATAAGAACTGGAGACACTAGAAGAACAAGAAGGCATGATCACTGCCCTTGGGAATTTCACATTTCATTATAAAGGATAAAAGTTGAATAAATAACAGTACAAAGGACGACTATAGCTGGGGGAAGATATGTCACAGGAACTAACCTGTCTGGATCTTCAGGGAATAAGGTTAACAATAAACTCATAAATAAGAAAAATATCAGCGGTGAGAAATGCTATGCAGAGAATCAAAATCAGGTGATGTCATATGGGCTGAGTGGTGACTTAGGATCAATAAGGAAGGCTTCTATCAGAAGGGGACATTTAAGCTGAGGTTTAAAAGACAGGAAGAAGCCAGCCAAAAGAGGCCCAGAGGTGAGTGATGCTGGACCTCAGAAACCAATACCCCAAAATACGGCACTTTGACATGCTGAACTAAAGAGAAAGGCTCGAGGTCTCTGTGACCCCATCCCACCCTCCAGCCCCTATCTCTCACGCCTCTGTCTCTCCCAAAGCACAGGATGTAATAGTTCTCTGAAGTTCCCTTACCTGCCTAAATATGAACTCACCAAAGAAGAAAACAATTGCCTCTGGTCCCCTCCATGAATTTTTTTTTTTTTTTGAACTGAACTCACATTGCAGGAAGAAAGACAGAAGTTTGCCAACACACTCAGACAGACTTGTCACAGACCATTGTCTGCTCTGCGGGCACAAAAGACCTTGTCCCAGGCCACTTGTATGTTCTTCAAGCCCATTGAATTCCCCTAAAAATCATTTATCACCCCCCTAAAATCATCCACACTTCCTTCATCTCCCTTTCCCCTAAGAAGAAGAGTACATACGCATCTGTACCCCATCACGTGGTGGGGTAATCACTCTGTGATTCTCCCCCGTGCATGTTAATAAATTTGTACGCCTTTTCTCCTATGAATCTGCCTTTTATCAGTTGATTTTTAGTGATCCTTCAGAGGGCAAAGGGGAAGTTTTCCCTTGGCCCCTACAGTGACGACATGGTGTGTTCTAGGCACTCGAAGGTGGTCAGTAAGTTTGCACCTAAAGCCATCAGAGGAAGCAGCGTGTGATAGGGCTGGAGAGGTGAGCAAGGCACAGATGTTAGCCAGCGCTGAAGCCTCATTGAGAATTTGATAACATTAACCTAAGGGCAATGAGAAACCATCGCAGGGACCGAGGCAGAACACGACTGACACAATCAGATTTTATTTTCAAATGATCACCTTGCATGCTTTGTGGTGAATGAATTGGGGGAGTCTGAGCACAGAAGCTGGGGGAGTAGCTAGAAGGCCGCTGCAGTTGTCTACTCAACAAAAGGCGGCTGCTTAGACCGTGGCAGGGTCATTGTGAAGGAGAAATACAGCATATATGTGGGAAATACTGTAACTTAAATAACAAGGTATTGATTAGATGGGGGTCAGGGAGTGATTTAAAGATGGTAATAATTATGTGACAATCTGGAACATCCCACTGTGTGTATTCCACATTTCTCAGGGGGTCGTGAGTCTGCAGGATCAGAACTCACCAAGGCAGATAGTAGTATTAGCAGACCTACACCCACCAGACTGCAAGGTCTGGAACTCATCTGTGGTTGAGCTCAGGGCACACATATACCTACCAATGCCTCCCTTCTCCTGTCCTTTGATGTTTCTCTGATTAATTCTCCTTTCTTCCATTCACACTAGACAGCTGCCCTTGATACCCTAAATAACTCTTGCTATCCTGCCACCTGTCCTCAACTAGTGATGGCAACTCCTTGCTGTCTTGTCCCACCCACAAGGTCAGATCAGCTTGGGTACCGTCACCAGACTGGGTCAAGTCCAAATTACTCTGGCTCCCTTAAACACCACCACTGGGGAAGTGAGCAACACTGCTGGGGTGGCCTTGAATGTGTGTCCATCTCCTAAATGGCAGGTACGTCTGGCCCTGGCTTTCTTTCCATCTTCACCAACCAGCACCTCTAAGGTCCTAACTAAATTTATTCAAACTAGCATACGTGTCAGCCTCTGTTTCAGTTGTCTGTTGCTGTGTAATAACTTACTCTAAAGCGCAGTGGCTTAAAAATCAACAATATATTCTCCTAATGATTCTGCTATCTGGGCTCAGCTCAACTGGGTTGTGCATTTTCTACTCCATGTGGTATCTTCTGGTAGTGGAATGTCTGAGATGCCTTCTTTGCTTCTGTGTCTGACATCTCCCCTGGGATGGCTGGAAAAGGTGGGTAGGGGTGGGGGAAGGCACACAGCTTTCCACTTGGCTGCTTCGTGAGGCCAGCTCCAGTGTGATGGTCTCAGGTAGTCAGATCTCTTATTCGGTAGCTGGCTTCCAAGAGGGAGGAAGATCTAGAATGTCACTCTCACCACATCCTTCTGGTCAGAGCCAGTCAGAAGACCAGCCCATTTGAGGAGAGAGAATACAGACTCCACCTCTTGATGCATTGGGCAGCAGGACTGTGCGAGGAGGGAGGGAGCTGGTGGGTCCTCTTTGGAAATAATCTCACAGACTCCCAGGGTAGTTTCTAGGAATTCAGACCTTCCATCCCCACACTCCTCACTCCATTCCCAAGAAGAATGAAATCTCCCCAAAGTCCATGATAAAAGGAATATCAAGGATAAAATGTGGCCAACGTAGTCAGAGGTGGAGCATCTGGGAGTGGGATAAGAGGATTTAGACTGGAGCACAGTTCCTGCCCTGGATACACTTTACTGTGGCGAGCGCCCCCTTGGCTCAGGGCGCTTTTCTCTCACCCTCCTTCCTCTACGGAGGCCAAACAGAAAGGGGCCACCTCCTGCTGACAAGTCCCTCTGCCTCTGCCCATTGCCCCTGGGAGGCCCAGTTCCCCAGAGGCTCACAGCCCAGGAAGCCCCAGCAGGCTGCTCCTGCCTGCCTTGTGTGGGACACTGGCACTGAAGAGTGAGAGGAACCAATGCCCTGTTCCTGAGAGCAGTGAGAAGAGGAGAATACATCGAAACCCTAATGAGTTAAAAAAAAAATGCTTTGCTCAAAATGTATATTTTTCACAAATCTAGGATTAGTGGTACGCAAAGAGATATATTCAAAAATACTGAGATTCAGGTCTTGGCCACACATTTACACAACTAATAATTTGTGGCCCTACAAAGTCACATTAATTACACTCCCCCTGCCCCAGGCTAGAATGATATTACAGTCTTCATTAAATGGCTCTTTAAATAAAAGAGCAATATGCTCTTTTCATTAAGCTCTTAATAATCTTAGCTTGAACAGGACTGAAGAAATTACTAAAAGAAGCCATCAACAAAACAAGAACAATCTTTCCACTTACTCTGTGGCTATTTTCCTCATCAACTCTTTCCACTTAAGATGGAACACCACCAGCTCTCAGTGCGTAAAGCACTGTTAAAATTCTAAGGAGGTAATAGTAAGGGAAAGGTGTTTTCTCCTAATGAACTCTATTATAAAATATTGGTAATAGGGAAGCTGCTAACTAGCCAAAAAATAAAAATAAAAGCAAAAGGAAAGGTATATTTCTTACATGTGACAACAGCCCTAGAAACAAAAATCCTCATGACATAGCATCCTCTATGCTTGTATTGCAAGAAAAAGAATTTCTCTTTCCATTAACAATTTCTGCAGCAATAAATTCTTGAATCCATTTAATAAGAACCGAGTGTTAGAAACAGGGTGTGTAAAAAATCAGAAAAAATTCCCTCTGGGTGAACGTGGAAAAGGGAAGAGTATAATATAAGGCAGGAGGGGTAAAAAAGAGATGTCAAAACAACATAAGAGAAGAGAAGAAAAGAAGCTAGGCAGATAAAGGAGGTGAAGAAACACGGTGAAAATAAGAGAATGAAGAGGGTCGGAGCAAAGTAATTGGGCACACTATTGTGTGCAGTGAAACTAGATCTGTCCCAAGGGCAAAAATATTCCTAATTATTCTTCCTATTGCTATATTTCTTAAGCATGTATCAAAGAGAGGTCTTGCAGAAAGGTCTCCCCAAAATACTAGTTATGCCAAAGCCCAGATTATAAGTAGGTCTAGCAGCAAAACAGTAGTCAGCTTCATCCCATGGCCACTTTATTAATACCCCACACTAATTGGGTGTGCTCAAAAGCATGTGTTCTCTTTTTCTTATCCTTTCCCTCATGTGCACATGTGTGTGTGCATGTTTATGTGTTTTTGATGGTTTTGGAACTTTACATTTCAAAATTTCCATTGGCACTTCATAAAAGTACAAATTCCTGGGCTCTGCCTATAGAGATTGGGATTTAGTAGGAACATGGTGGTTCCAGGCACCTCTAATTGTCACAAGCTCCAGAGGTTATTTTGACGTATCACAAAGACTGAAAATCATTGACAAAGTGGAAAGACTTAAACAGAAATTAAGGACATTATGTTTGAGTCGTGACTCTGAACTATTGGCTTTTAAGTAATGACCATGAGATCTTTGGTAATTCACTTACCCATTCTGCAAAAATTAGAATACTTAGTCCTTACATTTGTTTAAAATGTGAAATATTGACATTTATCCTTTAATAAATCATGACATTTCTCTCATAACTTTTTATAGCTGTCTCTCTCTATCATTCTACTACTCTGATCTCTCCAGCACATGTTATTTGAAGTTAAAAGGACATAACCATAAAAAACAAGAAAGAAAAAACTTATCCTTTTTTCATTGCCTTTTAGGAAAGCAATACCATAGTATGTTTCATATCTTGCTATTGAGGAAATATGTAGTTCAGTTCATACAAGGTACCAACTTTTCCCTTATCATATAAAAAGGTCAAGAGGGTAACATTAATTTGTTTTAACAGATAAGTGCCAGTACTACTCTGAAGAAAAGGTACCCACCCCTATGCCACACACTGTCAAAGAGAAATACGATAACATTAATCTTGCAGATGGAATGGCTTTGAAGAATAAATGCAATAATGCATCACATTAAATCCTATAAAACATTCTAAAACCTAAATGATCATCATTATTTACACATACCTGTGTAGCAAAGTGCTTTAGCAAAGATTTAACGTGTGATTTTCTATCTTTTATTGAGAGAGACTTTAGAAAATTACTTTGCAATCCCGGAGGGACACCTTGAGAAGGATGACTATAGAGGCCCCAGCACCACTAAGGTAGCCTCCCTCCAAATTATGAAATGTCTGGAAAATGGGTACATTTTAATAACAAAAACAAATAACAAAAATGGGTGCATTTTAATAACAAAAAAGAAAAGCTGCCCAACCTCTAGGTATATGTCTCTAGGAGCAGAAAGAGAACCACGAATCTAGTTCTGAAAAGGCACTAAATGAGCTGAATAGTAAGAAACATGACCTTGAGAAGACAAGTGAAGGACAACTTTTTCTGAGCATGACTCTGAGAAATTAAAGTTGTCGTTGCTCGAAAGTCAACATTGGCAGGGTGCCCTTGGCCAGTGTGGAGATGTGAATTAGTGGCATCTGTCAGAGCAGAGAGCATGATTTTGTCAACAGCCACCAACTTGGCAGCTGCAAGCAAGCAATAGCATTAGCAAACTGATGAGAATTCAGTCTCTCTTCTCTTATAACAGAAATTGAACTGACCTCTCGGGCCCAGGTTGGAGTGGGTAAGCCCTCTGGTTTCATGGAAATTTTAAGGGAGGGAGGATCCCCGCTACTGTATTTCCTGTCAATGTGTAAGAAGACTAAAGTCAATTTTAATTTGTGTTTAAAAGTCATGGAGAAGATCAAACTCAGGTAGATAACCTCATATATGTATTAGGGTCTCAGTCAAGGCTATTCTTCAAAAAATAAAATTCCCCTGTAAGAAAGGGCAAAGACACTTTGGGACTGATTGTCTTTCTACAGACCCTGGGACTAAATTTTTGTAAGGAAGAAGAGAGATACAGAATGCCCAGAAAGGCAACATACTCAACTTATTAGGGGAGAATTGAAGGATATGCACCCTAACATAGGACCAGGTCGGGGGCAGAGAGGAAGATGTACCCACAACACAGAGTAATATCACACAATAGCTCTAGGCCCACCTCCTGGAAAACTGGTATATGTTCCTTAACAGAACAAATTTTGAAATAAGATGCCAACTTCTCCAAAGTTGGCTGAAAGAACTGAGAGTCCTTCCAATTGCTGTAAAAAGTGTCACTTTCTGAAGAACGGGTGAACTAATGACACAAGCAGGGAGAATGAACCCAGCCCCTGGAGAGTGTGGACTAACCAACCAAAAGGCAGCATCTGTGGAAAAGGAGTTGAGATGTAGCAGCAGTAGCCAGCAGAACAACATCAAAACCTACCTACGTCCGCAGGCAAGAAAGGAAGAGAGTAATGAGAAGGTTTTATCCTCTGTAATATAAATATGCCCTTGAGAAGAGCAGTCAGGAAGACAATCTCTTTCCCCATAAGGGGAGCTGGGAAACAACCACAAAATTTGGGATGAGACGAGATCTAACCCCCTCATTCACTTTCTGGGTGGAGGACCATAAACAAGAGCCAACAAAGCTGTCGGAGAGATCCTAGAGGCACACTCGTCAGCAAAAGTGGCTGGAATTGAGAAAGCTGGAAATGACAGGACAATGAGCACTGGCATAGTGACCACGGCTTCGCTGAAGGGTTTAGCATGCAACCAAGCCTTGGGGAGGCCGTGTGTATGTGGGCTGGCTCCTGGGAAATATTGCTAATAGCTAGGGTGTAACTATCACCAGACCTGGCCCAGTGGGGCCCACATGCCTATTAGAATACAAGTTGGGGATGTAACGGGGAGTGGCAGATAATCCATTTATCAAAGATGCCCCATGTAGAAGCAGACAACTTGGAACCTCCATTTTTAGCACACACCTCTCAAAGTCCCATAGCCATGCATCTGCACTGTGCTGGGTGTATATCATGCATATTAATATTACAATTGGAAAGTTACCAATAACCTCATATTAGGACAATACCCTTCTTCCCTTTGAAAACAAAATATGACTCCACTTTGCCTGCTCTTTTGTTCATGGCAGTATGAAATGTGTCTCTGATTCCCTCCGACCTGCCACAGAATACTGAAGCAGTGACCGCGGGAAGAAGTACCAGATGGCATGCATATGGCTTTGGGAACAGCTTTCAGCAGTGGTCACTTTTCTTTTTTTCAAGCTCTTCAAAATGTGTTTAGTGAGCAGAAAATAATGGGATAATTCCTTCAAATAAATGGAGTCTCCCTTGAACTTAATTAGCTAAAGTATGATGTTCAGATTAACATGAGTCTTCTTCTAAACTGGTTCAAGAAGGCAAATTATGTTAAGAACTATCATATACCCTACGGTCTCCCAGCCTATTATCAAGGAAGTTGTTCCGGTAAGTGTTCAGAATGGCTCACGAGCAGTCTCAAGTCACACAATCAGGTCCAAATACACAGTAGCAGAAAAGGCCCTTGTGTGGCTCACCATAGATGGCTCACTCGGGCCATCCAGATGTGACTCAATATTGATCGCTGGGACAGCAAACAGCACAGTATGCTCTAAGATTTGAAGCAGCATAGCCCGACTGTGCTAATACAATAATAGAAACAGAGCGTGGGGTTATCAACAAGTTTGCCTACTACCCCGCAAATGCTGTGAAAAGACCTATATTTAATGCATTACCACTCTGTAGATATTCTGGGGAGTTCTATTTATAGGCCAGATGATACAGGCGGTTCAATAAAATATGCCTCTGCAGTGACATCATAACCATCAAATGCAATTGTTTGGTATTTGGGAAGACAGAGTCTGTAACCATGTCATTTAAATGTCCTAAGCATTTTCAGCACTGTAATACACATATTAATATTTTAAATGCATGCTTAGTCTGGTCAATGCAAAACAGTCATCTCATAAATCTTTCAGCATCGTAATACTGTTTTCACTTTAATCATTTTAATGTTCCTAAAACTCTGTCCTGTGCATTTATTTTTATTTATGACCCTTAAAAATACATTGGAAATGCTTGTTTATGGTTGGACACCTTACTCCTTGGGACCATTCAGTTCACTCTCTGAGGATTAGGGTGGTGTGCACATGTTCTACTTTCAGGAATCTACCAGGAAAACACATGTCAGATGCCCTTATTATCTTGTACACCATAAACATGTAACAGTTCTACGTTTAAGGCTCTGGGTCTGAACTAATGATAGATGCATGGATGCTCTCCTATTCAATTCAGCCAGGGGCTGCTGAATCCAGAAATATTTTAAAGAATGTAAGTCCAAGAACTGGTACCACTGCTTATAATGATTGCCTATACAACTGAAAGAACTAACCCTCAGAAATGTAATGTCTCTGTCCCTACATGAAGCTATCTAATGCATCTCTGGGATTCTTTAATATGCAAAGGAAGGCTCAGAGCTAAGTGTCAGTGGAAGGGCTAGATGGAGCTAATTTGCCCTACATAAGAAAATAGAGTGAAATTTATTTTTGCACATAAGAAGGAAGGGGCAGAAGTGAGAAGAAGGAGAAGAGAGAAGAAACTTTGGCTGAGCTATGTGGAGGAAGACATTTTAAGAATAGTGTTATCTGACATGCTAAGATATAAATATACTCTTTCCCCCAAATCAACAAAATCTGCTCCAAATATATATAAGACATGTAAGAGTAAGTGTGTGTGCGTGCATGTGTGATTTAAACAAGTTAATAAATGTAAAATGCTCACCAATGCCTGGTACATGGGAAACTCTTAAAGAATGTGAACTCTTAATGTGCTTCATATTCATATTATTTACCATTTAAAACCTTGCCTCGAGAAAGAGACACAATATTACAACACACATAAGCAGTGCTGTTAAAAATGATTAATTTTTTAAGTAAATGTAGAAAAATATTGAAAATAAGGATTTTCACCAGGAACTAGGGTGACATAGTTACTATAGTTAAACACAAAATTTAATTCTAAGTTTCTAGTTGTTAGTCAAAAATAGAAACGCAATGTTTTTGTCTTTTACTAACTTGAGAAAAAATAAATATATGTTTATATATACAGAAAAATATTCCTGGCACAAAATCTTGTGAGTTTATTGTGTGTCTTGATAAATTAAGAGCCACTAATTAAGATGATGAGCAATTTACTAACTAGTTTGTTCTCTAAGTAGTCATTTTGCTATAAAAAGCTGGGGTAAAGCTGAAGATGCAACATTAAATCATAACTTCAAAGGCTATTTTGTAGGGACAAAAGCTAAGCTAATAGAGGCTAGAAATGCTATTTCCTCTTATGTCAACAAAATAAAAATATGTTTTAGAGAACATAAAAGAATGGCTTGGTTAGTATACACATTATAATATTATTTATTTTTCCTCACAAATATTTCAGAGTATCTCATATATATTACTAATCTACCTCCTCAGTTTAAACAAGGCACATATCCCCAAGGACCACACACACTGTATTATAAGGGTTGTACCATGGTGCATATACATTCTTAACAATTTTTTATTTCTATTTTCACCAAGATGCAAAAACAAAACATGCTTTTTAAGCATCTCAGCATTGTTTGGTAAGTGGTAAGAAACATATTCACATGTATTAAAGGTAAGATTGAATGAATGGAATGGAAGAATGAAGTAGAACAGCAGTCCACAACCTTTCTGGCACCAGGGACAAGTTTCATGGAAGACAATTTTTCCACAGACCAGGGGTTGGGTGACGAGGGAGGAGGAGGGAGACGGGGCTCAGGCGGTGATGCCCATGATGGGGAGTGGCTGTAAATACAGATGAAGCTTCACTTGCTCCCCTGCCAGTGCCGCCTGGTTCCTAAGTTTTATGGAAGACAATTTTTGGGGGGTGGCCAGCGGAGCTCTGTGGCCCAATCCCTAACAGGCTGAAGACTGATAACAGCATTCAAAGTAACCAAGAAGATTATTTTAATTACATCTCTGTTTCCCCTTAAAAAGAAAAACTATCATACCCATAATAGTGATTTACCATCATGTAAAAAATTATTTGATTGACAAAAGGTTTCATGGCCCAGTTCTACCCACAAAGTGCATCTGCCTGATCTTTACAAATAGCCAACTACTTTATGGAGAAGAAAGTAGAGAACAAAAGAAGCTCAGCTCAAAAATATAAGGCAGCATTGCCAATGGACTCTCAATCAGAAGTTACAACATAAGTCAGTGGAGAATGATGAATCAATGTATAGTCTAACTTTCAGGAACTCATCGCTCTTACTAAAATGCCTTGGTGTACAAATACCAATACACGATTTATTCCATGGGATGGAGGTTGGCGGGTGGGGGCAGGCAGAGCTTAGGAGGTGATGCGCCGCCCAGTTCCTACCAGGCTGCGACCAGTACAAGGCCGTGGGCTGGGGGGGTGGGGAGTGTGTTAGGGTTAGTGCGTATCGTTAATAATTTAAAGATTTCATCTTAGAGGCATCCTAAGAGATACCAGTTTTCAAGTTTAGGGGCATAGTCTCAGCCTACTAAAATACAGCAGCAGAACAGATAAGTAATGTTTCTGGCCAGCTATAACTGAACACAGAAGAAAATATAAATAGCAAAACTGCCCTTTCTTACCTGTAACGCAGGAGAGAAGAAGCCAAGTTCACCGGGTTCATACACATCCAAAGAGAGGAAGCCAAAGAGGGAGAAAAAAAGAAACAAAAGGTCATTTTAGATAAAACTAAAATGTGGGTAACAATAAAAATGAAATATTTTTCAAAGAAAACCTTTATATACAGAAAGTTTCTGATTGCATGGGTTTGTGAAGTCATTTTTTCCTGCCAAATAAACTTGAGTTAATTTTTATGTAATGTGGCTGACCACTAGACACTCTCAGGTGGTGCACAGCTGTTTCTGCTCACAGTGATAGCTGGACATAACCAGTCTTACGTTTTGAACACAATTCGACGATATCTCCATTGCTCCAACAAGTATGCGTTACATTATCGATGTGTGCACACTCAGTTGCAGGGACCCTGCAGTTGCATCCAAACTCACGTTGAAAAGGGATGTCAAGCCAAATACGAACAGTCTGAATCTGACCCAGGATCTAATTATTCATTCCACTTTGTTTAAATATTGATTGCACCTCTAAAATATGTTAAGAGCCTATTCTAGAAGCCATAGCATGTAGATACCAAACATAGCCTTTGCCCTTTACCATATAATATTCTACATGAATGTGGCAATATAAATGGGTATAAGTGGAGACCACCGATGTGTTATGAATTTGAGATCACCAAAAGGTTCTCCTCACACTGGCCCCACCAATAAACATTAGTCCCTGTTAAAATTCAAGTTTTTTACATTGCAGGGATGTCACATTTAGAAATAAAATCTAACCACAAACCATTTTCTAAGATTTTTTTAACAGTTGCCCATAAAGTCTCTAAGGCAATGAGGGACACAGATCATCCCAAGCCAGCATCAACTGAGCATGTGCTCTGGAAACCCTCAAATATGCCCCTGCCATTTTACCTTTCAAAACAAACTATCAGGTCTCTCTTTGCCCTTGGTAAATAACATTGCTCTATTAGAGTTTTCTTGTTTTTTTTTTTTTCCATCTTCTTAATCATTTTATTTTATTTGGAGGCAGAAGGAAACTTCTTTTCCCACACAAAAGATGTGAAATTTCCTTTTCACACCTCTATAAAAACAAGAACAAGAACAAAAAAACACAACTGAAGGGGGTATGAGATACTTCACAACAAACTAATAATAATTGAACAGGGTCCAGCCTTTTCCTTATTCACTTATAGGGATCATTTCCAGATAAAGCCTTATCACTTAGGGTTCCCAGTCAGCCTGTCCCTTTACCCTACTTTTACC
The DNA here is from genome assembly GCF_000956105.1 of Propithecus coquereli. Classification (NCBI taxonomy): domain Eukaryota; kingdom Metazoa; phylum Chordata; class Mammalia; order Primates; family Indriidae; genus Propithecus; species Propithecus coquereli. The sequence continues at coordinate 3,292,580 of NW_012148197.1, read as the reverse complement.
GGAACTGGCACTCCCTAAGCTGAAAATTCTGCTTTTTATGAAGTCTGACCCAATGGCATTTTTGATACTGAATAATACTAGTGATCCGCCTGGTGTGGTGGCTCATGCCTCTAATCCTAGCACTCTGGGAGGCCGACGCAGGAGGATCACTTGAGCTTGGAGTTCAGAACGAGCCTGAGCAAGAGCGAGAACCCATCTCTACTAAAAATTTTTAAAAATTAGCTGGGCGTGATGGGGTGCACCTGTAGTCCCAGCTAATCGGGAGGCTAAGGCAGGAGGATCCCTTGAGCCCAGGAGGTGGCAGTGAGCCACAATGATGCCACTGAACTCTAGCCAGGGTAACAGAGCAAGATTCTTTTGCAAAAAAATAAGTAAGTAAATAAATAAACAAATACTAGTCTTCCCAGCTTACTGCCTTTACAACTCAAGATGTCATCAGTCAGATCAAGGCTGTTCTATTTTCAGGCGCCTCAATCACTGATATTAATCATACTGCACCTCCAATCTATCTACAATTCAAGAGCTCTTACTCTACAGAAAATTAACAAGTAAGTACATACATTACTAAAAAGAATTTGAAGGCTATAAAGTAGTATAGTCTATATGAGCTAAGCCAACACAACTCCATTCACATTAGTAACACAAATGTTCATTTATATATTTCCTTCATCTGCTCATTTCATTAAAGAATACCTCCAAAAATCCTACAGCTAACACCATATTTATTGGTAACAAACTTAAAGCTTCTCCACTAAGGTCAGGAACATGCCAAGGATGCCCCCTCTCATCATTCCTTTTCAACATCATACTAGAAGACCCAGCTAATACAACAAGACAAGAAAAAGAAAAAAGGGTATACTGATTGGAAAGGAAGAAATAAAACTGTCTTGGTTCACAGATGACATGACTGTCTATGTAGAAAATCCAAAAGATTCAATGAAAAAAACTCCTGAAACTAATAAGCAATTATACCGAGGTTGTAGGATTTAAGGTTAATATTTAATAGTCAATTGCTTTCCTATATACCATCAAGGAACAAGTGAAATGTGAAATGGAAAACACAATACCATTTATATTACCAACCCCCAAAATGAAATATTTAGGTTTAAATCAGATAAAATATATACAACATCTATATGAGGAAGAGTATAAAACTCTGATGAAAGAAATCTAAGAAGAAATAAATAAATAGATTTTTCATGCTCATGGATAGGAAAATTCAATATTGTAAAGGTGTCAGTTCTTCTCAGCTTTATCTATACATTCAATGCAATCCCAATAAAAATTCCAGCAAGGTTTATATGGGGAGGACCCACATTAAAACTACAATGAAAAGAAGTCAATAAAAAAAGGGTCAAATATTAACAGACACATCACCAAAGAAGACCTACAGATGGCAAATAAGCACATGAAAAAATACTCCACATCATATGGCATAAAGAAAATACAACTAAAACAACAGTGAGATACCACTAAATACCTAATAGAATGGCCAAAATCCAGAACAATTACAACACCAAATGATGGTGAAGATATAGAGCAACAGGAACTCTTATTCATTGCTAGTAGGAATACAAAATGGTTCAGCCATGTTGGAAGACAGTTTGGCAGTTTCTTACAAATTCAAGCATACTCTTATCATATGATCTTGCCATTGCACTCCTTAGTACTTACCCTGAGGAGTTGGAAACTTGTGTTCACACAAAAACCTGCACGTGGATTTTATAGCAGTTTTATTCATAATTACCAAAACTTGTAAGCAACCAAGATGTCTTCAGAAGATGAACAGATAAACAAACTGTGGTATATCCAGACAATGGAATAAGTGAAATATTAATCAGCAATTAAAAGAAATGAGCTATCAGGTCATGAAAAGACATGGAGTAAACTTAAATGCATAATATTACTAAGTGAAAGAAACCAGTTTGAAAAGGCTACTTCCTATACCATTTCAACTATACGGCATTCTGGAAAAGGCAAAACTATGGGGACATAAAAAGATCAGTGGTTTCCAGGGGTTATGGGGGATAGAGGGTTGAATTGGTGGAGCACAGGATTTTTAGGGCAGTGAAACTATTCTGTACTGTACTACAATGGTGGATATATGTCAGTATATATTTGTCCAAACCTACAGAATGTACCAAAAGTGAACTCTGATGTAAACTAGAGTTGGATGTTGAGTGATAATAATGTGTCGATGTGGTGTCATCGATTTCAGCAAATGTACACTCTGGTGGGGGAATGTTAATAATTGGGGGAACTGTGCATATGTGAGGGCAGAGGGTATATGGAAAATCTCTGCACCTTCTGCTCAACTTTGCTATGAGCCTAAAACTGCTCTAAAAAGTAAGGGTCCCCTTTGGATATGATGATACCAACAACCAAAAGTGGAACCCATGCAGATTCATCTTTTTAGTTTTACACTTTTCTATAGATTTCTATTTTACCTACGTCTTCTTCTTCTTTTTTTTGAGACAGAGTCTCAGTCTGTCACCCGGGTAGAGTGCCATGGCAGGATCATAGCTCACAGCAACCTCAAATTTTTGGGCATAAGGCATCCTCCTGCCTCATCCTCCCAAGTAGCTGAGACCCCAGGTACGTTCCACCATGCCTGCCTAATTTTTTTTATTTTTTGTGGAGGCAGGGTCTCACTCTTTTTCAGGCTGGTCTTGAACTCCTGACCTCAAGCCATCCTCTCGCCTCGGAATACCTACTTTTTTATATTTAATGTTTGACTGAACTTGAAGTGAGGAAAGACAATGGTTGTATGCAACGGATGAAAAATCATTCTGATAATAGGTCACAACCTAGACAGATTAAGCTGCCTCAGCCCAGGAAATGACCTTAATCAAATCACTTGATCATTATGGGCTTCTAATAGCACTGCTGAGAAGACTAAATAAAAAGTTAGTCCCCATAGGACAGACAGTGCTCTATCCAAGCTGAGCTTTTTTGGGGGCTGTCAGGGAACAAGAATGAGAATCTAAAGAGATTGGAAATTATAGTCATATGAGCAGAGAATACATTCTGTTTGGTTTTCAGGAGGCAGATTTGAAAGCTAATGATCTCAGTATCATAATCAGTCTCTCATTCAGTCTCTACTGGGAGTTATGGCAAAGAAAGCAGATTGAAAGACTAAAATAATGAGCCTGCATTTGCCTCAGGAGAAAACTTCTGAAGATCAGTGTCGTAGGTATCTGGCAAATGCCTTTGCCGGTGTAGAAATAGGTGACTCTCTGGGTTTTTATTAATAAGAATATTTATAAAGCATCCACAGTGTGTGAGAGATGCAAAGGACAAGAGCGGAGGCAGTGGAAAAAGAGAGCATTTTACTCAAACTTTCAGCAGTAGTAAGGGATTCCCCCCACCTATTTGTATTCTTTTATTTTTGGAGTTAACGAAGCACAGAAGGTGGAGATCTAAGAACAAGGAAGTGAACATGTTGTGAGAAGGACAGAGGTGAGTAGGGCACAGAGAGAACAAAGAAGGGAAGAAAGAAGCAAAGGTGAAGGAGGGGAGAGCCTGGCCAGAAGCAGAGAATTTCGAAAAATAATTAGTTTCCCTTCGGAGCTCCAAAGGGCTTTCCAGTTTCCACAGCACTTCGCACACATGATTTTATCCTGCCTCACATCACGCCTGTGAGACAGGCAGGCAGGGTCACCACCCTGATTCTCCTTTTTTAGCTGACACTCGAGGCTCAGAGAGGCTGCAAGTTGCCCAAAGTCCCTGAGCCGAGGAGCAGGAAGGAGCTGCGCACTTCTTCTGACAGCAGAACGCACGTGGGGAGGGAGGCACCGCAGAAACAGCAAGCTTTGAGGTTGGTGGAGCTGGGGCCCGTGTAACTGATGGTGTTATTACCAGGTTAAGCGATGCTGTTCTGGAAAAGGAAAAATCCCCAACTGGCAAAACAGCACTTCATTAAGTCTTGTTTATTTACTCTTAACTCATTCTACAAACATTTACTGCAAGCCTACTATGAGTTACTCTACAGAAAAATGGACCCTGAACCCCGTGTAAAGGAAACACGCTGCTACTTCTCTCAACATTTACACAGGTGGAAAAGCAAGAAACAGAGCTCTTATTTATGATTGCTTTTTTTGTTTTTTTTTTTTTTTGAGACAGTCTTGCTCTGTCACCCCAGGTAGAGTGCAGTGGCATCTCCATAGCTCACAGCAACCTAAAAATCTTGGGCTCAAGTGATCCTCCTGCCTCAGCCTCCCGAGTAGCTGTGACTACAGCTAATTAGCACCCAGCTAATTTTTCTATTTTTAGTAGAGACAGGGTCTTGCTCTTGCTTAGGCTGGTCTTGAATTCCTGACCTCAAGTGATCCTCCCACCTCAGCTTCCCAGGGTGCTAGGATTATAGGCATGGGCCACCATGCCCGGCCCTGATTGCTTTTTTTTCAATCAACAATTTTTTTTTAATTCTCACTTTCTATCATAAGCTTTTCTCAACAGTCTTGACAAGAATTCTAGATCATGTGCTGTGAGATTTCAGAGAATTCATCTTACTTTGACTCAATTGGTGTCTTGAGGCAGAGGACAGAGATGAGTACAATGTACTTGGTGGTTAATTTAGATCCTGAAATTTATTATGCAGAGAAAATCAAGAAATTGTCCTTCCTATCAAAACCCTAAATTCGAAGTTATAAAACAGAAAATAAAGGTTTTTACATGAAGAAGATATTTTTGCAATTAATCAGTCTTTGCAATGAATCTAAACAAAAGATGTTCAAACCACTTAGTACACCACTCTTCTTTTTTTTCTTTAGCACATCACTATTTTTAAGTAGACGTAAACATTTCTTCCGTGATGTTTCTTCAGTACCTGGGCATGGTGAGCTCCAGAGTACACTGGGGCCACACTTAGATGAACCCACAAACTGCTTCAGTCTACACTTCCCGGTATTGCACTAAACTTCCATGCCAACCACTTTTTAAAGGGAATCTTACACCAAGATGGCAGAAGGTAGACAGGAGTGAGCATTGGAGAGTAGTAGGTGGCAAGAAGCCTAGAAGGACCCAGTGATATGCAAAGAAACACTCTAGGAAACTGATAGCATCTTCATAACAAAGCAGCCAAATTCATGAAAGCTGCTAGAACATGCATATCTGCCCCATCTCATGAATCATCTGCCCAAAACTTGGAAAGTTAAGTACAGAGATGCTTCACAAACTCTACTCCCTTCTCTGTGCACACATATGCGTGCATGCGCGCACGCGCGCACACACACACACACACACAAACACACACAAACACACATAAGTACATTCTTAAATTTTTAAAGTGGAGAGTTTTCCAGTCCTTGTGGTAGACAATACTAGTGTTTTCCAGTATCTGGAAGGTTTCTCACTCCTGAGCACACAAAAAACCATACTTCTCGGCATTCCTGTCATTGTCATTGGGTGGGCCCATATGACTAGCTTTAGCCAATGAAATGGGAGAAAATAGCAGGTCACTTCTGGAATAAGGTGAGAAACTCACACACAATTCCCCAGTAGCCCTCTCTCACTGCTGTGGTGATTGCAGAGCTCTCTTATTGAGATGGAGGTAACACAGTGTTGGAGCAGCTGCATTGCTGAGCATGTAGGATGATTGCCCCAAAGAGTTGCCTAATCCTACAATGAACTCTGTGTGAGACAGAAATAAGCTTTCGTTAAGCTACAGAGATGTGGGTCATGCTTTTTATAGCAGTATAACTTAGTTTAACTTGACTAATACAATCCACTTGTCCATATTATTAATTACCAAGTTCTCTTAATTCTATCTCATCAATATTTCTCAAACCCATCCAATGCTAACCATTGTCACTACCTTAAATCAGGTTACCACCTCTCTTGCCTGTATTGATGGGGCAGGTCTCTCTGGTCTTGATCCATTCTAATCCATTTTCCTGTACAGCCAGAGTCATCATTCTAAAGTTCAAACCTGAGCCTTTAATGTTTTACCTAAATCATTCAATGGTTCCCCACTGCTATAAGGATAAAATGCAAACTCTTTCCATGGCCTTCAAATCCCTCCATAATCATTTAACTTTCCATTCTCATCTCTTGACATCCCACTCTCTATGCTTTAGTCCTATAAATACCTGATTTCTCTGGAACTCCCAAGGTGTATGACTCACTGCCCCCTCTTCCTGAACACTGTTGTCCATCTGCCCAACTTTCTCTAGGCTAATTCCTTAGAAAACGTGTTTGGGCAAACACCTCTTTCCCTGGCTTCTTAAGGCTTAATTGAGTGTTACAGAGTCAACCTATGCTCACTCCTGTTCCTGGTCACTACCTCAGTATATATAATTGCCTGTCACTCCTCGCTAGAGGGAAAGCTCCTTGGCACACTCCATTCCTAGGGCCTAGCACATGGTAGACTTCTAGTGTTTGTCAAATGAATGAATGAATGAACGAATGCTTAAATCCAATGTGTCCTTCTCCTGGTTTCCCTTCTCAGTGATTCTAAAGAGATAGAACAGAAGGAAAGAGAAAGGACTTATGAGTCAAATCAGTGTCTTTACATTTTTCCTCTACCCCATGGAAACTGTGGGACCCTAGGCAAATAATCCAGCCTTCTTATCCTACACCCCAAATCTCCATTTATAAAATGGGAATAATCCTATCTCCCTTATGGAGTTGTGAAAATTAGAGTTGTGAACATAACACAGGCACAGCGTGAGAGCCACCAAGCAAATGCTAAATATAAGTGGTTGACATAACATCATTCTTCTCCTTATTATTATTGATCATATAAAAACTAGTCTGATGGCACCAATGGAAATGCACTTACTTGGGAGTGAGATCAGATTTCATCTGAAGCAAGAACAGTGTAAACAATTAGACTGGAGATGAGTCTACGGAACTCTAAGAGAATAATGGACTCCTACTCAGCTTCCCTGCCAGCTTCCACCATCCTCCTCATGCCTTATATTTCTGTATGGACACTGATGTTTAAGCTACTTTGACATTTCTTCCTTTTTTGCCGCTTAGGACTCCTGCCAGTATTCCCTGCCTTTCCATGTTCTCTTCTCTTATCATCCTTCAAACCCTTCTCTACACATTTCCCTTTTTATATCTGTAACCAAAAAGAAAGCAGGCAGTTAATGAACACAAATGAAACTGAGCAATTTATCCTCGCTTAAAATACGAAGTCTTAATTCCAGGTCTTCAAATGTTCACATCACTTTTAAATTCCACACATATTGATTGAGCACCCACTGTTCGAGGCCTGGGGCAATGAGCCAGGTACTATTTTATTCTCTAAGCAAACATGAATTAGTGACAAACTGCTGGCCATACCTAATAAGAATAAAATTTCTCTTGGAAGAAAAGTTAGTCCCCATTCTTGACACTCCAGCCTTCTTGATACCCAGGCAGAGAGGAGTTTTGTTTTGTTTTGTTTTTTAAAGAAGCATGCAGCCAATTGGTTTTACAGTTATTTTGTTTTCAATATACATGAGATTTGCTTTTTAAATCATGAAAATCAGTAGCTCCTTTGATTCAACCAGGATGTCAGGACACACAGGTATGTCAGTTCTCCTATTCTAAGAACCTGAGTCTACAAATACATAAGTGTACTTATCTCTTGAACCTACAAATCTCACAGGTGTCCACAAAGCACAGCCATTGTCATCTATTAAAAAATACAGAAATTTTTAATTGTTTTTGTTACTTGTTGTTGTCATTCCTTAAGGAGTTTGATGACAAATAGGGAAAGTTTATTCACATCCTTTTCTTATTTCACTATTCCATTTCCCCCAGTCCAAAGGGCACACTGCCTAAACTCAGTAAGGAAGTAGGACAGTGGCCATATTCTGGTCAGGAATTCCAATGGCTTATCTCCCAGCTAGTGCTAGGCAGAGTGTGACTCACAGAGTGGGGAGTTTGGCCTCTGCTGGCCTCTGGTCCTCATGAGAAAAATGGAAAGAAATGCTACATAGCCAATGTTTTACTAAAAGTTGTCCAGCTAATTTCTTTCTGTTTTTAGTAGAGACAGGGTCTCACTCTTGCTCAGGCTGGTCTCGAACTCCTGAGCTCAAGCGATCCTCTCGCCTCAGCCTCCCAAAGTGCTAGGACTACAGGCATGAGCCACCAGGCCTGGTCAACTCCACCAGCTTTTCATATCAACTTTTCCTCAGGGATTGGTTTCCCATCATTAACAGCACAAACATAGTTCTCTTTCTATGATTCAAGAACACTACACCACAAATATATCCCATCCAAGTGAGCAACATTTGGTGACATTCTCAAGATCTAATGTCACCACAGGTAGTAAACTGTCTCAAGGAATGATTCCAGTCTTAGTTCTTTGTCCCCTTCAGCAACCCATCCATCAGATTTGTCTAAGGATCCCCAGCATCTGTCCAGGGAAATTAACCTAATTTCTATCTATGTTCTTGCAGTGTGAAGGCTCCAGCAAAGACGAAGATAGCTGCTTCTTATCATGTCCATCCATTTCAGATTTATTCCTTAAATTTAACAGCTTTCACCAGCTATGAGGATGCACCATTCGTCCCTTTTAACAAAAATATAGCTACCTCTTATTTTCAGGTTGTTGTTGTTCTCTTCAAGTAAAAATTTACCAGCTGCCAAGGTACCTGCGGATCTCAGCAGGTGAGCCTATGTTATAAAGCAGCCTGAGTATGAGCACTGAGAGATCAGGTGGATTTTTTATTTGTTTGTTTGTTTATTTGTTTGTTTTCACGGCTCTTCCTGCCCTTCCTCCATGTGAGAGTTTGGGGATGAGGTTAAGCCAATTATCATAAGCTCCATTTCAACTTGCAAATTCCTCATTTTGGCACATGACCACAGATGTCTGTTTGGCTTACTGTGGTGACTCCCAGGTTTACCAATGGACACAGTTACAATAAATCCAACTGATTATTTTTTGATCTGTGACCATTGTTGGATGAGTTAAGTCTCTAATTAATTCATACCTACCATTAGCAAAAATACATTCATAACAATTTAGGAGGTTTTTTTGTTGTTTCGTTTTTTTAGTACTGGTTGCTGGGAAATGTAGCTATTTTCTCAGAGCTGAATTCTGGCCAAATAGCTTCTGCTGACATGCACCTTAACAGACTACCGACAGTCAAGGGACAGGCAGACATTTCCAGGGAAATAAAAGAAACTTCTGAAAACTAGCTTGAAGGACACATTATATATTTATTATCAAGCAACTAAACCATTATGCTTATATTGGCGCCCAAGGCCTTAAGGAAAACGTGCATTCGTGGAACCTATTTTAATAGCTGCTATAACCTCCTGTTATCCCTGTTTAGTGTGCCCAGAGCTACGAACACATACTGTCCTGTTGCGAGGCACTGTTTAGACCACAGAGCAGGCCTCTAAGTCATTGCCCATCTTCTTGATCCAAAACCAAACAAGTGGAAGACTGAAGAGTAAGGATAGTTCGGGGAATGGAAAACGTTTTGAACCCAAAAATGTTTGGGACTCTTTGTACTGGGCATCAGAGTAGGAATTTCCAAATGCAAAATATACATTAAAAGGTCTATTTAGGGACAAAATAAAATAGTCTCACTGGTGGGAGGATACAGTTGTATTTTAGCCTCAAACTTTGCTTTTTCTACTTGAAGAAATTCCCATTATTATCTACTGCTAATGTAATCTGTTGCAATAGCCAGCCAGCAGAAAAAACAGGGTTTTCAGTTCTCATCTCAGTGTTGCATTCATCTTCTATTTGATCTTACTCAATTTTTGAAAATATCCCGTGCCTTAGTTTCTCATCTGAAAATTAAAAATATGGAGAGCAATCCAAAGATTGTTTGAAAAATACAATTAAAACGAGTCTAGCTAGAGACAATCATTTTCTGTTCATTCTTTTTGCATTGCGTTGATGACGCCTCCCTGGGGCAGATGTCCAAAGAGGTCATTATTATTTTTTTTTTTTTTGGATTTCTGATTTCTCTTCATGGTAGCCAAATTATTCTTCTATCTATTGTGGTGACTGAAAATAAGCAAGGAACTCCAAATTATTAACTTATTACATAAAACTTGTATTACTGTATACTGAAGGCTATTTTTTCTTTGCATTCTCATAAAAACATCAATGCCATAAATTTTTATAACCCAGAGAGCCCTCCTAAATCCTAAAAATTTGACCCACGCAAATTTGGCACTGTTATCTTCTCAGGGCCCTATACTTGCTCTTCATTTAAGGAAACTGTCACCATTCCTTTATTTTTTTAAACGTTTCCTATGCATTTGAACACAATCCCTCCAGTCTCTTAGCTAACCTACTTTGTCCTAATGCCATCACCCCCCAGCCATCCTTTCCATAAGTCACTCCCTAACATCAGGAGCCAGCCTCATCTTCCCTAAGCTCCTGCCTCATCTCCCTGTACTCCTCACCAAATCTGACACGCTGCCATCACTAACAACTCCATGTGATTAAAGGAACCATCACTCTCAGTGCTGTGCTTAATGCGGAGCAGTTAACATTAAGATGTGTCCAACAGGGAAAAAGAATGGAGGGGGGTTCATAAAATGAAGAGGATTCATTGACCAGCAAAAATCAATGAAGGAAAAACAGACCATTTTCCTCTCATCGATTTTCACTGCTCATTGTCTATTGACAGCTGTCCCTGCAACTTTCCACTCCTTTTATGGTTCCTGGGAAAGCCACGTGACAACACAGGAACACTCACAACATTTGGCCAGGCCCTTCCCATTCCACCAAGTTAAAACAATACACTGGAAAGAAATTCACCCAGAAAAAAGCAACTCTAGTCTCTCACTTAAGAGTACACTGCAGCCAACATGCTCCTGAGCTATGTTGTCCTCTCTGGTTTCTGATGAAATCACACTGCAGCCTTTGCTCAGTGGCCTCTCAACTTTGGCCAGCCATGTTCTCAGTTACGCTGTCCTGTGGGAACCAAGACCTTGCCTTTCTCAGACTCAACCTCCCTATTTCAGAGAAATCGCATTTTACAGAAATGCCATCCATCATCTTCAAAAGTCAGGAAGTGTAAGTCCCTGCCAAGAGCAGGGACAGATATTCTGAGTAATTGGACGCCATCTCTGCAGACCTAGCTGCCGCCCGAGCAGCTGGAGACAAGAGGTGAGATGACGAGAAACCTTCCCCAGAAGAGGATGCGATGCCAGACACTTCAGATTTCCTCTCAGAAGCAATCAGGTGTGTGTCAAACTCCCTACCTATTTTTAAAACAGCACATGCATTCTAAAACAAGCCACCATCTACTTTTTTAAGAAGTTATTTACCATGGTGTGTCATGCAGTCACTTAGACTCTAGAGAAGGTTGGCATGGGAGCTCAGATAAAGATAAACTCCCTTTGATACATGCCTGGAATATGGAGGAACTCAGCCCTGGCTACATTCATCATCCTTTGTTTTTCCAATAAGAAAATAACCAACTAACAACTAAGTCCCCATTTCCTTATTAGCATTCCACTAGGGGTACTCAAGGCTGTGCCTTTAACTACGTATCAGTCAATGGCAGGGCAAGAGTGCTCCCCGTGTAATTAAACCTGCCCAAGTTCACGCAGACACTGCTTGGCAAGGTAGTAGTTCTGAAATATTTACAAGGTCGTGGGAAAGAGCACACATTTGACTTTGGAAAGGGACTTAGGGTCTCAGCATGTGCTTATAATACTAAATATCTGGATGCTCTAGGTGAAAGAATAATACCTACAAAATTAAGCCAACAGTGATATATTGGTTAAGGTCTACCATCTCATAACTGTAGAAATAAGATACTCCTAACAAAAGCGTACTGTGTGAATCCAGTGAATGAGTCATCCTACAAGTAACCAACCCCCACTCTACCCTTCCTTTCTTCCTTTCCTCTCTCCCTCCCTCCTTCCTTCCACCTTCTCTCATCTTCTCATTCTCCTTTTCTTTCACAAACATTGACTGAGTGCCTACTAAGAGCCAGAAACTGTGCTAGATACCAGGGACACACAGTTAACTAAGGTATTACTACAGCCCTTGAGGAGCTGTCAATTCTATTTGGAGGGACAGACAGTTAAAGCGGTGATATAGCACAGAACAATAAGTACAATAATAGAGATAGGCTTACATGATTGCAATGAATGTTTAGTTTTCAAGGTCAAGTTCAGATTCTTTAGCTAGGTATGCTGGGTTGCTAGGTTGGCAACTGCCTCTGGCTGATCTCTCTACCCCTCACGTATGTACAGTTGGCTCAAGCCAAATGGGGTCTGTGTCGAGCATAGCATGTTGGTTTACATATTCTCACATGCTGTTCTTTCAGACTTTTCTCTCCTTCTTTATCTAGCTTACTCTTTAAAGCTGAAGTCTAGAAAATAGTTCCCCCAGGAAACCCTGCATGATGCCATTAAACACATATCGGTGCCCCTTCTCTGTGCCCTTAGCATCTTGCACTAGCACACCTAGCAAAAGAATCTGAACTTTACCTTGAAAACTAAAAATGCATTGCAATCATGTAAGCAATCTGGGACTATGGTAGATTGGATTCTCGTTCTCAATTCTTACTCCCTCCCCCTGCCACGTGAACACAATAGAGTGGAGAAGATAAGTGTACATCCTCAGCCCACTGACATTAAGCTTGGCCCAGTCTCTGGCTTTAAACAATAGGATGTGGGTGGAAGTGACAATTGCCACTTCCAAGCCCAGGCCTTCAGAAGCAGCCCGTATTCCCATGCAGGCTCCTGCCTCAGAAAAACAATCTCCAGGCCAGGCACGGTGGCTCACGCCTGTAATCCTAGCACTCTAGGAGGCCAAGGCAGGAGGATTGCTTGAGCTCAGGAGTTCGAGACCAGCCTGAGCAAGAGCGAGACCCCATCTCTACTAAAAATAGAAAGAAATTAGCTGGACAACTAAAAATATATAGAAAAAATTACCCGGGCATAGTGGCTCATGCCTGCAGTCCCAGCTACTCGGGAGGCTGAGGCAGAAGGGTTGCTTAAGCCCGGGAGTTTGAGCTTGCTGTGAGCTAGGCTGGTGCCATGGTACTCTAGCCTGGGCGACAGAGTGAGACTCTGTCTCAAAAAAAAAAAAAAAAAAAAAAAACAAGCTCCAGGTAGCCTCTGTCCCTTCAGCCCAGGTCCCTGAAGGAGCAGACACAAACCTGGTTGCACCAAACCCAACTAAGCTCAGCCCAAATCAGCCAAACCTCAGCTCCTGCAGACCCATGAGTGAGGAAAATAAATGCACATTGTTGTAAGCCCCTGAGATCTGGGGCACTGTTTATTACCCTGCCTTCTTGTAGCAATGGCTAACTAGCAGAAGTACTGAGTCCATTCCCCACCCTCTGATCTCTGCTCTTTTAACCAAAATAAAAGGTAATGGTCAACTCAGACTTCATAAGGAACTCATTTTAGATAAAATTAACTCTTTTGATAAGAACAATATATTGCATTGTATCAATAAGGAAAGTATATAAAAATGTTGAAGCTATTCTGGATAAAATCATTTTCTTGTAAATGAAGACTACAGTCTTTTAAGAGTTTAGATTGCTTATGAAAATGAGAAAATACTGGCAGAGTGTTGTTCAATCATCCAGTGGATTTTTAAGTGAGCACTGAAATAGACATGTCCTGGAGTGACTGCCCAGCTCACGGTGCCCATCCTCTATGAGTGGCCCACAGCAACGAACACCCTCAGGGTGCAACCCTAAAAACCGTGTTTCTACCACTTGCCTCTGCTCCCCTGGCATAGAGGACCGGAACTAAGGATGTATAAACTCAGAAGAGGGAAGGGGAAGCCAATAAGAAGGAAAGCTGGTCTGCAGAGGGGAAAAATGGGGCAAAAACACAGAAAGAAGCAGAAGCCAGTAGTTATTTGGCCCCTGAAGACAGAGGACATCCAAGATAAATTGTCTTGGTTCTTACAGCTGTCTCTTCCTATTCCCAGTCCTCCAAAGCCTGGCGGCACTTTCTGCCTTTGACCCAACATGTAATTCTAAGTCATAATAATAAGTTCCCCTTTTGCTTAAGCTTGAGAAAGGTTCTATTACTTGAAACCAAAAGAAACTTGGAAACATATTTATATGTCTCCTGTGCACCACACATGTGCTAGAAACTAATGATATAAGAGAAATAGGTCAGACAAATGAATAGACATTTTCTAACACTTTCCAGGCTATGAAAAAATACAGATGCTATTTCTTTCCCAGACTTGGAAGGGTCCAGAAAGTCCTTTTGGAGGAACTGACATTGAAGCTGAAACTGAAACGGTGAACTGGAGATGGCTGGATGAATAGATTACCAAAGAGGGTATAATCAACAGGGTCAAATACCATCTAGGTGGGCAGTAAGTAGTCTGAGAAATGGCCTCACAACTAGGCAAAAAAGGGAATTGGCTAACATCAAGAGAAATTTTAGTAGAGTGGTCAGGACAGAAGCAAGACTGCAGTGGGCTGAAAAGAGGATTGTGAAAGCAGAAACCAGTGTAGACAACTCTACATTTTCAAGACACATGACTACGGAAGAGGCAAGGCGGTTAGTGGAGGAGTATCCAGGACGGAATTGAGAAATTTTGTTTTGTTTTGTTTGTTCCTTTGTCTAAGTGGGAAAGGCTTTACATTCTAGACATGAGACACAGGATGACACATCTTGAAGGGAATATCTTTTGTGGCAAATGATGAGCAGAAGGAACAGTACAATGAAATCGGGAAATAATGTGTCAAGAAGATAAAGACAGTCCATTCAGAATGTGCAAATTTAGTCAAACTAAACTGTTCTCATTATAAAATAACTGCTTGGGAGGAAATTATTTGGGGCAGAAAATGCATTGCCATCCTTAAAAGGAATGCCTAAAAACTAATTACTATTCCTAACTTATTCATCCCCAATGCCTCACCAACATGATCCTTTTGTAATAGATTCATATTTCAAAGTGTGGAATGAAAAAACATGGGCTAACTAGCAATGACACAGAGACAATACTCCCAGGTATAACAGCAAGGGGAAAAGTGAATATGAGGAGATTTTTAATATTACTAAATTATAGGGTTGGTTTCCTTTTATATCTCTCACTTTCCAAAGTGTACTTAATGTATATTAAACAAATAATTGAAAATTTATTTTGTTTTTTGAAGAATCTTCTACATTATTTGATAAAGATTTCCCTTATTAAAATTATTTTTAGAGACAGAAAAATATTAGCATGGAAAGAAAACTATCTGTTATAAAATAATCAGAGCACAGAAAAAATTAAAAAGTTTTGCACCAACGTTTCTTAGACCAGTAACTGGAATGCTTTTAAGCCACTGCCATTACCCCTGTAACCACTATCATTATTACCATTACTACCAACACCACCATTACCATCTCTACCACCACCACCACCACCATTACCACCGTCACCACCACCATCACCACCCCCACCACCACCATCTCTACTTTCATCACCACCACCACCATCAACACCACTACCCCCACCATTACCACCACCATCACCACCACCACCACCATTACCACCAATATCTCTACTTTCATCACCACCACCACCAACACCACTACCACCACCATCACCACCACCATCACTACCACCACCACCATCACCACCACCACCATCATCTAATAATACTACTACCATCAGCTGGTTTCCTAGCACAATTTCTGATCCATGACTTGCTGTTTGACTCAGTAATTTTTTTAAACAGTCATATTCAACTGAAACCAAATTCTGGGCTACTTTTGCTCCTGAACCTCCTTTCCTGCTCTATTTGGGGTTAATTGGTATACAAATGCAGGCTAGTGGCAAAGGTAGAAAGGGGAGAATTAAGCCTCAGAGTGAAAGGTAGGGGAGCTGGATACCAAGTAGCCAGGTTGCCATAATGACCTGCCTCTCAAAGTGCACTGGCCAGCTGCAGGAAGGAATTCTGAGGAACTTCCAAAAATAGCATGTGCAGCCAGGGCTTTATTTTTAACGTACTAGCATTGATCAAAAAAAAAAAAAAAAAAGGAGGGGGGGATTCAACTAAGCCAATGATGGAGAAAACTAATTTCATGGTAAAATAATTCTAAAATGTATTTAAGGTGCACTGGCAAGACCATTTTCAAAGAAATCTGCATTACAAAACATGCATGGGAACTGAAGACTCCATTCAGACAACCTCCAGCTGCTAAAGAAAAACTGTTATTCTTTAGTTCTCTCCCACTGTTTGCTGTAAACAATTTTATGAGGGAGAAAAAGCTTCCTTACCTCATTGGCCCTTGTCAAAAGAAAGGCACAGCGTGGGGTAAATATTTTGTTTTGTTTCTTCCATTAGCAAACATTTCTTTTCTTTAGTAAAAGACATGAATAAACAAGAAGAAAAGGGAGGTGCTGAAATTACTTACTAACTTCCTTGAAGGAGATCAATATGGAAAGTCATCTAAAATGGTCTTTTTAGGTCTTGCCAAAGAAAGGAGCTCAGTGAAGGCATATCTTCCTGTGAGCTGTTGTTTAATGCCAAAAGATCCAAAATAGACTTTACTCCTTGAAAATGTCCAAAATTATGGCTTCCATGGCATCCATCAACAGGGCTCCATAGAATTCAGACAGTAGATTTTTCTCATTGTTTATGATGATAACACCCTGCCCCAACAGGTGTGTGTTGGGTGGACTTAAACTTGCCGTGGGAACTATAATTCACCCACAGCCTCGCATTAGCATGTTTTTTACTTTCAGTTTCCTTGTTTTCCTTGCAGAAAAAGGAGAGAGGATTGATATTATAACATCATAATGTGCAGTGTGCATATGTGCATTTGTGCTTGCGTAACCTGTTAAATGTTAAATAAAATTCAAATGACCACACAAATAATTCAATTAAATGATCACGCAACCAAATAAATGTTCTATCAGTTCAATTTCCATGTTCGTATTCAAATTCATTTCAATTTAAAGACACTCATTTCTTCCTTTCTAGGACCTCTTATAATTTGTGAGAAAAAATGCCCATTTAAGGTGCCTAGCACATCATGCCATCCATTGTTTGTTCACTTGTTTCTAAGCTTGATTTGTCGTTTTCTTAAAATTAAGGCTTATTTGTTTAGGATTGTGTGCAGCAATTTCTGGCATTCTAAAATGCAAATAGCTGCTTGGAAAAGTCAACAATAAAGTAGGTTTAAAGACAACAGAAGTTTTAATCAATGGGAAATACAGCCCTTCGGTGTCAACATAAACACAAGACTGAATAACATTAAACCCAGCACCCCAGGATGAGGGATTTAATGAAGTCAGTTCCAAATTCCTGGGTTAGTGCCGTCATGATGATATTGAACAGTGCTATTCTCTGTCCACAGCTAGCCCTTGCACTAACCTTGCACTCTGCTTTTTTTTCACAGTAAGATCGAATGCCACATGATCAGTGGATATACACAGTGGGTTAAGAGTCAGTCGCCAGGTTTTTAATTGTGAATGTACCACCTAGTAGTCATATAACTTTGGGCACATGATCTTCCTTCCATCTCAATTTACTCATCTACCAAATAGTGCCAAATATTAACAGTACCTATGTGATATTGTTGTTATAAGGATTAGGTCGGTTAATGGGTGAAGAATGTTTATTACACAGGAAATGCTAAATTAATGCTGTGTTTGTTATTATCATTTATTATTATAATAAAGTATTATTATTAACATGGTTATCTGTCCCTTTAGATTATAGCTTCCTTGAAGAAAAGAACCAGGCTTTGCACATCCATGTAGCGTGAACAAGCCTTGTGCATGGTATGTGCTCCACGCATTAAACCTGTCTAGTGTCTGGTTTTTATTAGAAATTCTACTGAAGTAAAGATAAAAAATGACCAGGGGCACAATTCTAAAAGAATAATGAGAATTCCAAAAATATCCCATTTTGCAGCATGATCTTGCTTCTCTTTGCCTATGAGACTAATTAAAGAGAAACGGGACTCAGGGCAGATTTGAGCAGAGGATGGTGCCAAGTGCTAAGCAGCTTTCGCGCACCCCACGTTGTCCTGCAATCTTTCTCTTTCTCATGGTGTTGAATGGCAATGCTGGAGAGAGACCTTTCAATTTAAAGGCAAACAGAACACAAGAAGAGTTGGGAAGTGTAATCAAATTTTGAAACTTCTAGAAAACAACAAGGCTGGGATCTGTATGTGTGATATATTGACCTCAAGCCCAGCAGACTCAGAGATAGCCAGGAAGTTTGTAATGTGTTGCAATGGGAGTCAGAAAGGACACACAGCAAACACGCAGGTAAAGGTGAAATGATGGAAATAGAGGAAACTAGCTGCCAGTGGTAACTTGGCTTCGTAATACTATTTTTCTAACTTTTTCCCCTAACATTTCTTGCTAACTAGTATAGAAACACTGAACTCAGGGGACACGCGCCCTCTTCTAAAGCTGCGACCAGGAAGCTTTCCTATGGGACACAGGCACTCTTCTCATCACAGATTTCCAACTTAAAACTGATAATATGGTCCATGCCATTGTTTTTAGTTCTGTTGAGGTATAACTGACAAATGAGATTTGTATATATTTAAGGTATACGATTTTCTATTTTGATGTAGGCATACATTGTGAAATGACCACCACCATCAAGCTCATGAACAACATAGCTGTTACTTTACATAGTTACTGTTTTCTCTCTTTCCTTCCTTCTTTTTCTGTTTTTTTCCTTAAAAAAGAAAAAAAATTCTGACATTTGTGACTACATGGACGAAGCTAAAAGACATTTACTAAGTGAAATAAGCCAGACACAAAAAGACAAATACTGCATGATCTCATTAATACATACAATCTGAAAGAGTCAAACTCAAACTCATAGAAGCAGAGAATGAAGGGGTGGTTGCCTGAGGCAGGGAGGGAGTGGGGAGAGGGAAGGGGCGAAGGGGAGATGTTTGTCAAAGGATGTAAAGTTTCCATTATGCAAGATGAGTAAGTTCTAGAGAGCTAATGCAAACATGATTATCGTTAATACTGTATTGTATACTTGGAATTTGCTAAGAGGGTAGATCTTAAGTATTTCTTGATCCTACTGTTGACGGACATTTGGGTTGTTCCCATGTTCTGCTGCTGAGACTATTTTTATGGATGTTTCCTGGTGCAAATCCACAAACGTTCTGTAGGGATTCCACTTAGTAATGGCATTGCTGGCTTCATGAGTTATGTGCAGGCTCAAATTTAAGTTACGCCCAAGTGTTTTCCGGAATAGTTGCACCAATATCTACTCTCAGTAGAGGTAGATAAGAGTCCCCACCTACAACCTAATCATAATGTTATCCAACTTGCTAATTTTTGCCAATCTGGTGGGTGTGTGTACTGATAACTATTAAGTTGGAGCATCTTTCTCTATCAGTTTTGCCATTCAAGTTCCTTTCTCTCCTTCTCTCTTTTTGTGTGTGTGTGTGTTTGTGAGAGTGTGTATGTACTTGTGATGTGTCTTGCCAATATCATAATATATTCACTATTAGATATACGTTTATTGTAGATTTCATACAGATCCCCTTTATCAGACTAATGAAGCTTCATTTTTCTCCTAGTTGGCTAACAATTATTCTTAAGTCATCAATAAATGCTCAAGTTCATCAAATTCTTTTTTTTCTTAATTTATTTAAAGTTTCTAAAAACTCTGTAATGTGTGTGCTATATTACACATATTAATCAATTCCCTAATATTAAATCAACTTTGCATACCTCAGATAACACAACTTGATCATGATACACTCTCTTTCTTAGATGTATCTGGATTTTGTGTGCTACAACTTTGATTTGACATCTGCATCCCCATTCATGAAGAAAGTAAGCTATAATTTTTACTTTTCCTAATCTCCTAGCCAGGTTTCCATATCAGAGTTATGCTTGCCTCCCATAATGGCTTTGGGGTTGCTCTCTCTTCCTTCTCAGGAACAGTATGCATTAACATTGGCGTTACTCATCCCTCAACTATCTGGTAGAGCCACTTGGCCCAGATGTGAAAGTTCAACGTCTCATGGATTTGGCAGAAAACCTCAGGGTGAAAGCCAATTTTGGAGCTCATCCACTTCGCAGAATTCCAGCTTTTGCTGCAGTTTTGGCCTCTTCAGATGCATCCTTTTTGTGTTAGCTCAGCAATGCATTTTATTAATAGAAGATTCTGAAATATATTTTCACCACCCCGTGGTTTTTTGAATCAGGTAGTCTTTCATGCTACCAAAAATGGATACCCCAGGGGCTGTGTCCATCTAGTAACATTTGACCTGTCTTTATTTCTAGGACCACGTCTACCCAAGCCCACCATTGCAACTCTGGCATATAGTAGAGGTTCAGGTAATATCTATGAAATGAATAAATAAATATAACAACTGCATTAAACACATTTTGTTATCATCCTGATTATCACTATACATTATAATTGTTACTAACATGTGTTAGTCACTCTTGCTAAACTGTCAGCTTTCAAAGGCTATGAAGCTTAGAATTTTTATGTTTATGTATCTTCTCATCCCCAATGTCTAGCACATAAATATATTGAATAAATGAGCAAATAAATATACAGTTAAATCCATCACTGTAGTTAACTTGAACATACGTAGGTTAAATTTTACCCAGATGCTTTTTCATCTGCTATCAAAACGATAATTAATGCAATGCAGGAAAACCAAGATGTAAATTATTGAATTCTGCAGCAAAGTAAATTTACTGTCATTTAATTGGGTGTATCTCCCATTTTGTAGAGTTGCTTATGTAAATCTCAGATAATTAAAAGCCTATAGTGAGTTGTACCATAGCACTTATGATGCTTTTTTGTTGGTTTGTTTCTGTCCCCAGGCAGCTTGATTTTGGCAATAGATGTCCAGCTCACATGCATTATTTGAACCTAAGTTACACTTCTTGACAATATGCTCTAAACCTCACCATTGAAAGAGAAAGAAGTCAAATAGGTCCATGCTGAGCAGGCACACTGCCAAACTTCTCTCCTTAACTGAAAACTGCCTACAGATAGAATTTAGAGTCATATGAGCTGTCTAATTCTTGAAGCCACTGTTATTTGAAGTAATGGTCTCACACAGTCTACTACTAAGTATAAAGATATCAAAAATCAATACCAGTGCCCATGTATTTCTCTGAAGAAAAACCAAATACACCTGTAATAACTGAAAGAATTAAGTCTTAAAGGGTGAATAGATCAGGCCAGTAGCTGATATGACCCAGCTATCTTTAAAATGTGAAAACACCAATATAAGTTCCTAAACCTGAGAGCTCAGAGAAGATAAACTAACAATATATTTACAAAACATTGTGGAATCTTAAAGAAAATATAAGAGCCCTGAGAAGGAAAAAATCTAAGCTAAGGCTTAGTTACCAAAATAAAAGAACTT
>NW_012148197.1:3244637-3266284 GCF_000956105.1 Propithecus coquereli | reverse complement strand
ACAAATTAGACATAAATATAAGTTAAATTTTATAATTTCATATAAAAAGTAGATTAGGGCAAGAAAATAGCTGCTTAAATACCACCATCACTCGGGGAAAAAAGCTTCTGCAAAGCCCCTAATTCTGTAAGTCACTTTCTCAGATAACTTCATAATAAATTAGACAGAAGTGAAACTGCCTCATAGGAACTTAAAGTCTAAGGCCATCAGGGCTGACAAGGTTAAGGACATGTATAATACATATACATAATAGATATTAACAGAATGTATAAATAAGATTAAATATTGTATAAATTATCCCTAAGAAAAATACACTTACAACTAAGGAAAATGCATTTAGGGTAGAGGGCTGCCAGACATTCAAATCTAGATATAGTGGGACTACTGTGTCTCATCTGAAAACTCATTATAAATAGATAAAGCATGTTCTGATTAATCTACTCTTTTTCATTTTTACACAGCAGAAATGATTTATACTATAACCAATTGTCAAAATCCTGATATACAGCTAGATCAATCTAGTCTTCTTCAATATTATATAAGAGTAATTATAATGAAGGGGTCAAAACACTGAGTATATTGTCATTTTATAACTGGTGTACTTACTGTATTCATTCTACAAATGAATAAAAATTCACTCCCAAATAAAAAGACAAAAAACAAATTTTTTCTTTCAAAATTTACCTAGAACAGTCGAGTTTTTATAATTCCGTTGAAGTTTCAGAGTCCAACTAAACATACACATAATAAAAAGCATTCAGTGAAACTGACTCTTCCACAAAGGATAGCACAGCTTCATCACTCTTCCAGGAACAACTCAGAGGTTGTGAGTATTCAACTCAAGAGGCCTAGGTTTAACCGTCAGCTTTTAAAAGACATTTAGTTATTTTAATACACTAATTCCACTGGCCTGGTTACTTCTGTTTCACAAAAGCATAGGCTTTCTGTTTCCATTATAAAGCCAGCATCAAAGAATTTGAAACTGACCTGAAATCCAGCAGATAACCTGAATATGAATAAATAGTTCACACTGGTTTACAATTAAGGCAAAATTCTCAACTATCTACCCATTAAGCTTTCATTTTAAAAGAATACCAAAAGTACTGAAAATAGCCAATTACTCAAACACAAGGCTTATAAACACCTAACTTCTTTTAAATTTGTTTTGTCTATCAATTAATTGCTAGAGACACACACATATTGCCTATAGTAGATACTCAGTAAGTATTTAACAGACTGATGTTGAATAATCCTCTTATAGTGATGAAAACATCATTCTTCACAATGAATACTTAGTGGGGACCCACTTTCCCTGTTAAGATTCCTTGCTTTATTGTACTACATTCTAAACATCATACCAAATCAACGAATTTTAAAGCAAAGTGGTCTTGGTTAATACACACTCGTAAAATTAGTAGTCAGACTGACAGACAAAAATATAGAAGAGAAAGCTGAATTCTGATCCAGAAAGCAGGAGCAAGAGAAATTTATATTGCTCACTCTCTCACACACAGTAATTCCTTTAACTTCAATTTATTTCAGCACATCAAGGATACTGTACACTGCTCTACTTGGCTGGCATAAGGGCAGATGTTACATTTTTTAGAGTTCATTCAATAATATCATTCCCTGGTAATAACAGAAGTGGTAAAAATAAAACAAGAAGCAAACCAGCTATTAGACCCAAAGTCTTAAAATGCCAGTATTTATACTATTCCTAACTACTGTCCTCGTGATATGAGGATTCTACTGTCCGCAGTGACTCACAGTCAAACTGATGGCAAAACTGATTTTTCCAATGCAAATGCATTTCTGTATCCATCAAAAAACAATCTAAATGTTTTAAGTTGTAAGCAGAAAGATCTGCTACTTTAGCAAACACCCATCCAAGTGAAGACAGAGTATCACACATGAACACATTTTAGTGTTATAATCAATGCAATTTAAAAACAGTGATCTGACACATATTTAGTATTATGAATAATCATTGTGCTACATGGTAATTAGAGATAAATGCTAAGTCGTTCACATAAATGACTACAATTAATGTTAGGTTTACACAGCAAAATCAAATTTTCATAGTACTACATTTTTCATTAAATTACCCAAAAAATCAATGCCTACTATCATATGCAGTCACTCTTGTACTCACATTGAAAAAGCAAAGGTCCCCAATTCCAGTCCCCCGTGGCTGGTGGATGCTCCCACCCTGTGTCAAAGTAGACCCCACTATGATGTCATTAATGGCCCAGAGCTGAGGCACACTGGTTCCTAATACATGTTCTGATTTCCAGACCCTTGGTCCACAGGTTCTGGGAAAGGACCTAGTGCAACACATTCAATCCTGACAGCATCTACTGCCCAAAGAGCCAACACTAAGATAATAGAAGCCCTGGGCTCAGAAGGCCAAGGGTGGGGGAGTAGTAGTGAGAGCAGGGAGAGATTCTTCCCTTTTTGTGTGAACCTCTCTTAAGGATCTTACACAATTCCTTCCAGTGGTGCCCAACAGGGCAAGATAAGGGGCATAAGATAAAGGGGTGAAGACCTAGGAAGGGAAGTGTAGTTATCTATAAGAAACTCTTTTCCATATCAATGTTTTGTTCAAACCTGACTCTTTTAACTCTGGCCAGCAAAAGTTGACCAGGGAATATTTCAATTTTTCAGACTATTCAGAGGTGGAGATAAGAAGGGGTTTTATGTGCTAGGGAGTGCTGTGACATCTTAGCCCGCTTGCATTGCTATAAAGGAATACCTGAGGCTGGGTAATTTCTAAAGAAAAGAGGTTTATTTGGCTCACAGTTCTGCAGACTGTACAATAAGCATGGCACCATGGCAGCATGCTTCTGGTGAGGGCTTCGGGAAGTTTTCACTGATGGCAGAGGTCAAATGGGAGCAGGCGTGTCACATGGGGAGATAGGGAGCAAAGCTGGGGAGGAGGTGCCAGGCTCTTGTAAACAACCAGCTCTGGCTTGGACTAAT
The DNA here is from genome assembly GCF_000956105.1 of Propithecus coquereli. Lineage (NCBI taxonomy): Eukaryota > Metazoa > Chordata > Mammalia > Primates > Indriidae > Propithecus > Propithecus coquereli. The sequence goes on along the minus strand of NW_012148197.1, from coordinate 3,263,305 downwards.
AGAGTGAGAACTCACTCCTTACCAAGAGCAGAGTGCCAAGCCATTCATGAGGGATCTGACCACATGACCCAAACACCTCCCACCAGGCCCCAACTCCAACATTGGAGGTCAAATTTCAAAATGAGATTTGGAGGGGACAAATATCCAAACTATATCAGATATAATCCTAGTCTTCCTGTCCATCTGATTCCCATATGTGTGGTGACTTTCAGGCTTTCTGAATGAGCAAAGTAATCAGTAGCTAATTAGATAGCTTGTAGCTGTGATAATAATACTATCGTAGAACCAGTTTTCTGCTACCGCCAATGCTACTGAAAGGACACGATGGGTGCACTATTTGGGGAAACGTGGATTGAGGCAGGACCTGGTAATTTTCTCTTGGCAATATTGAGAGACAATTCTCCATGGTGTTTCTGCACATCTTATAACAGCTTTTGTGCTGGCCTAATCTTTTAAGGGTGATTAATTATATGGCAAACAGCCTTAGAAGATAGTATCTTCCTCCAGGACAAATGTTGGTCAGATTTACACATAGTCCATTGTAAAATAGTGGACTTTTCTGTATGCAGGTGTCCTCAGCTGTGTCACAAATGCTTATGTACACAGCATGCACCAAGGCTGCTCCTCATCTCCCCCATGGGACTCAGAGATGGAAGGTAACAGTGAAGCTCATGCCATCTGTCATGCCATGAGTAAGGAGGTCCTTTGTCTCTGACCGAAGGGCTCATATCTTTTGCCAAAATCCGTAAAACTATGGCAGGCTAACTTGTTCATTTCCAAGTTGGGTAAAATCCCATCACACAGTTCCTCCCAGGTAGCAGGGTAAAAAGTTGCTATGAATTCTCTAACACACGTACACACACACATACGAAAAAATGTAAAAGAGTGTCTTATCCCAGTATAGGTAGCTCTGATGCTGAAAGGAGAATAAATAACCCAACAGCAAAGAACTTCTCCAAGAGTTTGTGGGCAGTCAAATTTCCCTAAATAACCTAACAGTTCCCTGTAGTGTATATTTGAAAAACGTGTATTATTTTAAGACGCAAGACTTTTTTTTGATTCCTGATAGAATAGATGGTAATTCAAATAAAGACATTCAGAAAACTAAGACAACCTTCTTAAAATTCACATTTTTGAAAAGAAAACTGCAATGATATTGAAAATCAGATTTATTATTGCCCATATTAATTTGTAGTTTGCCTATAAAATAATAACATTAAACTCAATTATTTTCATGCCAATGGATTTGTGTGCATGTTTTAAGGGGAGTAAGGAGAACTTTATAATTCCTTGAAATAAGGAAAAATGTCTCCTTCAACACTTAGGTTACTACTGCTCAGCTGTGTCATTTGTTTGAAGCACAAACTCGGTATCATTCCAAAAGATGGCAATTTAGCTTCAACTTCTGAATCTCTATGAATTTAACAGGTTTACTATATAGATGGGCTGAGGGTTATGTTCTCCTTGGTTAATTAACACTCTGCAACACTTAATTTTGCATTACATAAATACCAGTAAAAAGAGTGAAAAATAAAACTAGATGCAAATTTTATGTTCATTGCAATGTGAAAATTAGGCCACAGAAAAACTCCTGGCTGGATTCGGAGTTTTCTCGTGCCAGCTAGAGCCTTGGAAAATGTTAAATTATTTTTTTCCAATTCAACAGAGGTAAAAATGATCACATAAAATCCAGACTAAACAAAAACAAGTCAATGAGGCTGCTACACATAAAGCTTTACACAAATGAAGGACTGTCAAAACATTTCAAAATGTCAGAAATTCATTTAGAAATTTATAGCATCTTTGAAAAAGAAAAACCTCCTGGTATAAATTTGCTTTTCTGTAAATTTAATCCCAACTTTTCATTATCACAAAAATATCTTCTCGATTTCTAGAACCATATCTATAATGTTAATTTGCAGAGTACAAGCGGTCTTGCCAGTGCTATATCCCAAAGGGGGCCCACTTGATTACAGTGTTTGAAGAAGACGGCCTAGAATGACAAAACTGTACACAAAAACAATCAACCCTGAACAAGACAGCTTTTCAGAATCATTTTTAGACATGCATAAATCAGAGATGCATTTGTGTTAGCTAATCGCTACTAATGAGTCTTGAGCATAGAATTCAAACTTAAATGTTTAGCTAAAATTCTGAAGTGCAGCATCTGAATTAAATTAATACCATTGCTTGGAAAGCTAAGATAAAGCATTTTAGATTTTATAGATTTAGTGCAAACACTCAAGATCAGATAATATGACTGGGTGTTAACCGTTAGACTAGAGCAAAACTGAAACACAAAAATGTAAAACCATTCTTGCCAATACTGAAAATTCAAAATAAAAATTCATTTTGTTCTTTTCAAGGATAAAATTATATTAGCAACATCTTTTTTTTTCAAAAACACTAAAAAAGTGGGTAATGTGGCTACATACCATCTATCCCTAACATCAGGTGATTTTTAATGTGTGAGAGGAAATAATATTCTATGAAACATGAAAAAAGCCAGAAATAAAATAGGTATAGCTGCTGCCCTAAGAGACCAGATCTGCTTCTGTAATATTGGATGGTCTTTTTGACAGGGCAAAAATTGGCTACTGGTTCCAGCTGAGGCCTTCATGTAGGGGTTCAAAGTGTCCCCATTATGGTTTCACAAGCCACAGCCGAGTGTTTGTCTAACACTAGCATATTTGATACCCACCCAGACTGTTTTGCCAGTATCATAATTTCACCTCTTTAGCAGAGATGCCAAATGCTCTATGACAAGCTACAACTGCACTTTCGGCCACATCTATTTCATAATGAGCAAAGACAGCCTCTGCCTTTTTCTCAGCAAAGAAAATATTGCTACAGCATAATTTCTTATTAATCACAAGCACAGGCTCTATGGACACGTTAGCCAGAAACCTCTTGGGCAATTTGTATACTCAAGACAATTATCTCAACTTCTTTGTGAAACTGGTAAATATTTGTACCAAAGAATGAAAGAGAGATGGCCAGTCTCCAGGGTATGGAAAAAATACTCAATAGTCATTCAAATCCCAGGCACAAAAAAAGCATAGAGCTAGGTAAGCAGGGGTCTCTATTCAACACAAAACGTTTGAAGACATCTTTATCTAAAAATAAACAGATCTCACAACAATGCTATAAAAAGTCAATTATGGTGAGATTTTTCACAGACATCACTGTTCTGCTGAGATGAATAGACAAGTTTTTAAATAAGTCTCAAAACAAACCATAAAAGTTCCAATGGCAAATACCAGTGGGAAAACAAGAAAATAACAGTCCATCAAAAAGGGTCATAAAACATAAAAAGTCAATGGTATATCCCCCCCAAAAATGACTTTGTTCAAGCCAACTCATTTATAAGAACTACCTAGCTCTTAGAGAGCGGGTTTCCAGATTCACCGACCTACCACTGAGCAAAACATTTGTTTGAGGTCAGCAAGGCAAGTTCCACATATAACAACTAGTTGAATCTTTGAAAGCAAAAGGCATAAATATGTGGAAAGGACAGGAATAAAAATTACTCTCCAACCTGAGGCTGTTCTTTGATGTGTTTTTTTTAATCCAAGGTATATACTTTATCTGCAGTTTTCATAAGTCAAATTAGAGTTTTAGCAAGCAATATAATGTAATCCATAACACCTTTCATCTTACAGAAATTCTAACTTTCAAAATCTATCATCATTTTTTACATAGGAGAAGGACAACAGAAGCCAACCAACATTGCTCAATGTCTTTGGGAACTGTTCCTAAGAAGTAAGTCTATTGTGATAAATAGCCGGATAACCTACCGCCGGCACTTTCTTTCATAAAGAATATATATATTGCTACAGTGTTCTGAAGACTTAAAGGTATACATAGGTTATATACATATCGATATATAAATATATATGGATATGCACATTTATGTATGTATGTATATACATATGAGCAGATATATACATATATATATATAGAGAGAGAGAGAGCTATGGTCTCCCAAAGGTGAATGTATTATATATATTTATATATATATATATATATATATATATATATATATATCTATATATATAGCTATGGTCTCCCAAAGGTGAATGTATTTATTTATTTGAAATTTAACATGAGTTCACCCTACAAAGAGATCCATTTAATAGTGCCATTTGTTAACAATCGAGCCATTGTCCATGAGGTAGGGTAGACTAAGGGAGATGGAAGATTGAGTCACAAAAACCATCCTCCCTTACAGAAATCTGCAGGAACTCGAATCATCTGGTAGCAGAGGTATAAATTTTATTTCTCCCAGACTGGCATGGTAGATGTTATACAGAGAGCCTTAGCAGTATCTTCCTGGGTGGATGGGGAGAAAGTGTCTTTTTTGGGTAATAGCTTATGGTCAGCATGACCATTCTAAAGACTTACAGATTATGCCAACTCATCCGAAAGGCGAAAAACAGTGGAAATAAAAACCATACCTCATCCAAAAACACATGCTCATTCTGTGGCTGCCAAAGTGCGAGGCATGATACGTAAAGATGAACTAAGCAAATATTCTCATGGTCTAATAGAGACAGGCAAACTTTCCATACAACACGGGCTAGAGCAGAGCTGCAGGAATATAGAGGAAGAACACTCTGTTGGGGAGAGATTAGGTGGGAAGGTCCCCAGGGAGGTCCTCTAGAGTCCAGCCCAGAAAGTCAAGTGGAGGGAAAGGAAGAGAAATTGCAGGGGCATTAGATGAAAAAGGCATGTGGCAAAGAGAACGTGATTTGTTAGAAGCACAAGTGGTTTGGGGTGAATAAAACCTTTTTTTTTTTTTTTTTTTGTATTTTGACTACTTCAGTAAACATTGGAAATACCCAGAAGAAAGCTGTGTTCAGGAGAGCAGTGAGAAAAGAGGACTGAAATTCAGGCCAGAGGTGGACTGAGATGAATATCAGGTGCCAGTGCAAGTATTTTGGTCTTGAGTTGTAGGTGATTTAAAAGCCATGGAAGAATTGTGAATGAGGGGAAAATACGATCATACTTGCATGAGAGAGAGACACTTTGGTGGCAAACATAAGGATGGTGACATGGCTGATACTTAAAAAATAGATACAATTAAGTGGGTCTATATAAGAGGCATAGAATTTAAGACAGTAAAATGTATGTCTACCGGGCTGATTTTTAAAGGTAATCCAGAAACTCTGTGCCAAGAGAAAAAAAATAAGTTACATAATCCTCAAGTTTTGGGGCCAGAACTATAGATAAGATTTGGGAAGAGTAATAGCTCTGGCTTCAACCAGCTGCACTTACTACACCACAGACAATTCATGAATTCTCCACAGTGATAAAAGTGGGTTGCATGTTCAAGGAAAAAAGCATCACCTCCTCAGATGATGACAAGATGGAAATGAAGAAAATGCAGGGCTCTGGAGAGAGAAGTACCCAAGGGCAGGTCTTCTGGGAGCTGAGGATGGGGACGCAAAGGGGACAAATAGGGGAGGAGGCAGGGGGAGGAAGGGGCTGGCTCTGTTACGAATGCAGAGAATGTGTGAAAGCTGAAGACCTTGTTATATCACTGATCTGTGCCTCCAGAAATCCCTCAGCTGATAAACTTGTTGAATGGAACAAAGTTGAAGTTGATGTTTTGCTAAGCGCAATGAACAGAATAGATACTGGACCAGATTACTACAAGAAGATATGATAAGTGACTATTGGAATAGTCCAGATATTGAGGGCTGTAGCTAAAAAATGGGCAAGTTAGAGATTAAAGAAGTAGAAGAACAAAAGGACTTGGGGACATGCCTGGAAAAAAAGAGGGGTAGACATGAGTGCACTTCCTGGTTTCTGGCTAGATAATAAAGTCTATGATAGTCTCACTAAGTAAACTAATGAATTCGGGAGAAGGGACAGATTTTGAGGGCAAATTTCATTCCTTTCTAGACATCAGTTTCCTTATGCATCTACGGAATGAGGGCGTGGTCTTGGTGCGCACTAATGTCCACTCCAGCATTGATTGTCTCTGTGAATAAGAAATTCATCAAAACATTTCACTTTTGACTAATGGATCCCACCCACACAGCTCTCCTGGACCCACTGACACGCTTATTCTTTTCCATTGCTGTGGCTATGTATGAACTCAGTAAAAAAAAAAAAAAAGAAGAAGAAGAAGAAAGAAAGAAATGACCAGGGCCAGGCACAGTGGCTCACACCTATAATCCTAGCACTCTGGGAGGCCGAGGCAGGAGGATTGCTTGAGCCCAGGAGTTTGAGGTTGCAGTGAGCTATGATGATGGCACTGCACTCTAGCTAGGGTAACAGAGTGAGACCCTGTCTCAAGAAGAAAAAAAGAAAGAAAAGAAAAGAAAACAGAAACAACCAGAATAAGAATAATGAAGCCCAGTTCAAGGCTGTCAGGAGTGCCAAATAATTTCTTTTAAGAGTGAGGTCACACTACAGACCTTGTCAATTATTTTCCCTTATCATTGTGAGAAGGAAAAATACTTCCACTTGTAACCCTGAACCAGTCTTCTCACATACAAAGAGTTCTTTCTTTATTAAATAGCAGGAATCATAGAAAAGAATTCACATTTGAAGGTGCTACTGTTGGGTATCTCAATAGGCATAGTAAGATGCCACAGATTAAATTTAGCCTCAGTTTACTGATCTAAAACATCATATGCCTAAAAAAATGTTTTAACTTACTTTGGAACTCATTTTTTTTATAAAATGTATAGATATTAAGATTGACATCCAACTTACATGAATTCCATAAACAGAATGTTTTACTTAGAAAACCTAATATTATAGTTTTTAAATTATTACTTTTACTAAAGTGATAGGAAGGAAAATATACAATATATTGCAGTGTTATGGGGCTTATTTTAAGTCTTTAATAAATATCACTTTGATACCTATGGGTTTTAGTTGCTCTTTAAAATGAGGAGACATTTTTGGGTTTACCAAAATATTCATAACTTACAAGACATCAAAAGAATTTTTATAGTATTAATGTTAAATATAAATGAACGGAACTCAGTTGGTTGTCATATACTCTGGTTACCAACACTGAAGTCAAGCATCCCCCAACACGCTATTTGCCCAACTGATTGTTTCATGTCATAGAAAACATAATAGCTTCAATGTTTTCTTCTTCAGCAAACACAAGGTAATATCTGGTTCAATGCTTTTCAGCACAAAATTACACTGAAGAAAGGCCAATGTAATAGGTTTGACCTATTATTTTTACCTATTTCTTTCCAATTTCCACAACCTATTGTACCATCAAGCATCTCTAATGCAGGGTAATTCATTTCTGACTCTACAATCGACCCCTAAATATGCCAAGGTCATTCACTACATTAGATACCCCTATTTTTTTAACAACTTCTCCTTCCACTTAGATTATGCTTTTATTTAGACAGAGTGCAGGATGTTCTACATCTTCTGATCTTCAAAGAATGTGTTTACAAGATTCAAGTGCAGTTTGAAAGTGAAAGAATAAAAAAAAAAAAAAAACCTTTAAAAGTGCTGTTTCAGCTGATGCCATCCATTCAGTCTGTAAGAAACTACCAGATGAAACCTTTGGTTTCACATCACTATCCTGAGAGATGTCACATATATAAATAGCATAGTAACAATAACTGTTTTATATACCATATAATTGTATTCTTTATGATGTTCAAACCCTTTTATTGCCCATAAAAAGGTGAATTCTACTAAATATATTCCTACATAAGAACCCCTATCATTTAGGTATCATACTGAACCCAGAAAGCAAAGTATAAAATGTCATTTATGTACAAATCCATTTGTGTTCCATTACAAAAATAAAAATTTTAAGCTTCTAGCATTAAGAAATTAAGATTGATTACTTAATTATTAGGCTGTTGGCTAGACTCAAATTTTGTTCACCTTACAGAGACAAGAGTAAGACTTCATTGTTTAAGTAAATGTTAATTAAACATGTAATGCTCATTAGTGAGAAGTCTTTGTCGTAATAAAAATTCACTTTTGTTTTGTTCCCACTTCAGAGTCCATTCCAGGATAACCAGTTAGTACCTCAAAAGCTACATGCCATTTGATACAGATTATTCCTCTGATCATTCCCAAGAAGACATAAGGTCTAACTGTGTCAAATTATATAGCACTTGATTTTCAAACACTGGAGACATTAAAGAATTTATTTTTTAATTTTTGTCAAAATATACATGTCCATGATTTAAAAGCAAACAGCCCAGATGGATCTATAATAAAAAGCACAGTTCCTTGGCCCACAGTCTCCTCTTCTCCACCTCTCCTCACCTCATCCCTGCCACCTCTCAGCTTTTTTCAGCTGTTACGGAAATCTGTAATACGGGAATAATAATAGTGCAAGTAGTTCACAGCAAGAGTTAAATTAGTTTAGATACGTAAATAATTAGAGCAGTGTCGGGATCATAGTGCATGCTATGTAAGTGTGATCTGTGCTGATGATTAATTTTACAGCATCAGGACCAAAAATATCAGGACCTCGGACAGTTCTATTCTACCCTAGAACTAGAATTAAACCTTTGCTAGCAAGTTGACTCCAGAGGCTGAACACTAATAAAGAGCACTTACTTTATAATAACTGGGGAAACTGTTTATTCTTCTATTCAAGCAACAGATATTTTGCAGGTACCTACTCTGGGCCAGACACTCTTCTGTGAGCCAGGAATAGAGTGATGAGCAAGACCACTTAGTGCTTACGTTCTGGTAAGAAAGAACAATAAAGAAGAAAACAAATAAAAACACCATTTTAAGTAGAAATTTGTGTTACGGTTCCCCTGTCATGCTCTGTGATTTTTGAAGGAAAAGGTCCAAATAATTATTTCTTTTGTTTGCTTGTTGACAGTGCTCACAATTAGGCTATATTTTAGTTTGCTTCATATTCATATGATACGTTCTTGTATATTTTTCCTTTCTTTGCTCTTATTGGGAGAATTATCCCTTTTTTTCACCTTATGTTGCTCGATTTCTTATTCATTCTTTCTATTGATTGACATTCTTTCCATTATTCTTAAAGCTGACTAATCTCCTAATCTAATTTGGGATATTTATATGTGGATCGTGACTTCCTTGTGAAGCTGTTTGTTTTTCCGAGGGTTTCAGTTTTTTCTTTGTTTTTCTTATGCTCTATTTCTTTATCATATTCTCAAACTTTTTTTTACTGTCAATTGTACTTTTTATTATACCAAATCCATTGTTTTTCCAGAATCCTACCTCCTGGAGCCCTCTTTTCTTCTCTCCCATCAGGTCTCCTGGGTGTGCTATGGAGATGTCACCGTGAGACATTACTGCTCCTTTGGATGCATTGTTGTTTGAAATCTGTAACATTTTTTTTTTTTCATTTTCATTCTCTTTTGCTTCTGTGCATGCGCAAGCAATGTTCTAAGGAAAGGTGCACATCTGAAAATGACTTTATTCTGGCCTCCTGATTGACAATTTATCAGGACATAGAATTCTTGGCTGAAAATCCTTTCTTTCAGATTTGGAAGTCAATGTTCGACTGCCTTCTAGGATCCACTGTGCTGATGAGCAGTTGGAGGAGAACTGGAGCTTTTCTTTTCCTTTAATTAGTAAGTTTAATTCTCTCTACTTATCCCTGGTGTCCTAAAATCTTTGGTACTATCACTCTAATCAGCTCTCTGTCTTCTCAATGTGAAAATTTGTGACAATTTTTAACTCTGGGAAATGTTCTTACATTATTAAAAATTTATTCCCATCAACTTTTTTTTACTTATTAATTCCTAGAATTCCTATCACTAGAATATTGAACATTTATAGATTGACTTCTGTGTCTTTTCTCTTTCTCTTATGTTTCTGGTCTCTTGTCTTTTTGTGCTGTGTTCTTGCAGATGTCTTAAAATTTAACTTCCAAATCTTCTATTGTATTTTGTATATCAATAATAATATTTTTTTTATTTTTAGGAGCTCTTTTTTATTCTATGATTATTCACTTTTATAGTATCATGTTCCTGTTTTATGGGTATAATATCTCAAATCTCTCTGAGGACACCAATTATAACTTTTTTATTTTCTGTGTTTTCTGAACTCTGAATCACCTGCTTCCTTTAAGGTTAGTTTTTCCATGTTTTTGGAGGTCTTTCTCTGTAATGTTGAAGACTTTCTTCAGCTATCTTGGGCTTCTTTGTTGGTCATTCATAATAATAACAGCCTCTGTGTTCATGGGTGAGGCTTGTCAACTGGCAAATTCCACTTTAGGGTGAGCAAGTGAGGAACTGCCATTGTGCCAGGGGCTCCCCAAGTACTACTGGGTGGAAAGCTTTATTCGGTGGCACAAATCCTCCCATTAATTTTTTTAAGCCCTTGTCTTAGTCACTGTGGGCTGCTATAACAGAATACCATAGACCGGGTGGCTTATAAACAACAAACATTTATTTCTCACAGTTCTGGGGGATGGACGTCCAAGATCAGGGTGTCAGCATGGTCAAGTTCTTGGTAAAGCCCCTCTTCCCGGTTTGCAGGGGGAAGTTTTCATGTTGTATCCACATATGGTGGAAAGAGAGCAAGCTGGCTGTCTGGCCTCTTCCTAGAAGGGCACTAATCCCAATAAGACTCCACCCTGATTACCTAATCACCTTCCAAAATTCCCACCTCCGAATACCATCACCTTTGGTTAGGGTCTCAACATATGACTTTGAAGAGACAGAAACATTCAGTCCATTGTAGTCTTTTGTCTATTTTTTTAATCTTCTTAGCAATAAATGCTGGAGGAAAGGGGGTTGGTGGAGGGATTAATTATTCTACTTCATGGTCCCTGTCTTTAGCTGCATTTCTCACTCTCAACCATTTCTTCTTACAGTCTCTCAGGCTACAGTCTTGCTACAACTCATTAGGTCAAATGACTGTAGCCTCCACTCCTCTGATTACCTATCAACATGCTTCTATCTTATATCATCTAGAAATTTATAGAGCTCCAATGTCCATGGATAGCCTCCTCCCTTCTCTTCACTTGTATATGACTATACCGGTTTTATTCCTTCAGTGTTATATCAATAAATTCTCAGGAACAAGAGGGGATAAAAGCATGGGTAAGCCATCTTGGACTAGGAAACCTCTCTGTTCCTAGATAAGGGAAAAGTAACTTTAAGGTTAGCCTTAAGGGCAAAAAGAGGACACAGACACAGGCAACATCTACCTGAAAAATGCTTACTGATGTAAGTGGAGCATATCAATATGTCAGCCCCAGGCCTTGTGAAATTGTCCCTTGTGAAATTTGCCATACTCAGAAGAGAGTTCTATCTATTTTATTTTTGTCTGGTTTTGTCTACCCATCTAAAGCAAAAGATAAAATTGACCATTGACTACCCAAAATGACCCAGACTGGCTGACACGTAATTTATCACATAACCAGAATCTTCTTATTTGCAGAATCACCTAATTAGGTTTTTATGGCAGATCTAGAATAACATTATTTAGCCACATAACTCTGTACCCTTTATGCATGTATGTAATTTAGGGCCAACTGTCACATCATGCCTATTCTGAACCAGACATTGTTGCAAGCATTTAACATATCTTAATTTAGTCAATCCTCACACAACCCTGCAAAGTAAGGATTCTTATTATTCATGGGTCACAGGAAACTGAGGCACAGGTAGGATCAATAACTTCCCTATCGGTACTATGACGTAAACGACACACAGTCTGGTTCCAGAATCTGTGCCCGCACCCCCATGCACGCTGTCTCCCCACCGTGGTTTACAATTAATTTATTTAAATTGTTTTAAAGACCATTAAACACATGTCCCTTTGAAATTATAGTTAGCGTTTTATTTCAACATGACAAACAGAACCATCTTGCTATCATTTAAGACATTACTGCATCCAGTCTAAAGTTAATACCTTTTTATACTTTGAGAAACACTCACACATATTACTATATCTGGATAGATCTTAATAGCAGCTTTCAGTGGGTGTTATTACATGTTTCTAATAGATGAAGAGGACAAGGGCCACCCGGTGACAGAGCCAGAACTGAAACCATAGCATTCTTGTTCCTAGTCCACTGTTCCTTCCACTAAACGATGAGACCTACACTTAAACAAAAGATTCCATTGAAGATCTCTAGAGGGACATATAGCCAGAATATTTTAAATCAGAAAAGACCTCCGAGTCACCTGACCATACAGATGATTTCTCAAGATACTTAATAAGTTTCAGTACACTCCTCTACAGGCGTTATTGGCCAGGAACAATTTTGTGAGGTCTCTGAATAAAGTCAAAATACTTTTACTGAAGTGGTGCTCATTGGAAGCCCACTCTGCTGATTAAGAAATGTGAATAACATTGGAATGCCTGAATAAGCTATTCTGTGATGAGCCACAGTGGATCAAACACAAGCCAAGTAGAGAGAGAGAGAAAGAGAGAGAGAGAACACCAGACTAGAAGTTAGGAGACATGGATAGGGATTCTGGTTCCATGCCTAACCTTGTGAGTGACCTTAAATAGGTCATTTTACCTTTCTGGACCTTAACTGTAAAATAAGAACTTCACATGAGGGTATGCAGTGTGATGAAACACTAAGTCAGAATCTAAGGTTTTTGTCAGAATATGGTTAAAATGCATGCATGTAATAAACCTTCAAAATGCTCTTGTTTCATATATCATATGTGGAGAGGAAACTAAACCAAATTACTAACACAATGAATAGAGTGTACTAAGACACACCAGCCTGAACTGAAAATAGACATCAGTCCCTGGACACAGTAGAGTATATATTGAATGAATGAACAAGTAAGAAATGTATGTTCGGAGCAGTGGAACTCTTCAAGATGAATGTTGCTGACATTTGTAAAGAGTAAAAAGTCATGACATCATAACAGAGTGTTCCCCAGTGAGTTCACTGTTATAAGTGTTACTCTTCCCTAATACAGGTTGGAGATTTCCAATAAGATTTGTCTATGCCTCTGACTGTCAAAGGAATTTACTGTGCATTTACGCAAGCAAGAAAGAAAATCAGAAAACACACCAATCCTCATATTTTTTAATATAAAGAGTATCCCCAGTAAAGTCAGTGAGAAAACAAAAATTTCCCTAAAATAATTTAAGCATCTTTTCATCAGATATACTGAACCGTCAATAGCAGTTTTCTCTTCCCAAGCATATTGTGAACTGGCTACACTGAGAAAGACACTGAATAAGAAAAGGCAAAGCTTTAACCTAGATAAATAAATCTATCTTTGCATTCAAATGCCCCCTTCATTTCTGAAAACAGATATTGACAGCCCAGCTTCCAATTACTGTTTTCACCCCAAATAGTCATGAAGATCAGAGTTGTCAAATCCTCTGAATTTAATTCAAGAAGTAAACATCCCTCTATGTGTTCAGTGGTCCACAAGCCCCTCTGAAACAAGGATGTGGCAGAGAAGGTGGGAGGAGGCTGGAAATGAGAGAAAAGTGATAGTATTTTCCTTGCCTTCAGAAAATGTAAAATCTTCGAAAGCAAAGCCTCAAAAAAGACAAAACATTGTAGAGGCTGAATAATGAAATGAAGCAGCTGACACTCAGCAATTAGTGAGCAATCTCAGTGAGTAACATGAGCAACCAGGGACTGAGGACGGATAAGAAAGAGATCTATGTAAATGGGGTGGTCAGGGAGATCTCCAGGAAGGAGAGAAAATTAACAAGATCACAGGCCTGATTTCGATGTGCATGAAGGAGTAGGGAAGCATCTTCTGTGAAGATCAAAACTAAGAGGAGTTTAGTAAACAGAGAAGAAATGGACCACAGGGTGGCTGAGGTTGAGAAACACTCTGATGACATATTTGGTAACTACTATGGCCTTCTAGAACACTCCCCTGAAGTCTGTTCCCACAATGAATTTGTGAGAAAAGCAAGAAATGTTAAAAGAGAACAATTGAAAAGAAAGAGGAAGGGCTGGGCGCGGTGGCTCACGCCTGTAATCCTAGCTCTCTGGGAGGCCAAGGCGGGCGGATTGTTTGAGCTCAGGAGTTCGAAACCAGCCTGAGCAAGAGCGAGACCTCGTCTCTACTAAAATTAGAAAGAAATTAATTGGACAACTAAAAATATTTAGAGAAAAAAATTAGCCAGGCATGGTGGCGCATGCCTGTAGTCCCAGCTACTCGGGAGGCTGAGGCAGGAGGATCGCTTGAGCCCAGGAGCTTGAGGTTGCTGTGAGCTAGGATGACACCACGGCATTCTAGCCCGGGCAACACAGTGAGACTGTCTCAAAAAAAAAAAAAGAAAGAGGAAGGCTTTTTTTTTTTTTTTCCTTTTAACATCCTCTGCCTAAACTTTATCAATAAATATATTTGAGTGTCTACTTTTGTTAGGGGGTTGTATTAGTTTGCTAGGGCTGCCATAACAAAATACCATGGACTGGGTGGCTGAAACAACAGAAATTTGTTTTCTTACAGTTCTGGAGGCTGGAAGTCTGAGATCAAGGTGCCAGCCAATACGGTTCTTGGTGAGGGCTCTTCTTCTGGCTTGCTGATGGCCACCATCCCACTGTGTCCTCACATGGCCTTTTCTCTGTAACATGCACACCTCATGTCTCTCTGTGTGTCCAAATTTCCTCTTCTTATAAGGACACCAGGCAGATTGGATCAAGGCCCACCCTCATTTTAACTTAATCACCTCTTCAAAGGCCCTATCTCCAAATACAATCATATTCTCAAATACTGGGGATTATGGGTTCAACATATGAAGTTGTGGAGGGAAACAATTCAACCAAGAATATAGGTATATAAGCTTATAAATCATTAGGGAAATGACACTGATAATTGTGTATAGTATGGTGAAGAAAGCATGATACAATAGACACATTTATGAATGTAAACTTTAATTTTAAAATATGGATTTATACAAATATACAGATAAATACATCCCTATGTAAACAGTTAAACTCCAGAATCTTTCAAGACAGAAGAGTTACAAATTTAGATCAGGAAATGATAATGTTGACATTCAACTTCTCCTTTATTGGACTGATGAAATATCTCAATACATAAGACTTTTTGTTAAAATAAATGACTTTCCTAGAGAAATGTAAAGCAGAGTGACACAGTAGATAGAGCCATGGATTAAGGGTTGGGCATTCCGGCTTCAGTTCCAGAAGCATCCAAGGAGAATGAGAAAGAGAAGAGGGAGCGGAATTAGGAAAAAGAAATATGTTAGAAACCAAAGAGATTAGAGACTTCCAGGAAAGAGAACACAGCCATGAGCCCACAGTTGTGAACAGACTGGATAAATAAAGCCTGAGGAGAATATATCTGCCATTGCCCTTTGGAGTCAATCATGACCTTCAGGAAAGCAATGTTAGTAAAGTTCAGATCGTTAAAGACAGATTTAGTAGTTTGAGGAGTGGTAAATGAGGTACAGAGAATGTATGCTTTTTTTAAGTCTGACAGAGAAATACAGCAGTGGCTTAGGGAAGAATGAACAGAAGGAGTTTTGTTTTTGTTTTTTTGTTTGTTTTTTTAAGGAACAGGGTCTTACTTTTTGGCCCCGGCTGAGGTGCAGTGGCAAGATCACAGCTCACTGTAACCTCAAACTCCTGGGCTCAAGCAATGCACCCCGCCCCCCAGCCTGCTAAGTAGCAGGGACTGCAGGCACCCACCACCACACCTAGTCAATTTAATTTTTTTTTTTTTTTGGTAGAAATGAGGTCTCACCTTTGTTGTCCAGCTGGTCTTGAACTCCTGGCCTCAAGCGATACTCCTGCCTCACCCTCCCAAAGTTAAGTGCTGGGATTACAGGTGTGAGCCATGGCACCCAGCCCTTCCTTGCTTTTGTTTTTATTTGTTTATTTAAAGATGAGACTACGATTTGTTAACAGATTGAGGGAAAAGACTCTACTTAGTTAGCAGTAGGGTGGAAGGATCAAAGGAGCGAGGGAATTTTCCATCTATTCCTTTAAGCAATGTATGAGAGCCTCCTAGCACTGTTCTTGTCACGCCCTGTCCTTGGAGGACTTATAGATTAATTGGGATACAGACAATGACTTAGGGTTATTTGTTTCAATGGTCATACATCCAAGGGCAGAGGATATACAGAGGAAGGAGCATCTAAGTGTCCTGTGGGCATCTGCAAAGGCCTCTCGCAAAGCAGAAAGGTTGGAGCTGAGGCTGGCAGATGGGTAGTTTGTCAGGCTAACAAGAGAGAAGAGGCATTTCACACAGAAGAATCTATGCAAAATCAGAGTCACAGAAAAATACAGATGGATCCAGGAAGGGGTTTACCTTGGAAAGGAAGGGAGACACTTCTATCTTGGAGAGAAAGGAAAAATGGAAACATGGAAAAAAAAACATTGTCAAGTTTTGAGAATGAATGGAAGATAAATGAAGAGATTTTATATCTAAGGCCTCCATTATCTCAATTGTCCTCTGAAACCACATTAGCTGTTGGTCAAATTTAACCTTTGCATTTTGAACTTTTACTTTTAAAACTACCAAAGTGCTTCAAGGGATTGTTTAGCATCAAATATTGTCACTCTAAGGAAAAGAGAAAATAATATAGATTAGGGTTGAGGGTAATGGGTAGGATTTCAAATTTACCTAGAGAGAAAGGTGAAAAACTTAAGTCAGGCAGAAAAAAGTGGTTTTGTTCACCAAGACAAACAGCTCCATTATAGGTACAAATGGGTATTATTTGATCAAGGAAAAAGGCATCGAATCTAGCATTCTTTCAATAAACCTTTCTCATAATTTACGAAGAGAGTTAGTCAAGGGACTAACAATCGCACAGGAGAGATAAAACATGAACAAAAAATATTAGTGTACAAATTGGAATATGATAAGCACATAAAAGATAAAGAACATTAAGTCCTCATAGAGGCAATCAAAGTAAAGTTAATCTTAACTAGGGATCAGACCATCCAGAAAAGCTCTAAAAGAACACTGGGGACGTGGGAGGGAAGCATGGATCTTGGCAGAGTTGTCAAGGTCAAGACCTCGTGGGAGAAGAGATAGGGAACCAACACCAAGAAAGGGCTGTGACCCGGAGCTCTCTGTGAAACCTCCTGATGCACTTCTGAGCTGGTTTCCAACTTTGGGTAACCCTAACCTATATCTGGAGGCCAATGAGTCATCCAGCTGGAGGCAGTGCTCGAGAGAGCCACTTGTCTGGACAATTAAGCCCAAGGCCAAGGCAGCCACTGGTCAAAGAAGGCAGGGAGTTGAGCCATCACTGTGATAATTAGTGTTGATGAACAGCAAAATAAGAAGAAAAACCTGGGTGATGAATTAGGCTTCTAGGCCTGCCATAACAAAGTGACACAGGCTAGATGACTAAAATAACAAACATTAATAACTATTTCTCACAATCCTGGAGGCTAGAAATCTGAGATCAAGGTGTGAAGTCAGCAAGGTTGGTTTCTTCTGAGGACACTCCCTGTGTCTTCTCACGGTCTTCCCCCTGTACCCTCCTGTGTACAAATTTCCTCTTCTTATAGGGATACTAGGCTTTTTTTTTTTTAAGGTCCAATCCCAATGACCTCATTTCACCTAATTACATCTGTCTTCAAATGCAGTCACCTACTGGGGTTAGGACTTCAACACATGAACTTGAGGGGACACAGCTCGGCCCATAACAGGTGGTAATTACCAGATTCTTTTACAAATACACAAGCTGATCAATCTCTTGATCAAAATTTAGTCATAGGCCTATTCACCCTGCTTCAGAAAATACATCAATATTTGGATGACGTTCTCCCCTGTATAAAGATGCCACCTTGCTCAGCTGAGGAACTATAGCACTTAAGTACATCCTTGTTATTGACCACTTCTTATCAGAACTGAGAATTGTATTATTATTCAGTTACGAGAGAGCAAACAAAAACATAGAATAGAGTCAGTGAAAAACACTTTTTAAAAAGAATACATTTGGTCTGTGGCTTTAGCCGATTCCTGGCTTCATTTTTCTCACTATTTATTAGCCAAATAGACCTGCCCAGGATTTAAAGTCAAATAGGAGGGGGAAAATTACCATGCACTCTTCATTTATGATTTTCAATATTTTAAAAAGAGCATAAAGACCTTTTATTTTATACATTTGCCAGTAATTGTCTTTATAGTTTTATTGATACTAATTTCATACAGCTCATTTAGAATGTCAAGCCACATATGCAACAGAGTAATAAAGTTATTATTACTTCATAGAGATATAATTATAAGTAATTTTGAATCTCCCATTTTCGTCCTCTCACTTTCTCTTCGTTTCTACCCGCGTTTTATAAGAATGAAGATGAGTTTGCTGACCTTTTGCTAAAGAACATTTAGTATGAAGAAAATGATGATTTCATCCTGATTGAGGCCTGTGAAACTTTTATTTTCTAGCTCCATTAGCTTTTTCAGAGTAAGTCTGATTATAATATTACTGCATTACAAATAAACTTCTAAATTCAGAGAACTTAAATGCCACAAAACAGTAAATAATTCAAATGATATGAGACCCCTTTTAGCCAATGAACTATGTTTCAATACAATGGTTTTTGCTTTTATGAACAATATACTAGAGAAGATATTACTTTAAAGAATTTTCTTTCAAAAGGATAAGAAGAGGAGGAGGAGGCAAGATGGCGGACGAGAAAAGCCGCCAGTCAGAAGGTCTCTGCAAAAAAGACGAATTTTAGAAGAAAGAGAAAAAAATAAACTAGCAGAGAAACATAGATCGGGTGAGGGTCAGAAGGAAGGGCGCCT
>NW_012148197.1:3228702-3230832 GCF_000956105.1 Propithecus coquereli | reverse complement strand
AATAGAAAAATATTTCTGAGAAATTCAGTAACACACAGTGGTTAACCATAGCTGAATTTTATAAACTATGATTTGTAAAATAATTCATGCTTTTTCCCAAACACAAGCCCCTACATTATTCTGACAGCAAAAAAGAGTTTACCTATTCCCTGTAATTTTCTATTAAACCTACACCATATCTGCTTTACCGGAATTCTTAGAGGGTTAGGAATTTAAGCCTAAAAACCACTTTGTGATAGAAAATGTAAAGTCTTACAGCTAAAGGCACTGAAAATATCATTTCCCTGGACTTCAAATAATGCCACATATGCACCAGTTCAGGTTAAGCAGAGAACACTGGACTCTTTGGACATGTCTAGGGAATGAAATTTTACCAGGGAGAAAGTAACAATCGATCAAACTAACAATTATTGGGCAGAAAGATCTGTTCTAAATCTGCTAAATTTACATTAGTAAATCTGCTAAAATTACATATAGTAGCTTATTTAGTCCTGAAAAAAAATGAAGCCATTCGTGTTTCCATAGGGGTTAAGTTCCTTGTCCAAGATTTTACAGCTGAACAGTAGAGCTGGGATTTAAAACAAATGCATCTCACACCAATGCCAATGTTCTTCCTAAAATATCATGCTGCTTCCATTTGTAACCTTTCTGGTATTTAACCACTGCTTCTGTCATGAAATTTTTATTCTATTCTAATCTGAATCTCATTCATGGCCATTTAAGCGTGTTTACTTGAAATCTGTTCTTGTAAAGTTTTGAAACAGCTGGTCACTGTCCTTGGTTTAAGAACTCCCTCCCATACAGTACTCAAAGATAATTAAATCCCCCATCAGCAATTTCTTCTTTTGGCTGAATAAGCCCCTTTCAATGTTTCCTTAAAAAAATTTCTGTACCTTTAAATATCTTGCAGCATGGCCATATCACATTGCCTTTTACAGCTGGAATGCTGGCACATGATTTCCTTACAGTCATTTATAACTGCAAGGACCATTCCCGCCCCACCCCCACTGCGTTCTTTAACCAACTGTCTTCTATTTACTGCCTAAGCAGCTCAGTTCCCCCATTGAGCATTTTGTCCTCATTGAGCTTCATTATGTTTGCTGTGATGGTTTTCTCCAATTTGCTAAGAAGCCACTTCTATTTCAAAGGAGCACGGCAGATCACTTACCATCCTGGTAAAATCTTTTGCCTCTTCTATTTCAGTGTATGTTCCTACTTCATAGGCACCTGGTGTGGGATGAATTGCCCACCCCCTACCCAAATTCATGTATTGAAGTCCTAACCCCCAGGACCTGACTTTATGTGGAGATAGAGTCTTTAAAGAGGTAACTAACATTAAATGAGGTCATTGGGGTGGGCCCTAATCCAAAGACTGGTGTCCCTATGAAAAGAAGAGGTTAAGATACAGACATAGGCATAGAGGTAAGACTATGTGAAGACCCCATGAGAAGATGGCCATTTACAAGCCAAGGAGAGAAGCCTCAAAAGAAACCAACTCTGTTGACATGCTGATCTCAGACTTCCAGCTTCCAGAACTCTGAGAAAATAAGTTTCTGTTCTTTAAACCACCCAGTCTGTGATACTTCTAGCAAACTAATACAGTACCCTATAATTTGTCTCACTTCCTTTATTATTAATTATGTACGAAATCCCCCAGATACCAACATCGTGTACCCCCGATACTGAAAAGGGTACATTCCTTCTGTAGTATTCTTGCCCAAAATGCCTGAAGTCAATGTATCTATGAGTAGGTATCAGACAATCCTAAATTGAGAGGAATTCTACAATAACAGCACTCTTCAAAGTGTCAAGGTCAGGAAAGCAAGGAAAGACAGAGAATTGCCACTGATTGTAAGAGACTAAGGAAATATAAAAACTAAATGCAATGTGGGACCCTGGATTGGATCCTGGAACAGGAAAAGGGCCTCCGTGGAAAACTGGTGAAATATGAATAAAGTTTACACTTCAGTCAATACCATTATACCAATGCCGATTTCTTAGTTTCAATAAAGGTGCTGTAGTTATGCAAGATGTTAACGTTAGGGAAAGCCAGGCAAAGGATATATAAAAACTCTCAGTTCTATCTTTGTAATATTTTTGTAATTCTAAAATTATTTCAAAATAAAAAGT
>NW_012148197.1:3226985-3228652 GCF_000956105.1 Propithecus coquereli | reverse complement strand
AAGACAAATAAAATTTCTCATTATTTGGTAAAGATTTGATGACATACATCATTAAATATTACACCATAAAGTTTCTCGGTATTAGGTAAGCAATTTAAAATGTGTAGTAAATGTAATCTATATCACTAAGGTAATTTGCATATTTCTACAGGCTTCATTAGCCATAGTTCTGAAGGGCTTTGTGTATCTATTCGTACATAAGAGAGCATCCTAGCTAGCCCAAAGTGTCCATGAGGTATCATTTTGACAAATATTTTAGTTCCCAAATAAAGACAAAAAGGAAATTCCTATTTCTAGACCTTGTTCTGGGGAGGAGCCAGAATGACACCCACTTCTGGTGGGAGAGATTACAATTTGAAATCTTAAAAGAGTTTGGAGGGACCACTCAGTTCCAGGCTTGTGCTGTGAGGAAATAAATAGATTACATGGAATGCAACTTTAGTGCTTACCATGTCTTTGTTCTGGGAAAGACACAGGTATAGACCATTGAGTTATGCAAGCATAAAACAAATAACATATTGTACAGTGGAAAGTTTCAGGATCTGGGGATTTGAGGAACTAAGTTGTCCTGCAAAAGATGATCTATGTAATAGTCAAGAGTTGCATCTCTAAGCACAGACGTCTCATTGGAGAATAAATGATTGTCAACTATTGCTTGTCCTTATGGGCATATGTAGGTTTTATTCAAGCTGCTTGTTCATATACGCGGAGCCTCCGAACATACTGATGATGGGAGATCTTTGAAAAGGTACCATACCAGGCTTGACAAAGCTCAACCTAGACTGTCCAGTAGAAGTCTAACACAGGGCATTAGGTAAAAATAAAATCCACAGACGCTGAGGAATGTCTAAATTAAAGGACTTATCCTTTGACCTTGTAATTTAGAAGATGTGAGGAAGACGTTTAGTAACATAGGACCCTTGGGAGGGAAAGGTTAAAATCACACCCCTGTGGTAGAGGATGGGGCCAGAAGGGATTGGGCATTCCCAGAGTCAATCACTCAGGAGAGATAGACAATGATATTTGGAGGGTGGGACTAAACTGGGAACAGGAAGCTGGCAAAAGAGACCCTGTGATCAACCATGGCAACATTATGCAGCTGAGCACAGAAGCAGCTTCAGAATGGAATGGCTGAATGGACCTATAACCTTTGAGAGAAATCATAGCTAGTGGCCACCAGGAAGTTGGTCTCAGACAGGTAATTCCTCTGGGCCATACCTGAGCTCTTGCCATAGGGAACGACTAGAAGTCCACAATGATGAAGAAAAGAGCAGGATCTCCTGAGACTAGCACAGGGGCAGTGGTACACCAGCAGGAACCCAGGTGCCAACTCAAGCAGACACTTGGGATGGAGCCTCTGATCATGGCAACAGTAGGGCCATCGTCTTAGGAGAGCCGGATGTCAGCTCTCTGCTGCAGAATGAAGGGCCAGACAGTGCCAGACCATCAAAGGTTCAGCGAGACACCACCCTGCAAAGATATTAGGTAATAAGAGTTTGCCTACTACAGTTTGCTAGGCAAAAGGAGCAGACTTTGAATTCGACTGCTAAATGTGACATCATTTGTATTCCCCAAGCTGGTGAGACCTGGGAGACATATATATTACACTTAAAATAAATAACTCCTATGAAGCCAGAGATTAGGTTTATTCTAATCTCATAAATAGA
>NW_012148197.1:3217549-3224406 GCF_000956105.1 Propithecus coquereli | reverse complement strand
CTCTGAAGTATCCTCTGAAATAAACTCTATATTAAAAGAAGGAGAAGAGAAAGAAGGAGCAAGCATTCGTTGATATCTACTGGGTGACAGTCCCATGCTGGGCATTTGACAGGTGCTACTTTATTTAACCTTCACAACAGCACTGTCATTTATAAAATGTGACATCTGATAAAACAGAAGCTCAAAAATATTTACATGACCCATCCAAGGTCACATAATAAGTGATAGACTGGAATTCCAGACTCAAGTCCATTTAATTCCAACACACATGTTTGTTCTACTGGTTAAGTAAGAATTTATGTGTCCCCACCAACTATACATTCACCTAATTATATCTGTTCTAACTCTGTGGATTCCATTCTTGGCTGACTATTGAAATCAACTGGGAAGCTTCAAAAATTCCTGAGACTCAGATCCCACCCCCAGATTCTGCTGTAATTGTTCCAGGGTTTGATTGGACTTCAGAATTTTAAAACTATCCCCCAATATTTCAAATGTGTAGAGAATAACAACTCTACTAGTTTATCAACAGTTACGTCATACAAAATGAAACTAAAGCTTTTGCAAAATACAGGGCAGCCACATTTATCATTTACCTGGGAGTAAGCGTGTATTATCAAAATCAATTAAATTCAACTTGTGCAACATATTCTTTATGGAAACAAGAGAAGAAGAAATTCTTTAAAGGACACATGGAGAACAGAGACCAGCTTTAGAAGGGCTGTCATCAGCTAATTGCATAGGGCACCAAGAACTTAGAGGCAGTTGACTCAAGAGATAAATCTCAAAGCCCTTCTAATGCAAAGAAAGTAGCAATCTTTTGACTAGAAGTCAAATGACTTACTGTCTCGGATTTTAATTTTCTCTGGTCCCTTTAAAATGGCAAAGGGAAACTATCAAGCTATGTAAGACTCTAATTGATAATAAACATTTTCCTACTTTTGAGTGGAATTAAAGCTGTGAAAAACTGAATAGCTTCAAGGTGAGGAATGAAACAGAAAGCGGTAGCAAGAAAGCTGCAATATGAGTGTATTTGGAAACCATTCCATTTGCTGAATTGTCAGCCATGCAAGCACTTACAGACAATTACAACCTTAGAAAACAAATAAAAAGTGTGTAAGTAGGCACTTTGATGCTTCTTCCTAATTATAGGGTTTACGAGCTGGATTCAAAAAACACAAATAAGAGGGAATGCAAACAATAGTAACCCTGAAATGAGGTTATGAAGCTTATTAGCTTTACATAATTACACAGCTGTGACAGGTTGAAGAGACCCCCACCTAAAGCACAGTTCCTCCTCTCTTTACTATCGGATCTTACAGCAAGGGTGCCACTTTTTTAGTTTTGCTTTTTAAAAAATGCAACTTAGGTTGAATCATACGGAATTGCCAATATTTGACCTAAGAAAATGGCAGTTTCATATTTTGAGTTACAATATGAAGATCTCCTTCATCTCTCTTGGGGCTCTCAGGGGCACTGACTTATTTTCTCTAGCCTTTGAAACATCCATAGCACCAAGCACAGTGGTGGGAATAACAGAGCATGTTTCGTAAAGGCTTATGCAATAAATGAAAGAAATTCGCCTACCCATAAGGAAAAGCTGTATTTCCTAATATTTAACCTATTGAAAAACCCTGGAAACCACCATCTGTGATATATATATATCTCCCAAGAAATTTTCATTCTGGTAATTGGCCTGGATAGGAAATCACACCTGCAATTCAGCTGACAGTCTGGGGATAGCAGAGAATGATTATCTACTGTCCTTCCCGATGTGTTTGCGCAGGGCTACGGGAAGGGAGAGGGGTTAGAAGTCTCTCACCATTCTTGCACGCATGCACACACACACACAAAGAAGGCTGATGATTAATTGTTTTACATATCTATGACTTAAAGATGCTAATTACTGATTTTGCAAATTTTAGATCTAGGAAAACAGGAGCAATCCACAAGAATAACATGAACTAATACTTAGTTGTCTCAAATTTTTGGTAATAAAACTTGTGTATGATCTCCTTTGTCACACAAACATTTTATCCTTAAAAAGCCAAATATAGACTTGATAGATTTTCTCATACATGCCGAAGAAAGATTTCTCTAGGAAGTTTAATTCAAAGGAAGAACTGCAAATCTCTCCAAGGCTTTAGGCGGCAAACTAAGAATATAATAATAAAAGTTCACATTTATTTAGTGCTGGCCGTGCTCGCTGTGCTAGCTCTTTACACATTTTAGCTATTTAATCCTCACAACAATCTAAAAGGCCGGTACCATGTTTATGCCTATTTAACAGAGAGGCTCCGAGATGTCGTTTGCCCAAAGTCACATGCCTATTAAAAGGCAGAACCTGGGCTCTAACCCTGATAGTCTCTCCCCAGAGCCGGTACCAATACTTAACTATTCTCCTGCCCTGGATGGGTAGATCAGAACAGCCCACCAGGCCTTCTGTCCCTTTATCCCAAGAAAAACTGCTGCAAGTTTCATTCATAATAATATTCCAGAATTACATAACCCATTTGTACATTACTTTGATATGTATAGTAAGTTAGCAGCACCTATCTTGAATGTTGCTCAATGAAAAAAAAAAAAAGCTGCCAATCTTACATACAGACATGAATTATAATTTTCTTTTATGATGCAATCACTTCTAATGGACTAAATGTTTATGTCCTCCCAAAATTCGTGTTAAATTCTAATGCCCAATGTGATAGTATTTAGAGGAGATTATGAATGAGATCAGTGTTCTCATAAAAGAGACGTGAGACAACTCCCTCACCCATTCTGCCTTGTAAGGACACAGCAAGAAGCCACCATCTAACAAAACAGGAAGTGGGCTCTCATCAGACACCAAATCTGCCAGCACCTCGATCTTGAACTTCCCAGCCTCCAAAACTGTGAGAAATAAATTTCTGTTGTTTATAAGCCACTCACTTCATGGTGTTTTGTTATAGCAGCATGAATGAACTAAGACATCACTTTAGAATTTATTGTAAGTTCATTGTTTAAAAGGATGTTTGTCAAAAACATAAAGATGTGCACATTTAATGTGTAGTATATTTCTAAATGAAATACTAGCAAATGACATCAGAGTTTATAATCTTTTTAATTTATGTGATCATGTTTTGTGTTTGGAAGATGATTAATCAAAATCATTTACAGATATAATCATTAAACAGGAATCGGTTGGACTCAAATTTTATCAAAATAAGAGCAGCGAATATAAATTAAGATGTATTAATTTTAATTGGAAATATTCTATTATTCTGGAATTCATTTGTTTGGTACTATCAACCGTGGGAAGAAACTTATCTCTAATAAATGTGGTCATTGTAATTGGATTTCATATTACTGAACTAGTTGGAGAATGATGATGCTTTATAGGAAACATACACTTGTAATATGAATATGAATAGTCCCTGGGGTAGTTTTGAATCCAGTCTTTATGAAGTGTAAAATTGGGATAACAGGCTTAGAATATTTAATGCATCTGAATAATTTGGATTATTGCAGCCAAGATACAATAGCATGTTTGGGGAATGAAACAAGTTTGGAAACCCACAGGTTGTGTTATGCAGTCACCTGGAAGTCTGCAGCTCCTCATAATTGGTCTCCTTAATTCTATGTTAGTTAGCCCCTCTGGTCTATTCTCAACACAGCAGCCAGTCTGATCCTTATAAAATGTAAGTTAGATTAGTTCCTCTCTTGAAGTGTATTATCATAGGAGAATAAAATATAAATCCTTGCAATGGTCAACAAAGTACAGCCTCCATTTTGCACCAGCCACACCGGCCTCATTGCTGGGTCTCAAACTTGCCACATGGGCTCCTATCACAAAGCCTTTGCATCTGCTGTTCCTTCTGCCTGGAATGCTCTTCCCAAAGCAATCCAAACGGCTAGCACAAACTTCATCCAGGTGCCCAAATGTCACCTGTCCGCCCCATCTCAGTCAGCCTCATCCCACCCGACCCCAACATACTCTCAGCCAATCGACCCACTTTATTTTTCACTACACTTTTCACTACCTAAGAGTATCTACCTTTTTTGTCATTTCCTGTTTTCCCCACTAGAAAATAAGTTCACTAAGGAAAGAGATGTTGTTTTATACCCACAACCCAGAATAGTGCTAGGTGCATAACAGGAATTCTTTAAATATTTTTGGAATGAATGAATGAATCAGAGTAATTGACTGAAAGTCTATGAATGAACAGCCCATTCTGATTTAAGCAAAATACAAGAATTAGAAGGAAGATGGGCCTCCTCTTCCTCAAGGGCAGCAGAGTTTTTAGAACCATGGATTCTATCTGCATGATCACTTCCCAAAAACCCAGATAACTTTTGGAAAAATACATGGGCTCCTGAAAAATAAGAAAAGAAGATTTCTGCACTTTTTCTATTCCACGTTGATGATTTTTGTTTCAATCACCTATTCATTTCATTTTAGTGCTGTTACTTACTGTAAAATATTTATGCTTCCTTTAATGTCCATATTTAAAAGTATGTTACTTACGATGTTATGGTAGTATTATATAAGTTAAGAAGTAGGGTTAGATGCTTAAGAAAGTAAAAAGGAGAAAACATATTTTAAAAATAAAAGAAGAACTTATTTTTTATTATTACCTCTTGCTGGTTTCTTGAGCCCCCCCCCCCATTACATGCTTTATTACCTTGCATTTAATTCCAAGAGTGTACACATGCCTCATTTAGAGGACAACAGTGGGAAATGGTGGGTGCGTTCCTAGAAATGGGAGTTCTAAGGGAATTACCTCTAATGCAATTCACATGACATGAAGTTATTAAATCCTTCTCCCCATGGAGCTGCTGCACAGTGGCAATTGCTCCTTCATTCTCTTCAAAATCTCCTGATATTAATATTATGACATACTTTCTGCCACAGTTTCTTCCAGACATCATAACTGTTGAACATCCTGTCCAGTCTGGAGTGCTATATATGTGCCCTTCCTAGTGCCAAGGGAATTCCATCAAGCCCTAATTTCCCGAACATCACTTGGAGAACTCTCAAGCCACTATAAAACCCACATTGAAACATCCAAAATGATACTCCTGCTTTCCAAAAATGTTCACCAATGTGCAAAATACATGACAGAGAAGCCACTGCAGATCAAACTATGTATGCTGCAGAACCCACTCAAATCAGAGTAACCAGTGGCTGGTTGGCTGAGAGAGTTTGCAGTGTGATGTGCTAATGCAGCCTGGCCAGCAGTGTACAGCACAGTCTGCTGTAGCTCTTACTGCCTGAGAGTGCATGGCAAAAAGTCTATGTTAACGCTGTGCTGTGATTTTGTTTTAATTACAAAAATGCTTCTAAGATAAATACTGCTAAAATGAATCAGTGTTATTCAGGGAAGCATGAAACGTGCAATATATTCAGAAGGAGGTGATAATTATTTCATGAATGATAAAACAAATTATGTACAGATATGAAAAGCTGAATTGTGGAGTAAATGAGCCAAAGCATGAAAACATGCATTCATTCAATAAAACTTTACTTATCTATGTGCCAGATACCGAAATTTATAAATTGGACACATGAAAATGAGAAGATATTGTTCTTGACCTCAAAGCACTTGCAATCTAGCATGGAAAATAGATAGGCAAACAAACAATATGTTTGTTGACTGTTTTCCTATAGTTGTTTGGAAAATACTATGGGAACATGGAGGTGGAAGGCATCAAACTCTTCTTGGTAGGTGAGGAACTCCTTTACTGATTGCTAAGATAGACCCTCAGAGATGAGTGCAAGTCACAGGGTGAATCAGGCACACAGGGCTCCAGGCAGAAGCAACACCATGTGCCAAGGTGAGGAAAAATGGTACATTCAGGTGACTGCATGTCACTGAGTATCCCAGAGGTCATATCATAAAAGGCCTATATACCAAACTAAGGAGCTTGGTCTTTGACTAGTGTAAAATGAAAGTTATTAAAATATTTTAAATAAGGATATATTACAGTCAGATTTGCAGTCCAACTTTAGCAGACTATAAAGCACTATCATTATTTTTCTCTTTCCTGAAAATCTGGGACATTGACAATGACTGGAGTTCTCCACAAGGAAGAAAGGAAGTCATGACTGAATGGGTGATGTCACGTTTAATCTCTCCTCTCTTCTTTTCTTTCTCTTCTTTTCTAACTGTGATTCTAAAGCAATCCTATTTTTCCAGGGTCTTTTTGTGAAACCACCCAAACAGTGGTATTTTAATCATTCAGTGATAATTGATATTATCACGTCTGTTGTTAGCTTTAACGTGGAACTCTGATTCCCACTTGTAAGTAACTTCCAGAGGAGCCATCACAACTGAGGCTGGTCCGAACTCCCAATAAAGCATCCCAGAGAGTAAATTATTTGTGGCTACATTTTCATAAGAATAGAAGGAAATACAATGCTAAATTGCATGAAAGGTCACAGTGGAGTAGAAAAGAAGGCACAGCTGGAACAAAGAAAATCAGGGTTAGAAAACAGTCTCATTCTCTAAGCATGTGAACCTCAGCAGTGGTTCATGCTTTCCCTATTTCGCCGCATCCAGGCCAAGTGGGAATAACTATACTATTCATTGACTATGCAGAAATGTTTCCAAAAACAAATAAAAAACGTGCTTCTAAGTAAAAAGCATAAAATACCCATCTATATGGCATTCCCAATCTAGAGGAGGAACACCTGCTCATCTTATTGGTGTGCATAACATACAGAGACATAAAAAGTACAAACATGGGCACCATGATGATAAAACAGTTGTCAATCTGATACTAGTGCATTTGATCATCAATGATCAGCTGGTTTTTTTGTTTTGTTTTGTTTTTTTGAGACAGAGTCTCACCCTGTTGCCCGGGCTAGAGTGCCGTGG
>NW_012148197.1:3147271-3216786 GCF_000956105.1 Propithecus coquereli | reverse complement strand
ATCATGAATCTGACAATGAAACAAGGTGACATAAAGGATGAGGAAGGAGGATAAAGAAGAGGAGATGCACAAAGATCCCCAGAAAAGTAGGCATAACACAAGGACCCTTCCAAACACAAAATTGGACTCTGTCTTCAAAGAAGAGGATTGTGTAGGGATTACATACCATAAATCTCCATATTTAATATAAATGCAGGGACTCATCAGGCAATTCCCAGCACACTTTCCCCCTGCCCAGCCAGAATGAAGGTGCTTAGAGTACAAAGGGCCAACACAGGCAGTTACCAGCTGTGTGTGGTTTGCTGCTGTTTGCTGGAGGACTTAAGGGAGGTCCAGCAGGAGGAGAAGTAGTCTATAGGCAACCTGTGACTGTGAGTTTGTACCCCAAGTTATATACAGGAGTTTTATGAATGATAAAGTAACCCCTCTGTGATGGCATTGAATCGTGTCCCAACAAAAGACATGTTGAAATCCTAACCCTCAGTACCTGTGAACATGGTCTTATTTGGAAACAGGGTCTTTGTGATGTAATCAGTTGAGTGGCCCTGATCCAGTAAGATTGGTGTCCTTCTAAGAAGAGGGAAATGCCACTTGCACACAGAGACACACAGAGAGGAGACAACCAGGGGACGATGGAGGCAGAGAAGAGAGTGAAGCATCCACCAGCCAAAGAAGGCCACGGATTGTCGGCAAAACACCAGAAGCTAGAAGAGGTAAGGAAGGATTCCCCCCTGCAGGTTTCGGAGGGAGCATGGCCTTGTTCACACCTTGACTTTGGACTTCTAGCCTCCAGAACTATTGACAATAAATTGTCATTTTACGCCATCCAGGTTGAAGTAATTTGTTACGGCAGCCCTAGGAAACAAATACACTATCGTATACAAATCCATCTATCTATCTACCTATCTCTCTTTCTTTCTCTCCCTTTATCTACCTATCAATCTATCATCAAAATATGCCAAACAGAGATGCCTTTGCAAATGCGATACCTCATACTACAGCTTTTCTCTGTCTGGCCC
Source organism: Propithecus coquereli (assembly GCF_000956105.1). NCBI lineage: Eukaryota > Metazoa > Chordata > Mammalia > Primates > Indriidae > Propithecus > Propithecus coquereli. The sequence continues at coordinate 3,215,767 of NW_012148197.1, read as the reverse complement.
CATCAAATGCAAAATGGGCAGATTTGCTCTTTTGCTTTATTATGTTTTGTTCTTTAATTGGCTGTTCCATTTCCTCCCCACGCTTTTATGCAGCTTCGGTATTAAGGTCTCCTGTTCCAACAAACGCTTGAAGTATGGTTTCCCATCAAAATAGAAAAGGAGCTCATAATTAGTGATTTACATTTGTTGACTAATTACATTTTAACTGAAAAGCATTCACACTAAATTGTTACAACTGAATATTTTTTATGATCTTTTCCTTGCCTCTATAATTACAGAATGAAAGGTTTTTCTCCTCAATAAAAGAAATTTCAGGCATCCGCCTATTCAATTGACACTGGGGAAAAAAAGTCTAACTTAAAATCTGTAAAAAGCCTCAAGACAGTTAATCAATCAAGAAGGCATTTATTGGGGCGTTTCATGCCCCTGGTGCTGAGCTTTAGACTTCCAAAGATGCAGACATGGGTCAGGTCCTTCCTGCCCTGAAAGGACAGCCAGACGGCTGGGAAGGGTTTGATCTTGAAGAAGCGAAGGCCTGCAGGTTTCTGAAGTGTGGAATGACGCAGTGAAGCCCAGAGTTATATCTAAGAAGCAAGAACCTGGCACAAAACAGAGCATGGCCCTGCTACCACCCTGTAGAACTCAGACAGCTTATTTTCTTGTTTTCACACACTGTCGCTGCTTGCCTCCCCTCTGCCAAGCATCCTTCTCCAGCTCAGTATTCACAGCACCTGGGACATAGTTGGTTACAATACACGTGTGTGGACTGAATCATTGAATCACTTCCATCTCTTATGGCACCAACCTGGGTATAGGCAGAGAGAGGAGCCCTGGGTCGCTGAGCCCACCACTTGAGGAGACAGGGGCTTACCTTGCCCCCCTGCTTGGAGCTAGAAATTCCATTTCCAGGCTTTGGATGACAGCTCATCCAAAGATAAAGCTCAGAACTCACTGAGAAAGACAGAGGGCACAATTTAACATGGATCATACATACGGTCAATCCTTATTATTTGCAGATTCCGTATTTGCAAAACAGCTTCCTCACTAAAATTATTTCTAACGTCAAAACCAATACTCGGAGAGCTCTTAGCACTCATGGCCATTCGTACAGTATGCTCAACGCAAATGTTCTCAACTGAGGTGGAACCACACTACTCTCCACCTTCTTGTTTCAGCTTTCATACTGCCAATAAGTATTCTTTTCATGGCCTATTTAGTGCCATGCTTTTTGCATTTTTGTGCTTTTTGTTGGTCATTTCACTATTTAAAATGATCTCAAGCATGCTACAGTGCTGTCTGGTAATCCTAAGTGCAAGAAAGCTGAGATGTGCCTTACGGAGAAAATATGTGTGTTAGATAAGCTTCATTCAAGCATGAGTTATAGTGTTGGGGCAGTATTAATGAATCAACAAATAACACATATTAACTAAGCACAGGCAGAAACTTCAATTTATGTTCTTCGAACAGAAACACACATAAAACAAGGATATGCATCAAACAATCCATCAGAATGTTGTGACCAGAGGCTTGCAGGAACCTAAACCTGTATTTCATCTAGGAGCAATTAGTATTCACCAATTCAGTGTTCACAGCAACTCTACAGAACACAACTACCACGAATGATGAGAATAGATTATATATGTGTGCATGTGTCTGTGAAATAGGCTATATATACACATATATGTACACACAAATAAATTTATATGTATATATTTTGCTATATACTATGTTATATATATGTGTGTGTGTTATACTATGTTATGGTTTTTTCACTAAACTGGGCCCTGTATAGGTAGTGGTAAGCAGAACAGATAAGGCTCTACCTCTCATGGACCTCAAAGTCTAGTAAAGGAGTAAAAGATTAATGAACAAGCCCCTTTGGGCTGCTACGTTGCAAGCCACATTCTCCAATCAGCTTCATCAGCAATAAAACTTGATGTTTTCATTGTCTCTGTTTGGTTCCTCTCTCTTCCTCAACTGGCTATGAAGTAGGGCAAGGAAGGAGAGTGTTGCATCAGGATGCAAGCTCATGAGGGCAGGGAGCTTTGTCTCTTTTACTCTGAACCCCCAGCTCCTTGCATAGGTACCTTTTACACAGCACTCAATAAATGAATGAATTTATTGATTCACTAAACACACCAACAGCTGGTATCTGCAAAAAAAATGGAGAAGCAAACTGCAAAATAAAACTGCAAAACATGTTCACTTATCTGATGATAATTCATCCAATTTCTTCCCCCTTGCTAAGAATTTCTGAACATGCACTGGCAGTATAAAAGTTGCCCCATGCCTCTGCTGGTAAGCAAGCAGCCAGGCCCTCTAAGGGATAGTGTAAATTAGTGAAAAAGCTATAAAAAAATACACTTGGCTAGTTTACAGTTTTAAAGAAGGATTCTTCTTGTGACTACCTAATACCTTTATGTTCTTCAATCAATCAATTTATTGAATTCAGTCACTCAATAAATTTGGCCTGTATGACCAGCAACAAAAATACTTTAGCATTTCAGAGATGATCAATAATAGAAAATGCCATTAACTGAAAACATTATGCACGAGTTATTTTTGCTGTTGTTTGTATTCCTAACCCTATGCTTATTGACAGCAAAATTTCTACTATTCTAGCTATTAATCTTGGTGTTGGGCTAGGTAGCGTATCCCTGAATCCAATTCTGCAAATGATTAAAATACTTAAAAAGAAAAATATTTTTTTCAATTGATTGCAAATATATTTTAATGCATGCGTCCCAAGATATTGGCAACACCAACTGGATGAGAAGAGGCAGTTTGGCCAGGTGCCATTTTGCCACTAACTAAAAAAGCTAAGGACCACTCTGAAAATCTCCTAAATAAAAAAGCAATCTAGTTGCTGGCAAGGAGATCAACAATGGCCATTTCATATAAATGAATCTGTCATGATTTCATTTGTGCACAAGCTCGATCATCCAAAATAGCAGAAACAGCAGGCAGCGGTGTGGCTTTTCTTTATCTGTTTTTGATAGACTGCTTCTCCTTTTCCTGCCCCTACTGATGGCTGCCACCCATGAAAAACTGTTCTGTGAAATTGCAAGAAAATTATTCTCAATTTTAATAGTCAACTAACTTACCGAAGAGAAATTGTACCTTTTATTTTGTTAGTGCTTTATAGTTTCCTAACACAAGATCAAGTACAAATATGATCTTCCCTTTATATATCTTCATCAAAATAAGATAAGTGGAGTATGACAGGCTATAAAACACACTCTTTGCTTATTGGTATGCCCACCTGTTCCAGATCATTTGCAGAGCTGCCAGTAACAGAAGGAAGTGGCATAAATGAAACATGTCTTTTATTTCAGTAAGATTCTCTTGCAAGATCCACAGAGAACATCAACCGTTATTTTCTAAAGCCAATCAAAGGTCTTCCATGCCAATGTGCACATCTAGACAGCTATGCAAGCTGCTCTTATTTCCCCCAACTCTGGCCATCCCAGGCACGTGGTGCCTAAGCTGCTTCATTAGGCAGAACCAGCAAAGATAGCCCTCTGAAATGGTGTGCCCTTCATTCCAAATAAAAGAGAAGCACTTTATTTTTTTTCCTTCAAAAGGCAATGAGAATTGCTGTAGCTTAGCAAGAGGATAATGGAAGTGCATCACTAGGCTGCGAGAGGCCTCAGAGTTGTATTATACCATGTCCCTTTCATGAATATGACTTGGGACTCTTCACGGATTCCTGAGATTTCACCGGCAAAGAAGATGACTCCGCATCCCTCCCTCACCTCATCAACTCCCACCCTATCTGTACCGAACATCATGTTCCCAGAAAACTTCCCTCAGGAATTGTAATTTTCTGATTAATGTTATACTGTCAGAAGATTCAAAATGGTTGAGCAGGTCACTCCATTCCCTAAAGGACCATCATTGTAAGACAGCAGTGTCCGAGCCTGAATTTTCTCAGTTATGTGTAAAATATCCTATTTTAAAAGCTACCTTTTTGAGTAATTACTATAACTATAGGGGCTAAGTTAGGAAAAATAAAATTGGTTGAATCCTTAAGAAATGTTTTCCTTTTTTAAAGAAAAAGGGAGTTCCATTTCTTGCTCAAATATCACAGGGTTCTAAGAGAGCCTCCATCCTTCCTTACATGCCATTTTTTGGACACCTCTAAGATTCAATTTTGTGCAAAATAAAAACAAGCCTACGTTTATTTAGCAAGAAATAGCCCTATGCTTAGAAAGAGCACTAGAGCTGAGCATGGTGGCACACACCTGTAGTCCCAGTTACTCAGGAGGCTAAGATGGGAGGATCACTTGAGCCCAGGAGTTCAAGACCGGCCTGGGCAACATAGCGAGACCCCATCTCAAAAAAAAAAAAAAAAAGCACTAGAACACGAATCAAGGAATTTGAGTTGAAGTTGAAATCACAAAACTAGCTAATATTTGGCTTTGGGTAAATATACCTCTTTGGACCTCCTACTTTGTATATACAAATTAAAGGTTCAGACTAAACGATATCAAGATCTCATCAAATTCTAAAATTCCATTATTCTAATTGGCGAAGAAACAATATGAATAAAAATTATTTAATTGCTTTATTTAACACTTAGTAAACCACAATGAAATGAATTTTCTTTCTGGAGGACTGGCCTAGGTAAAATTTTTATTTTTTAAGATGTACCTCTTTAATATGGGCTATCAAAATACCTTATTTCTTAAAGGTCTGACTAACCAAGTCCATTAGTTGAGAATGTAACAAACTCAGCAAAACTTGCCCTGTGAGTGTAAAGGGACATTGGAAGGCTCTTTCTCATTTTTGACTTTGCCACCTTCTGAAAGGAATTTGGCTATTGTCCAGTTTAATTTATGTAACACTTTGTTGCTTGTGTTTAACATAATTGCAAACACCATACACATTCATATTCGAAACCTAAGCTCTAACGGTCTGTTTTTCATCTCATCAAAACCTAGCTATAGGAAGAAAGAAATTCTACTACGGATTTTGGTAAGTCAAATGCTAAATAGCAGCAGTAATAAAAAGTATTCACAGGACAATTATATTAAGTATCATTAGCTGATAAGGTTCTAGACTGATGATGTTTGCAAATCTTAAGAGAGACTTAGACCCAAAACACAAACCACAATAATTACTACATGACATGTTTTCAAGCCTTAAATATCCACCAAATATTATTTCATTCTCATAACTGTAAACTTTATAAGCAAATACAAAAAGGATTTGACAACTAAAGCAAAATCAAACATACAATGAATACCTGAATGCTGTTGAAATTAAACAGTGAAGACTTCTTAAAATTAAGCTTTGCCTAAACATCCTGTACAAATTCTCAAACTCAGTATTTTGTAAGAATTAATAGATCGTTTAAAAATTCTTATCTGGCTTGCATAAGATAATGCATTGGTTTTCTATCTCTTTCACCCCCAATTTCTTTCCTGACCACATGTTTATTGAGATTATCCTTCCAGCCACAACAGCACCAGTTTATTTTCTGCTTATTCTAAAGATAAAATAATGTGCTTTAACCTATTAAATTTTACACTGTTTATATCCATTCACTTTATTTCCATAGTACTTTATAGAAGCATTCAAGGTGCTAGTCACAAATTTAAGAAATAATTTGTCTCATCGATGAATAATATGGAAAGATGAAACAGTATTGAGTCCAAAGCTGATGTCTCAAAATCCAATTGAAAAAACAATGTCATCTGATAATGACAGTGAAACACAGAAAGCATCTTTTCAAAAAGGCGATTCAAATAAGAGTGTGCTCACAAAACACGTGTCTGCAGTGCATTGATGGGCATGTTCTCGGGTCTGAAACAAAAGCAGTCCATTTTTACTCTTGAGAGTACATAGAAAGTAACAGAGGAAGAGGATGATTTGGGAAAAGGTGGGAAGAGGGGATACCACACAAGGGTCCCTCTATGTTTCATTCGTTCTTCCTTTACCCTTTCTTCGATTGTTCATTCAATAAAGATGGACTAAACACTACACTTAAGGCTTATATTTACATGTGTGTGTGTATACACACATACATATATACACAGCTACATTATACATGCAAATACATATTCTCAAATGGAAATTTGTGGATTTGAATGGAATTTATTCCCCATAAAAACTGTTCATTTCAACTTCAGTTGGAGATGTTTCTATTGAGTGTCTACTGAAAGAAAGAAATCCAGTAGAAACCATTCAATATCTTTCTCACTCATCTTCTCTGTGGTTTTGATACTCCCTTATCATAAAAGTTCTCTTTCTTATGGCTTCTATAATAGCACATACTCTCTCTTGATTCTTCTCTTAGATATCTGTCCACTGAGCCTGACTATTTCTACCCAAGAATCTTCTGAAGCCATCTCATTCTCTAAAAGTAAACGTGTCTCGGAATTATGTCATCCTACTCTCCTTTCTTACAAAAACTCTCCCTGGGATGTGCTCTCATTCCCATCGCTGACTTACAAACCTCATCTCCAAACCTGACCTTCTTTCTGGACCCCACAGACATTTTCGATCCCCTGCTGGACTTCTCTTCTTAGAAATACCACACACACCACTTTCTCTGTTTCTTAATCTATTTCTCCTTCTCCATTTCCTATCTGTATCAGGAGTTTCATCATTCCCCTCATGACTCAACCCCGAAACCTCAAGTCATCACAGATTCCTTCCACTCACTCATCCCACCGTATTCATTGATCATCTAGTTCTCTTGTTCCTACCACTCTTTATATTTCAAACCTATCTTTGGTCCATCCTTTGTTCACATCCTTATTATCTCCCATTCGAATGTCTGGGATATCTAACAGATGGCCCCGCTTCTCATCAGGTTTCCCACCAATCTGCTCTCCCGGTTGGTGGTGGCTGGACTTTCTAAAACATAAACCTGAGCAGAAAATCTAATTTGGCTCCCAACCTTGAAAGATGAAGTCTTGGCTCAACACAGGACTGAGACCTTGCTCACTTTTCTGCCTCATCTCCTAACATCCCTTCTCAACCTTCTCTGGCTCCAGTCTCACCAAAATTCTTGCATCCCCAGAATGTATCTTATTATCTCATGCATCTCAGCCTTTGCAAGTATCTTCCCTCTCTTAGGTTGTTCTTCTCCCCATTTCAGCCTATGCATGTTCTAAAGTATTTCTCATGAAAACTCTTCTGACTCCTGGGTCTGGTCTAGATGCCTTCTCCTCTGCTGCCACCTGCTCCCTAACTAGCAGTGGGGATACAGGAGAAGCAGCTTCCTCACTGGCCCAGATCATTGAGGAACTCCCTTCACTGAAGGTTGTTGTTGGGGTCTGGGGTGCATTCTACTCTTCTCCAGCCAAAATGCTTCTTTCGTTCATTAAATTTTAAAAGTGGTTTAATTCTTCAGCACATAAATCACTTTAAAAATAGATTTTATCTGGTTTTCCTGGAATAACTTGAACCCTATGTGGTCTTCACTTGGTTGATTTTTTTGCCAAAATCCCACCAGTGATGACTTGTGTGTTCTGTCATGGTGAGGTCAAAGAACTTTAATCTGACACTTGATACCCTCATTCCAAGCTATGAGCTCCAGGGTTCACATACAATTTAAAAATGTGTAGCATGGCATTTTCTCATTATTTTTTAAGATTTATAATCTCCTATCATTTCTTAATTATAGGGAATTTGGAAAATACACCTTTCCTAATGTAACCAGAATTAGACCACTATGATTAGCATTTAGATGTATTTGCTTCCAATCTTTTTATTTATATATATTCTTATTTTAACAAAGTGATATTATTCTCTATATAAGTGCTGTTATTTAATACAATGTTATTAGGCTCTTTCTATAGTAACAAATATTATATATAAATATGGCTAACTAATATTCCACTGGATGTAATTCAAAAAATTTGGCTAATAATAATTATGGTTAACAAACCATATTGTTATACTACCCTATAGAAAACATTTTTTTTTCCAATTTTTCACTCTCTGAGGTAGCATTGCAACAAATACCCAAACAGTACATCAGAGTGTTTTTTTTTCACAATTTCTCCCCAAGACAAAGTACTTTTTAACCCTTATCAATTTGATAGATTATATTAATATAAGGCATATCGTTGTGGCTTTAATTTTCATTTCTTTGAGTATCAGTGAAGTTGTACATGTTTTTACATGCTTATAGCCAATTCTATTTTTTTGGAAAATTGCTTCTTCATTTTTTCTGCCTATTTTTAATTGCTAAATTTTTATCTTTGTTATTGATTTATAAAATTTTATTATATTATGTATATAATATCATATATTACATTATATCATGAATCTTAACCTTCTGATATGTATTTCATAAGTGTTTTTCACAATTTACCATTTGATTTTCAACTTTGTACATAGTATATTTTAGTTCTGTTGATTTATAGAGGCTGTAAATATTTATGTAGTCAAAACCACCATTATTTTCATTGTTGTTTCTTTCACTATTTTATATATAGAATGTGTTTCTCCATATGAATGTGAGTAAAATATTAACCTTATAGTACTGTCATTATTTATTTTTTTTTATTTAACTCTTTAATCCACCTGGCATTATATGGGCCTACTGTTTGAGGTAAGACTAGAAATTTTTTCCCACTAAAATTAACTTCATTCCTACTTACTGAATCAAACTTTATTTTTACACTTACTTTTAAGACCATGTTATCATAGACCATTTTATTTTGCACAACAGATCTTTTTAGGGGCTTTCTGTTTGTGGGCTCATTTTCAGACCATACTTATTTTATATCCTTGAATAAGTCAGTTTAATTCTTGGTGTCTAATTCCATTACCTGCAAAACATAACTAGATCTACTTGCAGATCATTTTTTTCTTTTTTTTTTATTTCAGCATATTATGGGGGTACAGATGTTTAAGTTATGTATGTTGCCCTTGCCCCCCCTCATACCCCCAAGTCCGAGTTTCAAGTGTGTCCATCCCTCGGATGGTGTGCATTGCACTCTTTGTGTATGCATATACCCGTCCCCTCCTCCCCCCTCCCCCCTGCCGACATCCAATAGATGTTATTCTTATATGTGCACTTATGTGTTGATCAGTTAATACCAATTTGATGGTGAGTACATGTGGTGCTTGTTTTTCCATTCTTGGGATACTTCACTTAGTAGAATGCGTTCCAGCTCTATCCAGGAGTATACAAGAGGTGCCATATCACCATTTTTTCTTAAAGCTGAATAGTACTCCATGGTATACATATACCACATTTTATTAATCCACTCATGTATTGATGGACACTTGGGTTGTTTCCACATCTTTGCGATTGTGAATTGTGCTGCTATAAACATTCAGGTACTTGCAGATCATTTTAAAGATTAGAGATGATTCATATGAGATGCTTATCATAGAGCACATGGAAAGTCAGAAGCACTCAATTAACAGAAGTTCCTATAGAACTTTTCAAATATTCAAATCTTATTCCACCATCCATAGGTGCAATATAAGTTTCTTACAGACAAGGACGATTTCCTATTCTGCTTTTTATGTTCCACAGCATCTAGCACTTGATCTTTCTAGGTCATCAAAAATCTTACTTATTGATTTAAGGAATTAGCACATTACTTGGTGATACATTTAAAAAATTATCAAAGTGAATACAACCTATCTAGCCATGTGTTTCAGAATCAATTTTGTTTTCAGAATCTCAAAGAAATGTGTTACTTATTTAATAAATAATTTTGAGCACCTAGTCTGTGCAAGACACTGTGCTAGGAGTGTTACGGCTCTTTTAGAATTTATCTAGTAGGTTCTCACTGGAAGAGATCCCCCTGCCCTACACACACACACAAAGACACTATGCTTGGTATATGGTGTATAGAAGATGAACATCTACTGAGCCCCTAATATGTGCCCAACATTGGGCATACCACATGGTCTTGCCCATTTAAATGTCATAACTCTATAAGGTGGATACTGTTATTATTTCCATCTCATTGATGAAGGAACTGAGCTTAATAAAACTGTCTATATTTAATCAGGTAGTGAATAGCTGAGCAAAGATATACCCCCAATCTATCCAAGAGCCAAGTTTAAGGTCTTTATCACTACCACCCTTCCATACTTCCCAAAGAAGTATACAAGGATGTAAGAATGGTTGACCACTGAAGAGAAAAATTATAGTTTATATTTCATCAGATAAAATTGATAGAAATTTTATAAATAGCTCTCCCCTTTAAAAGCTTAAAAGTTCACAAAGAAAATTTTAAGCTCCAATACTAACAGATTATTTCATTAAATCTCAATGTTAACAAATATATTCATTTCAAAGACATTCCCTGGATTTAAAATCAAATCCCGTAAAATAATGTGACTTTTTGTAAGTCACTACGTTGTAGGATGTTAACACAAATATCTAGAAGCTGAACTGTAGAATAATTATTTGGATGCAGCTCCCATTAAAAACATAAAACTGTATTTCAAATGTACAGTTGTATATGTATCTTGTCTACAGAACATGTTTAATAAATGTGGACTGAATGAGTCACTGCGGAAAGAGAACACAGGGCATGTCCTAAACATTTTGATCTGCCCTCCACAACATCCCAAGAAAACAGTATGGACTGTGTCACATCAAAAATCTATTTAGAGAAATTTCTGACAGAAGATGCTAAACATCTGACACATAGCTTTATCTAACTCAAAGATCTGCATTCTCCCTACCCCCGAAGGCATGAAGATATGCTGTGCTTAAATAAGTTGTCTCTGTTGCTCTTTTACATTTCACAATTCTTGTTACCTAAAAAGAACACTAACTGCATTTTTTAAAAAAATCAAGCCATTCCAAGGAAAATTGAGAATAAATACAGCACGAGTTCCTACCTTACTGTTAAATTTGTCTAAGTCTATGAACAGCTCCCTGGTTGTGAAATGCAAACAAATAGCTAAAACATTCTGCTAATTCCAAAGTTCCAATGCAAGATGGATACACACAACACTTCAGTGTTCTAGTTTATAGCTCATAACAGTGGTATTTTCACAGACATGAAAACAAAGCACTATAATTTTATGAAACTAAACAAAATACACAAAAATAGATAATGGTTGTATTCACTAGTATTTGAGAATAAAGAAATCAGTATCACCGAGCCTAAGAATAATGCTGTAAGTCTTATACTCTTTGAAGTATTAATGTTTTTGTACTGTTTTCATATTAAGGAGCTGTCATAATTACCTGCATGTGATACCAGATTAATGTCTGAATAAAAATATCAAACTGATTAGAAAATGCTGAGACTGTAATTAAACTGAACTAATCCAAAATAAACACAACAGTTTAATGCCATTAGTATTCCAGTTCCTTAAACAGTTGTGGTGCCTAGCATAAAAGGATTACATATTTTAAGGAAACTGTATTAATCACGTAGCTGAAAAGTGACTTAGAAAAAAAATTCTCCAAAGTCTTACTGAACAAACATGAGAATCTTATTTCTTATTGTCATAACATTCCAAATTTCTAAATTTTACTTTCTTGTGGGGAAGAAGGAGGAGTAAACTGGTTCAAAAGTCACCCCTGGAAGTTTATGAATTTGAATCACTCTTAAAAAAGAAAGGAAAAAAAAAAAAGAAAGGAAAGACCACACCAAAAGTACTCACTTGCAAGAAAATGTAAACAATCCTCTGAAATCCATTGCCCTTCAAAAACTGTTCCTTTTTGCATGGCCAGGCCTTTAATACCAGCAAAAACAATTACTCCAAAAATTCTTGTTTTGCTATGCCATAGGTAATGTTTTTGCCTAAGAAAGGAATGTGATACCAAAAAGGAGATAGAAAATATAAGATGTACTTCATATTTAAGAAAAAATTTCTGTAGCATTCTATCAAAAAAGATTATTATTAAAAAGTACCCCTGTCTGGCAGAAAGCTCCACAATCTGATTTTATGCCATTAACTGATGTTCCTTGAGCACCTATAAGAAACAAGGTGTGGTTTTAGATCCAAAAGGTACAAGAATGGAGAGATGAAGACCTCTCCTCATCTCCTTCTAGGAGTTCCCATCAATCATGACCAAACATGGTAATATCATATTTCTACATGTAGCAATAACTTCATATTGTTCACCTCCCAACAAAGTTAACATTTGTTAACATTACAAATGCTAATCAATAAAAAATTTACATAGCTGTTTGTATGAGCTAAGTTTTCAAATGTTTATATGAATGATGATATATATGGACATAAAATATAGAACTAGCCCTAAACTTGACAAAAAGAAAAACTACATACACAAATTTGGCCACCTGGGTGATTTCCTGCCCTTGGGTCTCCGGATATCTACTACTAAACTTTATTACCTGACCTAATTTCCCCCAGCATGCCACTGTCCCCTGACTGACTGTGGGTTAGGGTGAGGTTTTTGCTGTTTTTAAGGTGCTGACTTTTCTAGCTTTGTGATTTGTTGACCTATGTGATGCCCTAGAACTCTCTCACTTTCCCTTCCAAATTTTTCCTCTTACATTACTCTGCAAAACATTTTCCATTCCTCTCATACCACAACTCTCACTTACTCTACAATTTTCCCCTAATTCTTCATCCCACTGACAGGTGAGAGTCTGCAACAAAAGGTGCAGAAAGATATTAGCACGCTCTTTAAAATGTTAAGTAATTTCTCTCACTGTCATCAAGGAAAGAGGAATGAATATTCAGCCAGGTCTTTCCAGGACAGGAGATTCCTCATGAGAGTACATTAGGCTCTTTTGGAAACTACCTTAAAATATTTGGGTCACACAGTATTCACTAAATTGTGTCCTAGGGGCATCTAAGGCACTGAGCATACTCCAGAGGAATTCATCTTATTCCTAGGGAATAGTAGGGATTTTTTAATCCCAAATAAAATGTGATTTGAAATGAATTGTGGAGGATAAGTTCCTCAGCCCCTTATGTGGAATTTGGAAAAAGAGTTGAATGTTAAAATGTATGGACTTTTAGAAATGTTTTATAATTGCAACTCCTCTCATAAGAACAACAGATGCTGAAAGAAATCACTATTCTACAGAAACAGTTCATTTAAAAATAAATCAATTAGAAGACATTACTGAAGACAAATAAAAATATCGAGACATTTCTCATTTATATTCAAAGCTAAGGATTAAGGAGAACAACCCAATTACTCATCCAATCTGCCCATTTAAGTACCTGTCAACTAACGGGATTAATATGCCTTATGTTTATGGAATTAGGGGCAGCTCTGTCACAGTCTTCGCCTGAGAACGATTAACAAACACATTTTCTAAGTATGTAGTAACATTTCTTAGCTGTCAGTACTGTAATGACCCTGATACGAGCTAATGAAAGCATTCAAATTTCACAGCTATATTTTTGTACATAGAAGGTGAAGCCTTCCCCACCCTACCCTCAAAAAAAGACAGTTGCTCCCCCACACCTAAAAAGAAAAAGAAAAAGAAAAAGAAAAGAAAAGGAAAAAAAAACCTAGTTGTTTCAAATACCCAATTCATAAAAGCTAATTATTCTCATGGGGACTTTTTTCTTCTTGAAGAGATAAATTAAAACAAGTTTAGAAAGGAAATGATTAAGTCACAAAAGTGTAAAAATGTAGAGAACTACATAATGTAGAATCTGAGTTACTAGAGATACCATATGTAGCATCTGCAAATGATTATCACTTTCAGATGGCAGCAACACCTGCTTTGGCTCTGGTTTTGGTGTGAAACTCTGAAACAAAGGTATTGATACTTTACCCAGTCTAGTTGAGGATTAAGTAAACCATTTTGGCAGTAATTTCCTTCCATTGACAAATGGAATAAATACATAATAAATGTGCTATGCATATACAAATAGTTTGATTGCTAAATAAGTATTCCAATCATATAAAAATAATCAATAGTAGGAACAAACAAACCCATTAGAAATTGACAAAAGACTTGAACAGACGCTTCACAAAGGAAGATGTATGCACGGCTGATGAGCACATGAAAAGAAGCCCCTCATCATTGGTTAATGGGGAAACGGAAACGAAAACTATAATGCAATGGGACCCTCTTCATGACCACTAGAATGGCTAAAACTACAAAGACTAGTCAACAGCTGGAAATGTCATACATTACTGGTGAGAGTATAAAAGCAGTAAAACCAATTTGAAAACTGTTAGACTATTTCTTTAAAAGCTATTATGTACCTATCCTATGAACCAGTGACTCTATGCCTAACTAGGTGTTACCCAGTGAAAGGAAAACATACACCCACAAAATGGTGTGTATAAGGATATATTTTGTAATTTTAATTCATAAAAGCCCCCAAACTGGAAACAACCCACATGTTCATCAACAGGAGAATGGATAAACAAATTTTATATTGATAGAATATACTGTTCACAAAAGGAAAGATCGAATGACTGACACTGGCAACAACATGGGTGAATGTCAAAAATATATTGCAGAAAAGATTCAAGACACAAAAGAGTATGTACTCTATGATTCCACTCATCTAAAATCTATCAAAGGCAAAATTGATCTTTGGTGACAGAAATAAGAAAAATGGTTTTCTCCAAGGGATGGGGGATTGACTGTAAAGAAGCATAAAGAACTTTCTTAGTTAATACACATGTTCTATTTCGTGATTGGGATGTGGATTACAAGGGTATATGCAGTTATCAAAAGTCATCAAGCAGCACACTTTAAATTAAATTATGCCACAATAAAATACAAACCTACAACTGATGAGCCACATGATATTAACCATTCCAAACCAATTAATGATAATAATTAAAACTTACATAGTATTCACTACACAACAGTCTATTCTAAGGTCACTATTATTTCACTTAATCCTCATCACAATTTCATGAGGTAAGTGCTATTGCCATCCCCATTTTATAGATGAGAATCTGAGCAGCTAACTAACTTGACTCCCGGTCACACAGCTTGTGCATCATCCATATCTTCTACAGACATTAAGTCAACATATCTTACATCAACTTTAAAGAGTCCTCAAGTAGTTCAGAGATCAGGTTGATGAGCTGTTTAATTCACAAACTACTAAACTAAGATTGAATGAGGTTAAATGATGCATTAAGTCATGATGAAGTAGTCCCAATTCATGAAGGTGTATGTTTGTGACAAAGAGGACGCTCAATAAATAAAGCTACATGAAACTGAGAAAGAGGAGTTCTACCAAGATTCGCCGCACGCAGCTTTCAGACTGTCGGGCCAGGACAGATGGGCATAGCTCCGGAGGAGTTATCAGTCTGCGAACGGTCATCCATTTCGGGTCCTGACACGGCTGACATTTTGAATGGTGACTTGGATGATGAAAAAACAAAGAATGTTTTACTAAGTCTGTATTGACATCCAACTTGGAGGGCTTAGAGGGCCAGACACAGTTTCAAATGACCCCAACGAGTTGGAGTTAAAAATAGAATGACGTTCAATAGTAACCAAGATAGGTCTTTTCAATTAGGGAAAGAAAAAAAAAGGCTGTAAGGATCAGAAGACAAGGAAAGCCTCCCGTTAAAAGAGTTACAAAACACCCAATAAAAGGAGGATGCAGCCTCTTCTAGACCCGCCCTGTCTCCACACCCTTTTAATTACTTTAATGTCTTCTCTATACTCCTGAAAATAAACATTGAGCAATCAACATATCTAAAATTAGCAATAGATTCATATTCAAATAATTCTATTTTCATTCCAGGTAGGTGTGGTTTTAAAAAAAGATTTTTATATTTTAGCTGTTCATACTGTTCATTTCCATCTTCATTATCTTGAAAATTAACACTCCAAGTCTGGATCTACCTGGGGGTAGGTTACTCCTAGAAGGAGGAAAAGAGTTACTAGGAAAAGAGGAAATGCCTTGAAATCTTGACAGAGTATATAATTCAAGGATGTCATAGTGACTAAGATGTGAGGAAAGGAACAAATTGTGAAAACCACCATGTATTTTCCGTCTCTCCAGTTTGCCAGAGAATTACTCTAATCTCCCAATTCCAAAACCACAAAGCCCTGTGCCATTAATGGGCTCTTCCTTCAGCCAGTCAGTCCCAGTGCCTCCTCTCTTGTCACTCCTCCCCTGTGGCCTCATCTTCCCGTCAATATCCCTTGTCTGATATGTTCCTGTTATAAGGTCTCTAATTACAGCCATTACCAACTCCCCAGTTCCCATCAATGGTGATAAGTTCCTGTTATCACCTCTCTAATTATATCCATTACCTACTTCCTTATCCACACTAACCAATTAATTCATTAATCAGTTAACAAACATCAAACTAATACCTATCAGGACACATTACTAGATATTATGAGGTATAAAATTAGTATATGACACTCTTCCCTAAACTCAAGGAATAGTCAGTCTATTTGGGGAGTGTGTGTGTGCGTGTGTGTGTGTGTGTGTATGATTTCAGCACTACTGAATCAAAGGTGTTTCATTGTGCTCAGGCATTTGTGCTCATCTCAATATACTGGAAAACACACTTTGATTCAGTACTGCTGAAATCTCACACACACACACACACACACACAATCCCAGAACAGAGGCAGCTCCCATTGAAAAGGTAGAAGACTTGAGCTTCCCTCTCTGAAAGAAGGGCAGGGGTCAACCATTTAGTGAGTTGTACAAACAAAATCCAGAAGTAGAAATGGTAAGACCAGTCTCCCCTGAAAAGAAAGGGTTCTGGAGCAAAGAGTCCCAGGGCCAAAACAGAAAATTAAGCCAAATCACTGAGGAAAGGCCTTGAATATCAAGGAGTACAATTTTTATTAACAGTTATCTGTAGGCATTATAAGCCAATGACAACAAATATTGCATCCTCTACAGTAAACACACAAACGAACTTATTAAACTTGGGTCTCTTGGTCCTAAGTTAAAACCCAATCTACTGATGGCCCAGGGGAAGAGGGAGAGCATGACCAATGTTACCAGTCGCTGGAAACAGGAGACTCTTGGACATCTCCAGGCCTTCCTAATCTGTCAACGGTCAGCTGATTTTCCATACTGGGTAGGGCTTGGGTTTAGGCCAGACTTTCAAATATTTTCTTTGTATTTATACAAAGAAAATTTGGGCATTTCCTCACTTCTATAAATAAATTATATAAAGAACATTTATATAAATTAAGGCCATTTTTCAGGGCAATCTTATAAAAATCTCAGTGAAAACTTCATAATGCAGGGAGGCACTATGATGTAGTATAAAGAGAGTGAATAGGAAGTAGTCAAGAAATCTTTTTATTAATCTAAACTTTGTTACAGAGAAGTTATTTGTGATTAAATTTTCTCATGTATAAAATAAAAGACTAATTCTAATGTCTCTTTGAGTCTAAAGGGTCTGTTCTATCTCTATCATCTCATATGCAATAATTAAAAATTATGAGTAGCCCTTTAAAAAATTTAAAACTAGATTTTATTTTGCTCTAATTACAAATTAAAGATATAGCTTAATGTGTATTACTAATATGGCAAAAAGTGGTCAAAGATAGACAAGTTTTCAGAAACTTGAATTCATGGGTATATTAGTTATCTACTGCTGTGTAACAAATTACCACAAATCACCACAAATTTAATCACTTAAAACAACACACACTTATTATCTGGCAGTTTCTGTGGGTCTGGAGTCTGGGCACAGAATAGCGGGTTCTTCTGCTTGGGGTCTCACAAGGGTGTAGTCAAGCTGTCAGCCAAGTTCCATTCTTTTCTGGAGCTGGGATCCTCTTCCAAGATCATGTGATCATTGGCAACATTCAATTTCTGAGGTCCCTGTCTACTTGCTGGATGTCATGTCTGGGAACCCTCAGCTCCTACAGCTGTCCTAGAGGCTGTCTGCAGGGCCTGCAGAAGACTCTCTCACTGCTGTGTGCTAAGACAAAGTCTTATATAGTGCAACATGTCCACAGGAGGGATTTCCCATCTGCTTTGCCATATCATATCAGCTAGAAGCAAGTCGTAAGTTCCGCCCACTGCTCAAGACCATGACTCAGGGGAGGTCACCTTAGGGTGTGTTCCCACAATGGGAAATGCAAAACAATGGGAAATGTTACAACAGCAACCTGAGTTCCTTCAGTCAATTAAAAACTTTTTAATGGATAATTAAGAACTGAAAGTGAGATATGTTAGAATGCTGTTGGAAACTTTCTTACAATAGTAGCCATGACAAGAACAAGAGTAGAAAGCAGCCTATGTTCAGCACTTCCTATGCAGTGTGCTTTGTACACGTTATTATATTTAATAGTCACAATGACCCTATGAGGTAGGACTATCTTCCTAATCTTACAGTAAGAAAAGTGAGGCAAAGACAGGTTCAGTGGCTTGCACAGGCACACAATTAGCAAGAAGCAGAACCTACTCAAAACCATAAACTTAGTTTCCTGGACAACAGCAAAGAAAATGTCTTCTAGTTTTGTAAATCTAGTAGCTAGGTTACTCAGCAAATCATTATAGCCTTTAGCCTCAGTTTCCTCCTCTGTAAAATGGGGGAGATAATGATGCCTGGTCTAGATACCTCATAAGGTTGCTGTGAATATAAAATGATAATGAGATATGTAAAGCATTTCATGCAACAGCTGACACACTGTGTTTACCAAGTGGTGTCACTGCTGTTCTGTTGTATAAGCGCTGAAGTATTAGACATATGACATCACAGGTAAGGGCACTGAACTTAATGGCTCTTTATGTTTTGTTTGTTTTTCTGGCAGGAAATTTTCAGGATTCTTTAGTAATCAGCCCACTACTTTTATCTGGTTAAAAGGCCCTGGAGGCCAGAAAGAAGAATAAATATTCCATCTATCTTTCTACAGGAAAAGCAATAAAACTTTCATCCACAAATAAATTGAAATGTAAAAGACATTTTTTAACAATTCACATTGGTAAGTCAAAGAAGTGGACATTTATATGCTTGATAAGAATGTTTGAGTTAACCTTTGTTAAAATATAAAGTATTAAGATAGACAAAAATGGATTATAAAAATGGATTATACAAAGATTGAGTAGATCAGAGGGAAAAAAAGATCTTCAGAAATATTTAATAATATGATATTAATAATAACATTAGTATACATTATAACAGGACATTATAACAGCTAAATCATACTTAATAAGTATATACCATGCTTTAAAATTAGATACCTTTATTATAAATTGTCTAGTTAAAAAAGACAGTTATTTCTGAGACTGGGGTAACTATACATATAATAATAATATCTTTTTGTAATTCCTTGGCTTAACCTTTGCCATGCAAATGTTTTTTATTTTTAATTGTTTCTAGTCAAATCAATGCTGTCACCATGTGTAAGTGCTGAGTTACCCATAAGGGGATACTCCCAAATAGGACATCCATTGTCCTTGCCCAAGAGCCACCTACAGTGCAGAGACAGGAAGCACACAAGCAGTGCTGTGCTGGTCAATGTTTAACTGATAGGGGGTTGTCAATTTCCATGGCCAATTTCAAGCTGTCAATGGAATGTTGCTGATGTGGCAATGGGAAGAGGTGGCAGCCATATACAACATGTCCCCAGGGAAAAGATTAAAAAGAAGCCATCAAGGGAACATCAAAATGCAACTTAATGTAGTACAACCTATATGTCTCTATGCTCGGGCCCTTGGATTTCTACACTGGGCTGGGCAAGATTAATTTGGGAAAACTGAAAGAAGTATGGGATTTTTCAAAGTGAAAAATTTCTAAAATGGATTGAAAAGAATGCAGTTAAATATAGTAGGTATTCTATAAATGTTCTCCAAGGTAATCTCTGATTAACCACAGGAGGTAGGTATCATCTTCCCCATTTTACAGATAAGAAGACAGAGGCTCAAACATCCCCATAAGTGGCACATTCTTTCATTCGCCCATCTCTTTCTTACCTCTTCCCTATTTCTCCTCTTTTCTTTCTACTTCCTTCCTTCTCTCCATCCCTCCCTCTCTCCCTCCTTCCATCCTTTACTAAATACTCACCTAGTGCCTGCTATCTCCAAGGCAGTTTGCATATACACCAAGTATATAAAAGTAAATAAGTATTGTAAACAAAAATCCTGTCCTCAAGGAATTGACACTATTGGAACTAGGGGAGGACAGGGGTTAAAATAGACCATGAAAATAGTTTTATGAGATAAGTACAATGACAGGACAGCTGTGTGAACAGGCACCTTGGGCTGGAGCACCGGAAGGGGGTGTTACTGTCTGGATCTACCACTACCTAAGTCAGCCTCAAAGCCAGGCCTCTGAACACTTTCCTTTAAAGCACTGCTAGGGACTCTTTGACATATTGGAGAAAAAAAATCACACGGATGGGACCACAGAGGGAGAGAGCGGGGCGGTGGGGGGGAAAGAGAGAGAGAGAGAGCACACAGGGGGAAGAAAGGAAGAACATATTCCTACTTTAACAGCAGACTTAGTGCTGGAGCACCTACTTAGAATGGAGAAAAGAGTACGGTCTGCTACTAAAGATAAATTTGAGTTAACTAGTTTGTTTTCTTCCAAAGTAGGAACAATTGGACTTGCTAGAAACTTCATGGGAATGCTGTAACGCTAATAAACACCCTCTTTCTCACTCTTCAAAAGTACTACAAAAATTATAAAATATTATCATTATTACAAAAAGATAATTTATCTTTCAACTCAGATGCTGGAAAAAGGAATAGAGTTTCCCTAACACCCTCTGGAGCAAACAGAAATCTTCTGAATAATACAAGTGCATTAGCCAAAAGCTTTTCTTTCCAGAAGACCACAAAGTAATAGATGAACAAATGGACACTTAATAGATCTCCGTGGTGTAAATAGGAAGAGGTGGCAATTATCTTAACGTTTTAGTCACCTTCACCACTTAATTCTTATCCTACAGTTAATAAAACGAAATAATAAAATATACCCATTAGTCACATAGCACATAAAACTGAAGGATCCTGAGTATTTGCTGTTACAATTCTCTCACCTTTTAGGGACATTTTTTTCTTTAAAAGATCCAAGCCTCACTTTGTACAGAAATGAGTTTGAATTTGCAGCACTCTTATACTTTACTGTATCATAGCACTCAACAATGTACCATAAGGCAGGGCACAAATTCAAATGAAAGGATCACACTCTAAGCTCTTTATTGCAAGGACTATTGGCAATAAGCTATATTCATGCCTTTGTTTCATGTTCTGCACAATGAAGATTATACAATTTTATACAAATCGTATTTCTACCAGATACGCACCATATCACCTCTAAAGTTCATTTGTCAAATGTTAGGTGTTGTTTTACAAAAATAAAACCACACTGACTTAAAACTGAGACTACAAAAGATAGAAGAGCCCTTAGCCTGTCCAAAGAGTCAAAATGGATGCAGGACAGAAGTAAGGATGGGAAAACAAGCTTGATTCCTTCCTAGAGCCTGAAAGAGTGGCTCATTTCCCCCCATCCCAAGTCATGTTAGTCCCTTAAATACTCTTGATTACCAGCTGGGGATATTCTATTCTAGAAAAAATTGGGAAAACTGGCTGAGCCTCTCTCTGACGAAAGCACTTCTCTACGTAGGCACTGAAAGACCACAAGAGTAGTTTGGAGAAGTGCAAGAGGTAAAGGAGCCTCAACTACAACCAGACATGTGGTTTCCCTGCTTCCCCAGTGCAGGCAGTAAACAGAGGAATTTCATAGAGCACAAAGGTCACAATCTGCCAAGAGAGATTGAAAATGCTGAAAAAAAGCATATTTCGATTTCTGTATGTTTGCCTGCTCATTTAAAATTGATACCCTATCAAAAATTTCATGGAATCTATGACACAGATCATTCCTCCCCATGATAACTTTCCTTATTGAACAATTTTCTGGCATCATCAGCTAAAAACGGTCACTAGCATCTCAATGCCAACCACTGGCCTCACCCACTAGGAAGAAATATTGGCCTGTTTAAACTCTGGGCGGCTCAGTTTCCTCACCCCATCTGTACAACTTTATTTTTAACTTGGAAGTTCACAACTAATATTTTATAAGGGATGACAGGAGATTTTATTCTTGGTGTCTCTAAACAGGTCTACCTCCCTTCCTTGTCCTAGGTTCTGCAGATCAAGTTTTTTTTCCAAAAGAGAAACTTTGCATACTTACTATCACAACTAAAAGTAGTCAAAAAGCAATGCCTGACATTTTAAATTCTTAAGTGCTTACCTTTTCCTTCTTTAGAAAGTGAAATCATCAAGATTTTTACTGGCCAGCAAGCAACGTTTTTATGCTATTCAAGTGTTGTCAAAAATATATGCTTGTCTACAAGCATTATTTCAAAATTTATTACATCAGAATGAAGTTAATAAGTATTAAGAAAGAACTCAGCCTTTCAGATCAAAGAGAAGAAACGACACTTCATTTAAACCATTTGCTTTTTAAGTTATTATAAATTGTATGGCAAATCTTCACACATTTAGCACTTTCCTGGATTACGATAGCCTCCTATCTGGGATCTCCCTAGGTCTCCTCTGGGCTACTCCCAGCCCTCTACAACCCATTCTTCACACTCCAGGCCAAGGGATTCTTTCAAAACCAAAATATGCTAATGTAAACATTATGTTTAAAACCCCGAATGGCCTCCCACAGCTTGTAGGATAATGAATAAAACCATCAACATGGTCTGCTTCCTCCCACACCTCCAGACTCTTTTTCCTATTAGTCTCCTGATGCTTACTGCTCTTTAGCCATACTAGTTATTTTCAGTTCTTTAAATGTGCCACTCTCCATCTTGCCACAGGGCCTTTGCACAGACTGTGCACCATTTGATATAATTGAAACTCTCTCCTAACCCCAATCCAACTTCACTCACCAACTCAGCTCCAACTAATTCTTTGGCTCTCAGATCATGTGTCACCTTTTCAGAATGCCATCACTTCCTTTAAGCCAACCCTTTAGGTCAGCTGTCTTTGTTAACAGGCTTTCATGAAATTGTATTCCTCTCAAGTCCTAATTGTTTTATTATTGTGGCTAATTATCAAGAGGCCACCCTAGTTGTCTAGAAACTCTATTAGAACAGAGGCCTCATCCTATCCCTGCTCATCTTAGCATTTTCATTACCGACCACAGTGACTAGTCCCCAAGAGATGCTCAATAATTATTTAATGAATGGATTAATCAATTAATCTTGTCTTGTTTGGTTTTACCAGGTCAAAGGATCAGACAATAGTAGAGCCCAAGTGGAAATTTGGAAGGCAGTCAGCTTATAGGCATGGACCAAAGCAATCTGTTAAAAAACCACATACAGAAGATTTCATAAAGTATTATTTCTTTCTTCTAGGTAGAGTGTGAATAAAGACGTCAGAAAGAGAAAAAGGGAGGGAAGAGAATGGACAGAGTTTGAAAAGCAGTTGTTTACAGCAGAGAGTGGGCCTTACTCACTCAAGTAATACTGTAAATACATTGCAATAGTGTATTTACCATTGTAAAAGTGCAATTTGTTCAACATATTTCAAGTTACAGATACATTTCACATCCATTATTTCACTCATTCTTCACTCTTTCTTCTCTAAAATAGGGTGACATAGGCAGGGTAGATATTATTCACAACCATTTTATAAATGATTAGGCAATTTCAAGGAATTATTTCCCCAAGAGCTCAGAGGAAAAGCCAGGGCTGGAACCAAGTCGTCCATGCCTGGTTTCCTTCCATTCTCACACACCATGGTACTTCACAAGTATGTCTAGTTACTTAATCTGAGAAAATATAAAACAACTGCCATTATTTCAAAAAAGGAGTTTCAACAGGTTTTCTCACTGAGACTGTTGTAATGAAACTCTGTCCGCTCATAAACCATTCAACTTGGGGGAGAGAGGGGAGCTATGGATGCATTTCATTGATTCATTTGTCCTTCCACCTAATACTTACAGTCAATTCTCATTATTTGCGGTAGTTCTGTTCTATAAAGTCACCACAAACACTGAACTAGCAAATATTGAATCATTGCTGCTAGGAGGAGAAGTACAGGATTAAGTTCCTACGAATCTCTGCTCACAACATTTTCATTAACCAATATCTTGTTCTATGTATGTTTCTGTTTAAAGACACCTTATTTAATATATATATTTTTATTTTTTTTATTTCAGCATATTACAGGGGTACAAATGTTTAGGTTATGTATATTGCCTTTGCTTCATCCGAGTCAGAGCTTCAAGCATGTCCATCCCCCAGACGGTGCGCACCGCACCCGTTAGGTGTGTATATATCCCTTCCCCGCCTCCCGCCACCATCTGTCCAACACCTGACGAATGTTATTACTGTATGTGCACTTAAGTGTTGATCAGTTAATACCAATTTGGTGGTGAGTACATATGGTGCTTGTTTTTCCATTCTTGTGGTACTTCACTTAGCAGAATGGGTTCCAGCTCTATCCAGGATAATAAAAGAGGTGCTAGAGCACCACTGTTTTTTGTGGCTGAGTAGAACTCCACGGTATACATATACCACATTTTATTAATCCATTCATGTATTGATGGGCACTTGGGTTGTTTCCACATTGCTGTAATTGTGAAGAATTTCAAACAGGCCAATACATATTTTTGATTTGTTAACGTTGAATTCACGGCCAACAGCATTATAACTCATGCCTAAATGAAGCTACTCTATCACATGTATTTTCTTCATAAAACCTTCTTGCGCTTAGGAATGCTAAACAGCTCTTCAGCCTGCTGCTTGGAGGCCATTTTATACAGCAAAATCAACAACAAAAAGCACAAAAATGTGAAAAAAGTGATACTAACCAGATCACGAAAAGGACATTGTTTATAGTATGAGAGCTGAAGCAAGAAGGCAGAGTGTTGCCTTGTTCAACCCCAGCTGAGAACACACATGTCTGGCAACTCAAATTTTTGGCCATTCCACAAATGACCATGAAAGTGCACAAGTATTGATTTTGGAGTTTCAAATAAATCTTAGCAATTAGGCAAATTTTCAAACATGGACTGTGTGAATAATGAGGATGAACTATATTTGAGTTCCACAAAGCAAAAAGTGATGCAAATACACAGCCAAATATATATATAGATATAGATGATATGGATATAGACATACAGATATACATACTGAGACCAAAACGTAAAAATGAGAATGCAATGCTATGAAGCAAGCACAGAGGAAGAAGTACATCTCAGAGATGAAGGTGTTTGCTGGCACAGAGGAGGAGGGGAACCAGAAGAGGAAGTCCAAAGATCATATGAGTAGAGATGTGTGATGTGGCTGGGATGCCAAGTATCAGGGGTCAGGCTGGCAGAAAAGACAGAACACAGGGTGAAGAAGCAAAGAACATTGTATGTGGATGCTCTAGAGCTTTTGCCTCTCAATGAGGGAAAACAATGACAGTCCTTAAGCCATGGAGTAAATGGAAACTTAGAAAAATAACTTGGTGATATTAAGAAAGCTCAACTGTATGAGACTAGGAGAGTAGGACAGAGATTGGTGGCCCCTTCAGAGGCTGTGGCAAAAGTCTACTCAGAGGTGATACAGCCTGGATTACAGCAGTGGCCCCAGAAGGGTGAGGAAGGGACACATGTTGACTTGTACTTAGGTAAAAACCAACAAAATTTGGTGACAGATGGAGTATGGTAGATGAGAGACAAGGAAGAGTCTGTGAAGATTGGACGAATGATCTCAGAATATTGTATGGTGCCTGTCTTCATCTGCTCTGCCTGTTATTAATATAACAAAATACCAGACACTAGGTAGTTTATAAACAACAGAAATGTATTTACAGTTCTGGAAGCTGGAAAGTCCAAAATCAAGGCACTGGCAGATTCGGTGTCTGGTGAGTGCCTGCTTCCTGGTTCATGAAAGGCCTCTTCTCACTGTCTTCATGAGGAGACAACACAGCTCGCAGGGCCCTTTTTCATAAGGACACTAACCCCATTCAAGAGGGTTCTGCCCTCACGACCTAACCACCTCCCAAAGGCCCCATGACATTGGTGATTAGATTTCAACATAGGAATTTTGGGGAGTCACATTCAGATCATAGTAATATGCTTAACAATCTACAACAATTTTTAATGTCTATGAGCCCTTATATGCAGACTGAGTGCTTTTGATGGACGAGGATTATTCAGCTCACGCTATTGGACTAGATTAAATAGATTATGCAGTATTTTGAATGATACTGAAATTACAGATAGTTTTAAATAAAAAAACTTAGGTTGTATCAATACTAAAGATATTCTTAAATCCCACTGAAATGAAAATGACGAAGAAAAATAAATTAATTTGGCCCCAAAGAGATATAGCCATAGATACTACAAAAAAGGGTAGGAACTAAGAAAAGAAATTATAAGCCAAGGTCAAATGTGACATTTTGCATTTTTGGTGACCTCTTATCTGCTTCCTTGCTGCGTTGGTTCTCAGTAAGCATAAAATTATTTAAATTTTCCATTTTCTCCTGGAATGTGGAAAGAGCAATGGCCTAAGATACAGGAAATCAGAGTTCAAATCTTGATTCCATTGCTCTCATAATCTTGGATCAATCCCTTCAGCTATACGGTCCTTAGTTTCCTCATCTATAAAATAAAGACTTTCAGCTAGATGATTTTTAAGATCTCTTCAGTTTCTAATAGCCTTTCATCATTGTGCTAATTATCTAAGTGCTTAGATATTATATACTCATATTTTCATACATAGTAATTTTTTGAAAGGAGAGTTTGGGGGACTGGAATTCACTAATTATCTTTCTAGATAAATGCCTAATTCTTTTGTGTTAGGTCTCCATATTAATATGTTTGATACAGAGAAAAATATTTCTATTTATACCCACTTGGGTAGGTTTTTAAAATAATTAACAGCTATTTATATCAACTTGGTATACATATTTATTTCCAACCTATGAGTTTATTTTTTAATAAATGTTATTGTACATATTTGAGGTTTACAACATGAAGTTATAGGATAC
This sequence comes from Propithecus coquereli, assembly GCF_000956105.1. Classification (NCBI taxonomy): domain Eukaryota; kingdom Metazoa; phylum Chordata; class Mammalia; order Primates; family Indriidae; genus Propithecus; species Propithecus coquereli. Next base: position 3,188,935 of record NW_012148197.1, on the reverse strand, counting down.
ATATAGATAATAAAATGGTTACAATAGTGAAACAAATTAACATATCTATCATCCCATATAGTAATTACTTTTTTTTTGACGGGGGGGTAGCTAAAATCCATTATTTAACAAAATTCCCTAATCCAACACAATTTTATTAACCGTAGTCTTCATCTTGTATATTAGATCTCTACAGTATCTGCTACTTTGTATCCTTTGACCTACATTTTTCCATTTCCTCCACCCCCCGCCCCCACCCCTGGTAACCACTGTTTTATTCTCTGTATCTGTATATTTGACCTATTTTTAATGAGTTTATTGAATATTTAACCAATCCATAAGATTTCCAAAAAGTTTTGCTAGCTATTTTAGATTAAGAATATAACCAAGGGTAGGAAGCTTTAAGAATTTTATTAATAAAAAGTATAAAATCAATACTATTTTTTCCTTTTTTATTGTCAGAAATTATAGGTATAATCATATTTTTCATCAGCTCTAGGCCTATGGGCCCATTCTAATTTGAAGGATTGTTTACACAACCTGCTTTGTTTGCAGAAGCCTATGAAATCATTTCAATTAATTATTCCTTATAACCCTATCTTGTTCAGTAAATTAATATTGCCTTAGCATATTCATGAAGAATATATTTATTAGGCATAAGTGTGATGCCAATCCTTCAGAAACTATATGACACACCATCCTGGTAAATATTAAATTCTTTTAATTACAATTCATGGACTCTCTGCTCTTAGAACCACATCCAACTTAATGTTCGCATGACTCAGTACAGTTATTTTGAATCATTCTGGATATCCATATAGAATTCGTTCCCACTTGCTCCATGATTAAACTTTGCAAATGCAAATGAAATACATACTAATTTGGATGTGACCAAAAGTATATGTTTAAATACCTTGAGGTTTATTTTCCAAAAATCAAACCACAAATAACTCTAAGGCAGTGAAGGCAGAGGGTAGTTGACGGTTTAAAGGCCAAAGTTGCCCAAATGGTTGTTTTATAGCAGAACTGGTGGTAAATCCATTGCTGAGGCTCTCAGGCTCTAAGGCTCAGAGACCAAGACCACACCAGATGGTTGGTAATCAGGAGTCCTGGCACCGTCACCTGCAAATGGCCCCTGAAGCACAAAATAGGAGAAAAGACAGGCTTTGCAGAACTCCCTGTTAGATCATCACGCACAGCTTCTGGACATTGGTTGATCCAAAACAAATAAATAAATAAATGAACAAAGGAGCAAACAGTGATGAATGAAAGCTTTGATTCTACATGAGGGAGACAATATTTGAGTCCTTAGGGTAACTGGAGCGATCTAGTCGGTCCTTGACTGTAAACATGTTTTTCCCCAGTATAGAATTAATGGGGTACAATGCAAAATTTTAAAGCTCTTTATAAAACACCAGCCTCCCCACTGGATTCTGTTCAGTCTACATGAAATCTGGCTGTATTCTAATTCCCTGCATTCTGAGCTACCTTTTTTGATTTCCAAAAGAGAAAAAAATGTTTTTACCAGCAACAGATAATAAATAGCTCCATAAGGAGGATTATTCCTACGCAGAGCAATGTGATGGTTCAACCACATAATCCTATACCTAGAGAAGGGGTAAATCATTAATTTTTCAGGTATGGATTATTCGCTTTGAAGATCATCCATGGTTAATTTAAAAATCGGAATCATCCAACACACTCCTGATTATCTTTCCACAGTGTTCAAGTTTGTACTCAGGGAATATAAACTGATCATGGTCTTAGACAAACATAATAAGGATGATATAAAAGGATGATTTTCAAAAGTCATGTAATGCATCCCAAAGCTATATATTAATGTATTAGCTATGCCACGGCTCCTTTTCATTGCAGAAGGCTGTCAAGAATTACCTTCATTTGAAAAAGAAGCAAAGGCTTTAAAATAAAGAAGCCATGACAAAAGCAGAATTGACTCACAACTGTTTCTTAAGCACCTGCCTTGGGTCTAGCACAGTGCTGGGTGCTGTAATGAACAAGAAAAAAATGGTAGAAGGCATGCATCTGCCTTCAGGGAACTTAGCATCTTATTGGACAAGAAACTTCACATTTTAAAAATTATGGCATCTTATAAGGCTGAGCATTAGTAATCAGAGTAATGTTGCAGTTTGTAGATGATAGTGCCATAGAAATTCAGGAAAGACAAGACCATTGTAAGCAGGGTTAATTAGAGAAGATTCCCTGGATGTCATAGGGCTGCCCTAGAAGGAGAATTTTCTACTTTCTTTATGCACCAGATCACCTGGTACAATGCATGGATCACATAATAATTTTCTGAATTTAACTGAAGAGAATATAAGGCTTGCAATAAAAAAATGGAAATGATAGAATATTCAAGCCAACAGAGCAACAGGAGGAAAGAAGATGAAAAAATGTAACAAATCAGTATTATCTACATAGTATTTTTGCTAAAATGCTTAACTTGAACATAATCATAAGGAAACCATTAGACAAATAAAAACAGAGGGAAATTCTACAAAACAGTTGACATGTGTTTTTCAAAAATATCTATGTCACAAAAGACAAAATGTCATTCAGGGGTATTCTAGATTAAAGGTTACAAAAGAGACATAACAACCTAATGCAATGCATTTTCTTGATTATATCCTGAAGCAAAAGCAGCTACAGAGGTCTTTTTCCCTCCAAAATTAGAGAAATGCATATATAGAGTATATCAGAGATAATATTACTACCTCGGTGCTGAATTCTTGGGTATAATAATGGCATTAGGGTTGTATAGGGGAACGTTTTTGTTTTCAAGATATGCAGTTGAAGCATTTAGAGGTGATGTATCATGTCTGCAACTTAGTCTCAAATGGCTCAGGAAAAAAAAAATCTATAAATCAACACACACCCACAAAGAAAGAGATAAAGCAAATGTGGCTTTGGCGAATTACGGTGAAATAAATAGTTGTGGGGAGAGAAATAATGAGTCAGATGGGACCAGAGCAGGAGGTGAATGGCACTAACAAGTGATGAGACTGGGGCTGAGCTGTGTGAACAGGGAAGGAATGAACAACCAATGGAGATCTTTGAATTATAAAACGAAGAACTTGACCTTGACTTGGAAAAACAACAGAGATACTGACTCCACAGTAGACTTTGGCTTAAGAGTAAAACAATGACTTTATATATCAGGAAAACAAATACAGTCACACTAGATAAAAAGCAGTAGACAGAGTAAGCTTCGAAGGCCAATTAGAAGAGTTTCTCATAATAACCAAAGGGAGCAAGACCACATTCTGGCTATATATTCTCACAGGATCCAAAGCCTCCACCACAAGTAATCCCAATAAATAGCAAGCTTCAGGAGAACAAGGACTGTGTTTGTCTGATTCAACATTAATGCCCAGCACATATACAAGAATCAAAGGGAACCAATGACAAACAGGGGTCAAAGAAGAGAAGGAGGTCAAAAATGCCTTTGATGCACCCCCATGTTCATTGCAGCATTGTTTACAATAGCCAAGATATGGAAACAACTTAAGTGTCTGTTGATGGATGAATAGATAAAATGTGAGCTATATATGCATATACATACACACACATGCACACACACACACGCTGGAATATTGTACAGCCATAAAAAGAAGTAAATTTTGCCATTTGCAACAACATGGATGAACTTGGAACACGATATGTTAAGTGAGATAAACTAAGCACAGAAAGGCAAATACTGCATAGTCTCACATATATGTAGAATCTACAAAAGTAGAACTCATAGACGTAGACAGTAGAATGATTGTTGCCAGGGGCTGAGGGTTGAGGGAAACGGGAGATGCTGATCAAAGGGTACAAACTTTCAGTTGCAAGATAAATAAACTCTAGGGATCCAATCTATAGCATGTTGACTATAGTTAATAATGCACAACTTTTATTTGTCAATTATTCCTCAATAAAGCTGGAGGAAAAAAAATGTTAAATGCCTGTGAGATTCCCAACATGGCAGGCTGCAGGAGACAGAAAGTTCTGAAAGGCGCACTGGCTTGGGGTGAAGGCGTCATTCTCCACACTATTTCAGGTGAAATTATGTCAGCGGAATGGAGAAGTCCCAAGTTATATCAGGAACTGTCTACTGCAACAGTTTTTTTCTCCAGATTTCTTTTGGTGCTGCTTTGTTTAAAATACAGTAGATATACTTACTCACATAATTAATGTGTCTGACTGCCTATAAAATCAATATTTATTTACGCAAATCAATCTTGTTGCTTTGTCTTTGAAGGCATGTGGTCAATCTGTGTCACTATAAAGCAAATTTCCAGGTTTTTTTACTCCTCTGAGTCTTTTTCTTTTTCTTTTTGTTTTCTACATAGTTTAATCCTGGTCTCTTCTTTTATTATGACGTAATGTTTTCTGGTTTAGATTTCAGTTTTTACATGTAGATGTAAGATGTAACATGATTTTACAGCCAAACCACGCTAATGCTGTGGTTTTATATTTTTCTGCATGCACTACATGTTCATAAGAAGAACCCAGATTTGAATCCTGGATCTGCTACCTACTAAGTAAATGACTTAGACAAGTTACTTAACTTCTATAAAATGGATGTAGTAATATGCACTTCATACACATTTTAATTAAAGAAGATTAATTCTTATAATACCTGAAAAATAGTAAGCACTCAAAATATAATTCTTGTTATTATTGTAATTGTCATTAGAATTAATTTTATTTTACTATAGAAGATAATAATTCTGTGACTAATGACTAACATTACTACATAACATTACTACACACTTACAGATTAAGAGTGCTTAAGAGATGGCCAAAGAGTTCCAAAGAATAAATTTTGAGGACCATTGTCCAAACCCTCTAATGCTATAAATGTCCATAGAAATTAAGGAACTTCTTTGTAGTCACACAGCTCATGTACGACCCTGACCACTAGTCCTTCCAAGGTCTTCTGTCTTCCAAGCCAGGGAGTGCTTTGTCCACTTGATCACAGTGCTGGAAGTCTGGTGAAGATCTGGAATTTTGCTGAAATCTGCTGTGATTTTAACATATTCCTATAACCAGTGCTCTGCTGCAATGTGGGTGAGTTACCAAAGAGGCATGTTATTTGAGGTCTTACAGACAGGACGCAGTTGCTGGGGCAGAGGGAGACTCTATTTGTTTGAAAGGCAGTGGAGTGTCTTTTCACAAATACTGACTTACATTCGTTCTTTAGAGCTAGAACTTCTCCATTGGGAAAATTTATTTTAATCTCAAAAGAACCCCTGTAAGAGCTCTTTTGAATTATATGAATCCAAAGCAAGTCCCCAACACTTCATCTTTGGGGTATACAACAAGACTGTTGACTTAACTAGATTCTAAGCTTGGGTTAACAAGTGGATGAAATCGCCTTGTCACTCACCCATAGCTATTGGTAAATAAAAGTTGAGGTTGTCAGAAATAAGTTTTACACACTTGCATCTGAGGAGTCTCCTGGGATGGAAGGTATTAGAACATCAAGTCTGAGCTCAATGTTATTGAGCCCTGGTGCATTTGCCCTGACTGAAGCCAACTGGAGAGGCCCCTGAGATGTAATTCACCGTAAGGAAGAAGAGCTCCTCTGATCAGGCCTTGCATCAGGGAAGGAAGGAACAGTCCCACCACAGCCACACCAGTGGACAGGCCTTAGCAACAGTAAAAACTCTCACCGGCAAAAGAAGCAATACTCCCAACTTCCCAGACTTTCCAGAAGATAAGACTAACGAGCATTGACTTTTTGTTTTCAGTAATCATCTTTGACATTCTTGGATATAACACAAAGGGAGTTCCTCAGGAGGAACAAAATGGGATTTAGGGCAAGTAAGGTAGAACTCAGAACTATCATTTGAATATTAAAATAAGTATGATGTTATGTAGTCAATGTCTGAAAGACCAAGGATACCTCACTCTAACTCCAAATGAGCTTATATTAATAGTGAGACCCACCTATGGCTCTGTCAGAGGTTCCTTTCCACAAATTTAACTTGAGGATCCACCTAGCCTCCATCCTACATGGCTCATTTCTGCCTCAGGTATCTTGAGGAGTCCTCAAGATGTGTCCCCCGGGAGCCCTTCACCGCAACCTCTGCACTGCCCTGAGCCACCACCTGCCCTGGACTGCCTTCCACTCTTCAGCGTTCCTTCTCCGGCTTCTCTGGGGCCGGGACCCCTGCCCCAGCTTGCTGATGCTCTCTCTGGATGCATTTACCTGTCCGACAAGACTTAGGGCCCCCCAGTCTTGGGCCTCTCCTGACCTCTGACCTAACCCCAGATGCTGTCTGTCCACCAGTGTTCACCCTGAGGTCAACTAGCTGCTCCCAACCACCTTGCATTCACCTCTCTTGGCCACTTGGGAACTTATCCCCTTCCTCTGTGTTCTCCTCACTTCTGGGGGTCCAACTACAGAGCCATTTGGCCCTCAGGATTTGAGTCCTTTTATGCTCTACACACCTATGGGTGTCCACCCCTCAGGTTGTGCACAAAGTTATCAAGGACCTAAGCAACATCAGGATCAATCACCAATTGCACACCTGACCCAGAAACACTGCTCCCCTCTGAGCTTCGGTTTCTGTTGCCAAATGTGGCTCATTGTTCCAGAAACTTCTTCCTGAGGATGGATTCCTGTCATCTCCCCTGTAGTCTGGGTTGTCTTGAGTTGCTCTTTCCTATTCTTATCTCATCCATCTCACCTCTATGGGATTGAGTCTCAATCATTAACACTGAGGGTTTTTGCTAGATTAGGTCCCTTAGCCCACGTGAATTGGGTAGTATGAATATATACCACAGTATGTAGATTGCTGGCCTTTCACACCCAGTCTGCAGCTTCAGCAAGTTCATGCTGGTATACACACACTCATACATACAAATGCACAGAAAAATATTTTAAATACATGTATGTATTTTTTTCACTTTGGTATGATTATTCATTCCCATTAATAGAATGTACCACCAAAGAAAAAAAATCAAATTATGTTAGTCCTAGAGTGAGAAAAACAGGGAATATTTTCCCTTAATTTTACAGTTCTTCATAACTTTGACATTATTTGTCAGATGCAAATATTGATCTGAGAAGTAAACCAGCATAATCAACTAGAAACATTAACTGATGTCTATTACCTACAAGGTAAATTTTATTATATTCATCCTCTGCTAGAAGTTCACACCCCTTTGGCTTCAATTACTAAAATGATATGACTAAGTTTGACAGGTATGTAAGTTATATTATCGCAAATCTTACTAAAACTAATTATTTTTCTGTATCGACACATAATCCTTGATTCTAAAAAAAAAGAAAGAAAAGAAGGATGTTTCAGTAAGAATGACTTTGACTTATGCAATGGAGTTTACCAAAATATTTTTTTCCAGAACATTATAACCAGAATACCAGCAATACCTTCCAAATCATAGTCAATAATAGCATATCTGGCCTATAGTCCCAGCACAATGGGAGTCCAAGGCAGTAGGATTGCTTTAGTCCAGGAGTTCAAGACCAGCTCGGGCAACATAGTGAGATCCCATCTCTACAGAAAAATAAAAAGTTTGATGAGCATAGTATTGAGCACTATTTAGGAGACTGAGGCAGAAGGATCACTTAAGCCCAGCAGTTAGAATTTGCAGTGAGCTATGATCATATCACTGCACTCCAGGGTGGGTGACACAGCAAGCTGGTCTCTTAAAAAAAAAAAAAACTAATAGCTTATCTAATAACACTCCATATTTATGAAGTATGTAGTTAATAAGACACATTCATTTAAGGCCATCTCTCTTTTAGAAAGGAAGAAATAGTGTCGCAATGAAACAAAAGTGAACTTCTCAGTTGCAGAGTATGGTATAAGACCTAAATTAAGACTCAGTATTAATGCTTCCTTGACATCTGGTAAAACTGGGAAGGCCTTGAATGGCCTAACAGTAAGTTTCCCTACCTACTCTGCTCCCACAGAGAAGGTCCTCTAGCCACACAACCCTCCTTATCAAAAGGACCAAGCACAGTTTCTGCTTCTCCATGAGTAGCAGGTTTCAGTTCCTTGTCAGTCTACAAAATTATTCAAACAAGCCAATCACATCCTGCCATGGGAGCCAGGAGATGCCCCACACTCTTGACACTACAAAGGCTGCCTCCCGTAGCTCCTGGTTGTTCATTCTGTTCCTTAATCCAGCCCCTGTGTGATCCTGCATGGGCCTCCTCCTTTAGACTGTGAGCGTATATAACCAAGAAACTGCTGTTAGTCTCATCTGCCTGGTGCCTGGTGTTGCGTGTTAGGCCATCCCAGAACCCTAGGGAGGGAATCCCTTTCCCACCAATGGCAAAGAAAAGGTGATCAAAACACAGAGGAAGCACGTGGCAGAGCAGGTGATCCTAGCCAGGCTTCCCGACTCCACCACTGCTGCTGTTCCACTGCTCCAGAGCTATCCCACCACATGACAACAGTTAGCCCCAAGTGACAGTATCCATGTGTCACATTCTATGCTGAGCTCTTCCCATGTATTATCTCATTTAAGCTTCACAATGATCTTGTGAGGTAGGTGCTATTATTCTTCCCATTTCACAATGAGATTGAAGCTCAAAGAAGTTGGGTAACCTGGTAGTGTGATGGATCTGGGATTCCAGAGTCTTCACTCTTAACCTCACTGCCAAAAGAACCACTGGCCTTCGAATGAATGTGTCCACTGGTAAATGGATTTTACAATCTGTCACCAGGTGAAAAGAGTTGAAAAATGTAAGTTTAGAAATACAAGCTTGGGTTTACAAAGGCTACTCTGCTTTCAGTTCTGTTAACTACCTCTAAGGAAATGGCAATGTCCACTGAATGTATTAACTGAAGGTTCGTTCGCCTCAAGCATGAATAAGAAAGAGTGTTGGGCAGGGGGGAGGGGGGAGGAGAGAGGAGGGGATGGGTATATGCATACACAAAGAGCGCAATGCGCACCACCCAAAGGATGGACATACTTGAAACTCAGACTTAGGGGGGAGGGGGGGCAAGGGCAACATACGTAACCTGAACATCTGTACCCCCATAATATGCTGAAATAAAAAAAAAAAAAAAAAGAAAGAAAGAAAGAGTAGCACGCATTTCATATATCACTGCCCTCTACAGTCATAATTTTTATTAAGTATTTGATATTTGGAAATAGCTTAGTATTATTTAGGTCCTCTTTTTTTTCTACGCTATACTCATTTTCAAATACAGATTTAATTATATGAATAACAGTGATGTGTTCAGCTCAAGCTATCTCTACGCAGGCTTCTTGAATCCAGCTTCCATGCCTCCATCTACCAGCTGAGCATCTCAGTGTCAAACTCAGCCCACGCACTTTGTCTGTGTCTTTCTCCCTGAAGCAGACTATGATCCAATTGCAAGCAGCAACCAGGTCTTATGTACTTCTTTTTTATATCATCAGCATCTAACTCACTCCTTTAATAAATGTTTTTTTAAAATGAACAAATAAATATAAAAGTAAAAATTGTCAAGCAAGAAATTATTTAGGAAGTGTCGAGATATTTACTAATTATTTTATCCAAAACGATTTCTTCATTTGGTGGCTAAACTTCTTCTGAACATTTTGATAAATGTCTTTAATAGAATTTATAGTTTTTATATAAAGCAATAAGGTAGTTCCCTACAAATAATTTTTTTTAAATTTTTCATCTTAAAAAAGTGTGCTAATTTGAAATGAATATGTTATGCAATTCATATGTCATTTATGAACACAAACACATACACACACATAAGTGCAAGGTTAATGAACTGAAATTGTTCATGACCAGCACTGAAATAGAATTTCCTATGAAGCGGTGAGCTCCTTGATGCAAATATTAAAAATGCTCAATGACTATTATCAAGGATGTGGAAAAGAAATTTTCTGCCTGAGTTAAAGTTGAATCCAACCTCTCTCTCAAAGCAGTTTTAGTTATAATACTGTATGATTTTACAGAAGCCCCAAACATCTTATCATTCTAATATACAGTGGTTGTAGAATTTCTTTCCTTTTTTCCTCTTGATTCACTACTCAAAAAAAAAAAAAAAAACTCATCTATGTACTACTAGGAGGTTTCCACAGTCCCAGAAATATTTATAGAAAAAAATATTTGATAAAGCGCAGCCTCATCACAGGCAATATCTAACCCAATTCTCAGACTTTAGTTTGTAAGAATCACCTAGGAAGGCTATTAAAGTGCAGATTCTAAAGCCCAGTACATACCTCACATCGGAGATTATAACCAGTAGATGCAGAATGTGGCTAAGAAATCTACATTTTTATCAGGTACTGCCTAATTTCAGGATTATGTAAACAACACTTGGAAAAACACTGCTTCAGAAATTGTAAAATCAGTTGGAATAGTGTTTTAGTAGGTTTGGGCTGCTATAACAAAATACCACAGATTGGGCAGTTTATAAATAAGAGAACTTTATTTCTCACATCTCTGAAAGCTAGGCGGTCCAAGGTAGGGTTCCAGCAGATTCGGTGTCTAATAAGAGCCTGCTCACTAAGTCATCACATGGGGAAGAAGCAATGTCTCTCCTGGCCTCTTTTATAAGAACATTAATCCCTTCCATGAGGGCTCTACTCCGCACGACCTAATCATCTCCCAAAGGCCCCACCGCCTATAACAACACCCTAGGGGTTAGGATTTCAAATATGAATTTGGGGGGACACAAACATCCAGACAATAGTAAACAGAAAACTTAAATTTAAGACTTTTGTTAGCCTGTTCATGGCAATGTGCAGAATGATGTCAGGGGAAAGAGGCTGCAGTCAAGAGAACCTATTACAATAATCCAGATGGAAATGTATGAGGTAGAGTTGAAGAAGATCAGAAAGTAGAGGAATGGAAAGAGGGTGGTAAAGAATTTAAAAAATAAAAACATTTAAAAGGTTCGATGTTCACAAGCTAAATCAATAATACTTGGTGATTCCATAGTTAGGCCCAGTGCTGTGGAGAGAGTTGGGGTGAGACCAGGAGTAGTGAAAGACAATCTTCTATTACCGTTTCAAGCTTTGGAGATGGACCAGCTGGAGATGCCACTAAGTGGGACAGTTTCTGATTATCGGTCAAGGTGGGGAACCGTGAAACGCAGCAGGGACACTGCCCATCCATACAGCATGTTTGCAAAAATTAGAAAAAGTCACAACTTTTTAGGTAGAAGTATGCCTCGGAGCACAGCTTGGTAAATGAACAGCTCCTTTGGGCAAATTAGAAGATGCCCCTGACTATGACAGCAGACACAGCCGTGTGCCAGGGCCCACAGCTGGGAACAATAACAAGAGCTGGATTTAAGCCCCATTTATCCCTCAACTAAGGGGCCCTCCTACAAAACACAACATGCAGTTGGCCCATGGCCTTGGGAACAGATGGATGAAGCAGAGAAAGGTAAAGTCACTGGATAGAACAATTTCCAGGACTCATGAGATAGATTGTAGGGTGGGCTCCCTACATGCATGAGGAATTCTTCTAAGATTGCTTCCCTGAAACACCCTCTATGAACCTCAGAGAGGCCTTACCACCTCTTCTGATGCTTGGTCAGAGATCACTAAAGTGAAGACCCATTTGAGTGGGGCCTTTGCTTCAGGATTCATAGTCATAGCCACAGGTAGCTTCCACTAGACTGCAGGATTGATGAGGGCAGAAATGGTGTCTCATTCACAGCTGGGTCACCTTGGACAACACTTGGTGCATAGTTCCATGACGCCTAAAGCCCAGTTTTCAGTAATATCCTTCACCTCACGTGTGGAAACATGATTTGGGGGTCTCTGTTCTTGTGTTAACACTTCTCCAATGCATGCTAAATGACACAAACAAGACTGAGTTAATAAATGACAAATCAACCTATTAATCCCATCAAAACCCAGGAAATAAAGTAAAATAAGCTTCTTTGGGAGATTTCTTAATTTGGAGAGGGAAAACATCCTGCCAGGCATTTTATTATATCTATTTTTCTGTTATCCCAAGTTGCATGTTATTCTATAACAAAACAGCTGTCCTGTTTTGACTAATTCTAGTCCTTTTACAAGCTATTTTGCATACCTGTTCTAGATTTTCCATCTTTCTTTAACAGTGTTACATTTCTATCACAATCACTTAATTTTCTTGTTCTTTTGCTAACAATGTTTAATTTGTTTCGACTGGGGGTGCACATCAGATGGAAACAGCATCAGCACCTGTATGCTAAGACTGTGACTTAATGTATCATTTCGTTCATTATTTTGCAGATTTTGCATCCATCATAGCAATGTTGCTTCTTTAATTAAAGAAAATATCTCAAGAATTACTGCTTTTATTTCTTTCGTACAACTGCTATTTGTTAGTGCTCATAACTCTGTGACTAGGAGATCTAATTAAATATGGCAAAAATACTGGAGAAGTACCACCAATAATTATGTGTGTATGTGTGTATTTTTGCTTTTAAAATTAAGTTACATTCTCTTAAAAGGAACAACCCCTTAACTTTCAAAAGACAAAGTTTCTAGGGAAAGGGAGAGCAGAGAAAAGGGAAGAAATAAGTATTTATTGAATACTTACTATAGTCCAGTCATTTACAAGATTTCTCATGACATCCTCACAATAATTCTGTGAGGTTAGCATTGCTCTTCCCATTTTATAGGTGAGGAGCTTCATAAAGATTAAGTAACTTGATGAAGGTCATAGATAATATCATAGTCAATAAATGTCATAGATGGTGGTAAAGGCAGATCAAGGATTCAATCGCCGGTATGTCAGGCTCTTGCCATGCTACCAGGCTTGGACAATTTTGAAGCAATTCAATTTTTTCTTAACAGACAGCACGGTCTACTTTGAGAATGTGACATACTAGTGTCATATGAATGTGACACTAAAGAAACAAAGTTATCTCCAGACTCAATCACTTTGCAGTCTGCTTGGCATGAAAGATAACACAATGACTACCAAGCATTTATCTGTTTACCAAGGGTTGCCTACAATAATATGGAGTTTACAGTGGGAGATTAGCATCTGCAGTTAATAATCCAAAAGCAGTTTTAGATATCAATCCATGAAATGCAAATGGTACTTGTAGCATATTTGCACATTTGTTCCATAAAAGATAAAACACACATGTATCTTAGTTAAGCCATGAAGGCAAGTTTATTTTTCTTTACTTAGCTTAGTCCCTAGGATATTATTATCTACCCTTTTTACCTCCATCTGCTCTTACAACTGGAGTCCCACCACCTACTTGGTAGAAGCCTGGATGATGTTGATCATTCGAAGTTCCATATGCTTCTGGGGCCATGGTTACCATGTTGCCTGACTCGCAAATCTCAGAAAGCAAATTATTAAGGAAACTAAATGTTAGGAGCTCAGAACACTGAAAAAAAAAATATGTAAATAAATCCAGGAAGAAATGCTAGCTTAAATTATCACGAAAATATACCCTTAAAAACATATACACAGAGAGAAGCTTTTATCTTCCCAGGGCCTTCAGCATCACTAATTGGATGCTAATGTCACAAACAGTATAGTATTTGTAATAAAAACCTTCACCAATAACATCTAACTTGTCCATGGGATATATTCCAGCATTCAATTTTCATTCAAGGTCAAGTGTAGTTAGTATTTTCCAATTTTCTAGAGTTTAGGTGGCACATGTTAATTGGCTTTTATCTCATGTTGAGAGATATTAATAAGCAATAAAGACAAATAACTGAGAACCAAAGTAAGCACCCTGCTATACACACTGACCCAGGTCACAGGCTTGAAGATAGAGATTATTAGAGAGATGATGATAATTTATTAAATGTGCTTTATGGAAGAGCAATTCAACTGGTTCAGAAAGATGAATCCATTCATTCAATGAATTTCTTGTGTATCTATTTATACACTCCTCTAAGCAATAGGATTCAAAAAATATAATCCAAATAAGATTCCTATCCTCCAAGCTTTTCTATGACAGGGTGCTGAGTGGAGGTAGACAATAAAAAGAAGATAAGGAAGCAAGATTATTACAGGTCATGATCCAGGCTACAAAGAAAATAAATGAGTGACGGGCAGCAACTAGGAGTCGGAGGTGAACGGGTGAGGAGATGGGTCTTTATGGAGTGATGAGGCAATGCCCACTGAAAGGGTGCCATTTTTGCTAAGCCTTGAATGAGAAGGAACAAGGCAAGAGAGGAACCAGAAGAAAGGTGTGCAGAGCAGAGGGAAGAGCAAGTGCAAAGACTCTGAAGCAAGAAAGAGCTTTCTACGCTAAGGGACAGGAAGGGACACCAGTATGGCTACAGCACAGTAGGGAGGACAGTGGCCCATGATGAGGTCAGAGAGGCAGGGACAGACCTCCCAGGGCCTTGCTTGACATTAAAGGCTTAGAAATGATAAAGATAAGTAAAAGTTTCTCATACCTTGGTGGATATATATAATTAATGCAATCTATCTGAGCCAGCTAGTGAGTTAGAAGAAAATAATATTAATAAAATTTTAGAATGGAGGGGAGTTTATGGACTATCTATTCCACTTCTTGTTTCATAGATACTGATCAGGAGGTGCAAAAAGGGGACAGAGGGTCAGTAAGGAGGGATTCAGAAGTTCTTGTTCTCGGATGTCTAAGGATCTCTGCACGATGCCTGTAGGCTTATGGTTTTGACCACTCAAGACCCTACTGAATGGCTTTTACCTAGTCCTTGTCCCACGGCATACATCCAAGGGCTGAAGAAAGCTATTCCGGCTCTTAGCAGAAGATGGAAATTAAAAAGAACAGGAGGGTGCACCACATGCTCACAGGAGGGATATCTTGAAAGTCTTCAGGATTTGCTCTTGCTTAGACCCACAGAAAGAAACAGGGACAAAGATTTGGCAAATGCTATAAGAAGGAGAAATTTGGTGAAATTATGGGAAATGGAAAATCCCACAAGGTAAAGTAACCTTAAGTAGCAGATACTAATAGGTAAAGCTGGAAAAGACACGAAGTTTAGCCAGGCATGGTGGCTCACATCTGTAATCTCAGCACTTTGGGAGGCCAAGGCGGGAGGATTGCTTGAGGCCAGGAGTTCAAGACCAGCCTGGACAACATAGCAAGACCACATCTCTACAAAAAATTTTAAAAATTAGCCAGATGTGGTGGCACGTGCCTGTAGTCCTAACCACTCAGGAGGCTGAGCCAAGAGGATTGCTTGAGCCTGGGAGTTGGAGATTGCAGTGATGTATGATCAAGCCACTGCACTCCAGCCTAGATGACAGAGCAAGATCTTGTCTCAAACTAAAACAAAAATGAAAGACATAAAGTTTGCCAGAGACACAAAACTATTAAAAAAATTAAAAATAACTTCAAAAATTAACATTATAAAATTTTTTCAGTCATGTATTCTCAATTATGTTGAATTCTCTTCCTAATGTATTTAATGTGCTTTTCAGTTCTTTATTGACTAATCAATATAAGCAAACAAGAATACTATAAAGATTAAAAAAATAATATAATAATATAAGGACACTTGATAGAATATTTAACTGGGGAACAGACTAATAAGGGTTAAGACAGGTCCTCTCTTTCTGGAGAGACAGAGATGAAACTGGTCTAGTCAAGGTATTTATCTGCTGGCTCGGAGGCAAGAAACTAGACCAAATAACTTTGTAATGTTGCTTCTTACAAAACAGTTATTTTGTTCACCCTGAATGCAAAGCATGATTAGCATGGTTAAAACTCTACAAAAATGGAAAGTAGATTTGAACTAACATCATGACAAAATAAGATAACTGTGACTTGGAAGTTGTGATAGTCAGACATAGCAGTGCTTTTAATGTCGATATCAGTATGTCAGGCAAACCATGATTTGTATACCCCGGGGATTACATTGGGAAAAACCCAGCCACTTACTTCAATCAAATTGATGAGAACAGACATGATTGAAATAAGAAGAGAATGCTTGAGGAAGAATTTGCTTAACACTCACAGCCTCACATAAAGCAGTCCTCTTACATCTCCTTAAATCACATATTTGTTAACACCATGAACAAAAATCTAAACAGCCCCATTTCCAAATTGGTGAGAAATGCAAGTAATGACACACAGAAAACAGAAAGGTTATGCTTCAGAAAGCTTCATACCAATGTTAGATTCATAAATTATTTGAGCAACAATTCGCCATATTCTTCTTACTCTTTTTATTTTAATAAAAATAATACATAGCTCAAATCCTTTCTAACAATGTTTATAAAAATGCATATATAGTTCCATTTAGTGTATACATACACTATGTATGGTCCCCAAATATTGGAATATTTGAAGATCATGCACTTCAGTTCCAGGAAGGCAAGTGTCTTTAGTGGGTTGAATGGTGGTCTTCAAAATGATATGTCCACATACTAACCCCCGGGAACCTGGGACTGTGACATTATTTGGAAAAAGGGTCTTTGCAGGTATAATCAAAGATCTCGAGATTGGATTACACAGGTGAGCCTTAATGTCATGACAAGTTCCCTTATAAGAGATATACAGAGGATAGATAAGGAAAGAAGGAAAGGCCATGTGAAGATAGAGGCAGAGGTTGGAGTGATGCAGCAGCCACAAGCCAAGGAAAGCCTGCAGCCAACAGAAGCTGGAAGAGGCAAGGAAGGATTTGCCCCCAGAGAGCCTTCAGAGGGAGCATGGCCCTGCCATCACCTTGATTTTGGACTGTGGTCTCCAGAACTGTAAGAGAAACATTTTCTCCTCAACACAACAACAAAAAGAGAAATTCAATTGAGAGATAGAAAACATTTAAAAAGAACAAAATAGAAATTCTGGAACTGAAGAATATAATGAATAAAATAGAAATACAATAGAGAGCATCAATAGCAGAATTGATCAAGCAGAAGAAACAATTTGTATACTCTTCAATAAATGCTGCTGGAAAAACTGGATATCCATGTGCACAAAATGCAAGAAAATAAAATTAGATCCTTATTGTACATGAAAAAAATGAAAGTGGATCCTTATCTTATGCTACACAGAAATATTAACTCGAAATTAATTAAAGACTTAAATTTAAGACCTGAAAACATAAAACTTCTAGAAGAAAACATAGGAAAAAGCATCATGACATTGGTCTGGGTGATGATTTTTTGGATATGACACCAAAAGCATAGGCAACAAAAGCAAAAATAAATAAATGGGACTACATCAAACTAAAAAGTTCCTACACAGCAAAGGAAACAAGCAACAAAATGAAAAGGAAACCCATGGAATGGGAAAAAAAAAATTTGCAAACCATCTATTTGATAGGGGTCTATTATCCAAAATATACAAGAAATTCATATAATTCAACAGCAACCCCCAAAAAATATCCAAAAAATAACTGTATTATAACAGGGGCCAAGGACCTGAACAGACATTTTTCCAAAGAAGACATACGAATGGCCAAGAAGTATACAACAAATGTGCTCAGTAGCACTAGTCATTATAGAAATTCAAATCAAAATCACAATGAGATCTTACTTCATACCTGCTAGGATGGCTATTACCAAACTGTCAAAAGATAACAAGTATTGACAAGGATGTGAAAAAAGGGGAACAATTATTTATTGTTGCTGGTCATATAAACTGGTGCAGGCATTATGTAAAACAGTGTGGGGGTTCCTCAAAAAATTAAAAACGGAACCATCATATAATCCAGCAATCCCACTTCTAGGTATATATCCAAAGGAAATAAAATCACTGCCTCAAAGAGATACATGCACTACCATATTCATTGCAGCACGATTCACAGTAGCCAAGATAGGGAAACAACCTAAGTGTCCACCGACAGATTAAAAGATGAAGAAAATCCATTTCAATATGTATATGCATTAGAATACTATTCAGTACAATGCTATTTTTTTAAAAAAGGAAATCCTGGTATTTGTGACAATATGGATGAACCTGAAAGACATATGCTAA
Organism: Propithecus coquereli; assembly: GCF_000956105.1. Lineage (NCBI taxonomy): Eukaryota > Metazoa > Chordata > Mammalia > Primates > Indriidae > Propithecus > Propithecus coquereli. The sequence continues at coordinate 3,171,083 of NW_012148197.1, read as the reverse complement.
AAATAAGCAAAAGACAGCACAAAAGACAAATACTGAATGATATGACTTATATGTGGAATCTTAAAAAGTCAAATTTAAAGAAACAGAATAGAAAGGTGGTTTCCAGGCTCTGTGGGTGGAAGAAATGGGGAGATGTTGGTCAAAGAGTACTAACTTGCAGTTATAAGATGAATGAATTCTGGATACCTAACGTATAGCATAGTGACTGAAGTTAAAAATTATGTATTGTATGCCTGAAATTTGCTAAGAGAGTAGATCTTAAGTATTCTCATCACACACACACACACACACACACACACACACACACACGCAACTATGTGAGGTGATGGATATGTTAATCAGCTTGATTGTGATAATCATTTCACAGTCTATATGTATATCAAAACATCACATGGTATACCTTGAATATATACAATTTTTATTTGTTAATTTTACCTTAACAAAGCTGAAAAAAGATTTTAAAAAAGATATTCAGTGATCAGGTAACTGCAAATTAAGACCACCATGAAATAGCAATTTATATAAATCTATATAAATGAGATTGACAAGAAATGTTAAAGGTTGATATTAACATGATGTGCTCGTGTTATGAAGTAGAGTAACATGTAATCCCATATCCATGAAGAGGATGACTAAATCAAATTGTGCTATGTTCACACAAATGGAATGTTATATAGCAATGAAAATTAATGAAATATAGCTTCACACAGCATGAATGACTCAGAAAAAATTTTAAGTGAAAAGAGCAAACATAAAGATAACACAACATAAAGTATAATATTATTTATATAACACTCAAAATCCAGCAAAACCAAACAATGTATTGTTTAGTAATACATGCATAGAGTAATAATAATAACTATTTTAAAAGATGGGAATGATAAAGACAAAATCCCTAATGCTGATTGACCTTGAGGGGCCCAGGGAACATGAGATTTTGGAGGAACATACCAGCAAATTCAACAACAATGGTAATACTCTTCTTCTTAAGCCAGATAATGTGTTGATGGGTTTCCATATTATTGTTATACTTCATAATTTACACATGTGACAAAATTTTTATACATAGAAAATATTAGAAACTTTTTAAAGGAAAAACTAGGACACAACAAATGAGTTGACAAAAAATTTCATTATTTTAAAGGGAGAAAGAAAAGTTGCATGTAAACAATTACGAAACATTGCTGCTAAAAATAACTTTCACTACAGATCTGTGTTTTTTCAACCCTACCTATATATTAATATCAGTTAGGGTGGTAGGAATTTTTTTTTAAAGAGCAATACCTGACCCCACCTGAGACCAAACAAATCAAAATGCATGGGACTGGAAACTAGTCATCGGTTTGTTTATTCTCTTTTGTTTCTGTCTTTACCATTACCAGATGGTCCTAATATGCAGCCAGGGTTACAAATGATTGATTTAGAGCAAGCCTCTATTTTAAGTTGAGAAACTGGAGCCAGAGAGAAGTGACTTGCTATATTAGTGGAAAACCCAGCCTTCAAGCCATCCACTAAACTCATCAATATAATTATACTGTCAGGAAATTTCACCAAACTTCTACTAAAACTAAAAAAAGAGGCGGAAAGAATACAGACTCAGAGAAAGATCTTTTTCTGAAAATAGTCACCAACGCCCTGGCAACCTAGCCCTCCTCCAATTTTTTCCAGTTGAATAGTACATACACTTCATCTTTTTTCCCTTCCTTCCTTGAATGAGGGGAAAAACCCACCCTGCCTCATACCCTCTGCCCTACTTTGTACTGACTGATGTGCAGCAAAGCCCAAAAATCACCCTGAAGAGGTATCTACCAGCCTCACCATCGTGCTCATCAGTCTTGTCGTTCGTCCACTGCTCAAGTGACAGAGGCCAGTGAGGTGCTAATAAATGTGCAGGGCTTGCTAGAAGGAGCAGAGATTAAAAATACGGCTTGCAGCATCTTTTTTCCCCAGGCTTTGCCTGGAAAGACTTCAGTGGCAGCTCAAATGATGCCAATATCATAGGATCCCAAATTATACTCACAGGGTGTCATCAGACAGCTGTTAACAATACCTAAGGCAGTTGGGTATTTTAAGGCATCTGCTTTCTGCTTCACCAAGCAGAAAACTGGGGGAGGAGGAGGGGATCCTGTGATTCAATAACCAAATCTCCTTCCGCCCACTCTCCTGTAAGTTGGTTCCAAAAGGGAGTCAACTGGTGGCTGCTTGGTAGTTCTGCTCAAAGCACTATCTGGCCCCTCTAAGATGCTGCAAGAGGGTTAGCCCCCATTAAAGGAGGATTTGGCTTTTGTTCTAGAGGAAGGGATGAATCTGCAGAAATGCACTGGGTCCACATCATCCTACCAAGTTTATTGATGTCCACACATCCCAACTCCCACCCCCCGCCCCCTGACATCAAGGAGATACCATTTTTCTCTCACAGAATTAATCCTCCTAAATCAAAACACAGAGCACAATGTGATGGAGTTTTATGTCTGTCTTAGATTTCAGTGATATTAAGATAAATGTTTCCTTGGGACAAAACATGTCCTTTACACATTTACCACAAGAAATAGAGATTAGGAAGTTTGTAAAGACTTGTATTGTTAATTATAATAAACATTGGCATGTGTCCACAGTTTCACGTGAATCTTGAATCTTTACCCAACCTTTCCAAAATCATAACTAACGTACTCTAGTATAATTTCCTTTCATTTCCCTTATGAATCCAGAACGTTTTATCTAAACACAAAAATAAAAGAGAAAGAGGAAAACAGATGGAATCCTCCCCAACACAAATTCTAAATAATTGATAGTTGACTAAGGAGAGAAAATACATAAATATGACTGACAAAAATTGAATTCTTACTCTGTTTTATTATGTTTCTGTTAAAATGATGAATTATGCTGTAGATACTGAATTATACCATGTAATTCAAAATGAAGGAGAAAATTATGTTTTTTTAAAAGCTCTGAATATCATGCTTGCTGGCTAGAGTCTGGATTAATGCTTATGATGGGAGAAGTCCTTTTTTCATCTAACAAGTCTACCAGCTGCATTAAAAATATGTCCTCTTCAAATATACAGTGAAGCTTAATATAATAGGTATTTATACACAACATTCTTTGTCAAAAACCAGCTTTCCTTTTACTACTGAGTTCCTGAAATTTTTGTTCTATAATTTATAGGCACCTCGTCTCCAGTCCAAATCGGGCGGCCCTGTGATTGGAAGTTCTCTATTTTGGAGTGAGTAATAGGTTTCAGCCTGCAAGTGTAGAAGGAGAACCTAGATTTAGTGAACTATTTATGCATAATAAGGGACAGAGAAATTCAGAATGTCTAAGAAAAGCAAAACAGAAGTATCCGCAGTGCCAGGCTCTGTGGGGTGGAATGCAGTGGGGTGAGGACAGGGGTGAGGCAACCTTGGGGAACCTCAAGAGAAAACATATGGGGAATTTGGGGGGTTTTGGAGTGAAATACAGTGCTCTGTGAACTCTCTCTTTGACTTCATTCATTCACAAGGGAAAATAACTGTAAAAATCATGAAATGAGTTTTCACCAAATTATCAACAGAAGCTTGTTGAAAGACAGGGCTGCCTGCTCAGTGTGGATGTGAAGTCAGTCTTTACTAACAGAAAGAAAGGGCAGGGGTGTGGACAGCAGTCCTGGCAAATGCATCAGGCTACAAAACATGCCAGATCTCAAGACAAGCCCATCTAATGGGGTTGGATGTGACCTGCTCACTCCCTCCATGGTGACTCCTTCCATGGCAAACATTCTGAGTCATCTGCACCAGCAATAATAATAGGTGATATGTTCTCTCCTTTGCATTTTGCAAAGAGCTTCAAGGTTCTCTCGTGTACATCATTTTCACTTTCATCATCGTTAACATCTAAGAAGTGAAACAGTCCGAAAGAACAGAAGGAAGAACCAATGAAGAACTGAGAAACAAGAAACTAGGAGTTTATCTAGGAAAGTAAGCATAGTAAGACTGTGCCCAGCAGCACAGTCAACAGCTATAATTTGAGTAAGTTGTGGATCAATATTTAATTAAACACATTAAGCACAGGGAACAAAACGTGCAGATATCAGATTTGCAAGAAGTGGTACAAAAACAAATTTGAACACTATCATGCCAAAATCAAAAGATTTAAAAATACAAATTCTCCTTTCATCATTCATTTTTCAATAAATATTGTTCTTATAATGTTGCCATTATCTAAAAATATCATTTCAGGGTTATATGAAGTTTTACCATACAGGGTTGAGATATTTGTTTTATTTCAGCCTTTCTTCTACAAAAATATTTTTTTAATATTGTTTTTAATCTATGTTATAACAGGAAAATGCAAATCATAATTATTCATGGCTTAGTTTAGCAACTTATTCTTCAGAGCCATTTTCTTAAGGGATGGTTCTTGGACGACTCACACCAGAATCATCTTGGGTATTAACGCCTGGGTCTTACCTCCAGATTTCTGATGTAATGGGTCTGGGTGTAGGCTGGGCATGGGGATTTTGAGAAATGCCCTGGATAATTCTGAAGTGCACCCAAGATGAAGAATCATTAGCCCAGACTCACTAAAGAAGGATTTATGGACATGTGCCCTGAAAAATAGGGCCTCACAAGGTCCCCAGCTGATCTTAAACACAATAAATTATAAGCATATAAAAATTTTTAGTTACATATACCTGAAAAAGTTTCAAAGATATTCAAATGTATGTAAACATTCAACATCCTCTACTCCTTTAGTACCTCCCTAGGGAGGGAGCAGGACTCATTCAGTAGATGTGATTATTATAAACATCTCTTTAGAGTGATTTAGAGCTTCCAAAGGATTTTCTTGTAATTTATCTCATTTAATATGACAACAATCTTGTGAGGTAGTATTACTTTGATCTTTATTTTTAAATATTAGCAAATTTAAGTTCAGGGCTTTTGACTCACCCAAGGTGAATTAGCTAGTAAGTGGTGAAATTGTTGCAAAAAAATCCTGATTTTTTTTTCCTGGAAAATATGCTTTTTCCTATATGCATTGATGACCATAATTTCTAGAAGAAAACTATAGTTCCTGGTCTGATAAAGGTACTAAACTTGAAAATATTCATGCTTCATACTCGCAGCCTCTCATTAATCTTCCTATTAAGACAGTCACAAATAATAACTTTAGAAATAATAACTTTACATAGTGCACACTACATGCTACAGCTGACGCAGGTGTTTTCACAAAGAAGAATCACAGAATATAAATAGTGTAACAAGTACAATTTTGAATTCCTTATTACTAAACTTGTGCTTATATCTATGACTCCCAAGTGCCCAACACAGAGCAGAAAAAGAGAAAACCCAATAAATTCTAATTAAATGAGGTCAGTCAGGCCTAATACTTGCACCCTACCTCATACCCATCCATTGCCAGTGTGGCAGGCTTGCATGGAAAAGTGGACAAGAACACTATGAGAACATTCATGAGCACGAAACATGCTTTTAGATTAAGCCACACCCAGAATCTCCATGTCCAGTGCCTCATGTGGCACAGGGGTAGCATGTTCTGAAAATTAGTGTGTTAGGGAGGACTGAGAGTCCAAGTTGAGTAGGGGGAGTTCCTCCTCCTAGACCAAACAAACTCCATCTACACTATCTCCGCCCAGACTTCTGTCATTTGACCCATGGGCATTCTGACTCAAAACTTGACCCCTGCAGGGGGGTGGAGAACCTGTGGCCGTGGGGACACACATGGCCTTCTGGATCCAAATTTTACAGAACAATTTCTTTTAACAAAGAGATTTGTTCTGTGAAGTTTGTATTTGGTCAAGGGGCTACACTTGGGGATCTGGAGGGCCACACGTGGCCTTGAGGTTGTAGGTTCTCCACCCTCCAACCTCACTGGGTCACTTTGGAGGGAAAGGAAGAATCTGTTTCAAAGAATTTGAAGGATGTCTTTAAATAAGTACTTATAAAATCGAACGATATTTTATTAGCCCTGGCAATTCTGTATTATACAATATTTACTATCTAGAAGGGAGATCATAAATGAATTTTAAAATAAATTGAGATCATCCGTTCCTTCCTCTTGGTCTGACATAATCCTGTGTAATATCTGGGATGACAAACAGCCACTGACTGAAAATCTTAAAATACTTTTCTTCCAATATTATTTTTCTTACTTTTTTATTGTAGTAAAATATATATAACACAAAAGGTACCCTTTTAACTATTTATAAGTGTACAAGTCAGTGGCATTAAGTACATTCATAACATTGTACAACCAGCACCATTATCCATTTCCAGAACTTGTTCATCATCCCAAAAGGAAACTCTGTAGCCACTAAACAATGACTTCCAGCTCCCTTGTCCCCTCAGCCCTCTGTAACCACTATTCTACTTTTTGTCTCTATGAAATTGACTATATGAGGGACCTCACATAAGTGGAATCGTACAATATCTGTCCTTTTGAGTTTGGCTTGTTTTACTTTACATGATGTTTTCAAGGTTCATTCCTGTTATAGTATGTATCATAGTTTCTTTCTTTTTAAGGCTGAATAATATTCCATTGTAGGTATATACGGTACCTCATTTTGTTTATCCATTCATCTGTTGATGGACATTGGGCTGTTTCCACCTTTTGGCTATTGTGAATAATGCTGCTGTGAACACGGGTGTACAAGCGTCTGTTTGAGTCCCTGAATTCAATTCTTTTGGGTATATGCCTAGAAGTGGAATTGCTGGATCATATGGTAGTTCTATGTTTAACTTTCTGAAGAATTGTCAAACTATTTTCCCTGGTGGCGGCACCATTTTATATTCCCACCAGTAACATACAAGGGTTCCAATTTCCCCACATAGTCATCAGCACTCATTATTTTCCTCTTTTTAAAAAAATAATAGCAATCCTAATGAGTATGCTTCCCCTATTTCTATAAATTATTTTCTTTCTTCAAGCATGTTGAGTAAAATAAATTCTTGACTCGATTCAACTTATCCACTATTCACCAAAATTAAAATCAAAATAGCTATTTTATGAGGGTGGATTTTTCTTTTCTTGTATTTTTTCATTTATGTTATAATTTTTAACAATAATTCCAACAAGGGAGGGGGGAATACCAAGTGGTCACTTTTTTCATTTCCAAACATATATAAAAAATGATTACATAATATTTATTGAGGCCTAACAATTACTGGATAGAACACATACAAATACAAAGATTTTATTTTCTTCTCATCCTTTTCCTTCTCATCTTCCTTTCCTCTCTCATCTATAACCTGATGAAGTATCATTATTAAAAAAAAAAACCACCGGGCACAGTGGCTCACGCCTGTAATCCTAGTAGCTCTCGGGGAGGCCAAGGCGGGTGGATTGTTTGAGCTCAGGAGTTTGAAACCAGCCTGAGCAAGAGCGAGACCCCATCTCTACTAAAAATAGAAAGAAATTAATCGGACAACTAAAAATATATAGAAAAAATTAGCCGGGCATGGTGGCGCATGCCTGTAGTCCCAGCTACTCGGGAGGCTGAGGCAGGAGGATCGCTTGATCTCAGGAGTTTGTGGTTGCTGTGAGCTAGGATGACGCCACGGCACTCTAGCCCAGGCAACACAGTGAGACTCTGTCTCAAAAAAAAAAAAAAAAAAAACCTTGATCTCTTGACTTTTCCATTCTCTTTGAACTTTGTGATAAAGGGATATTTCATGTGATGTTCTGAAAAGACTAATTGCTGCTACTGGATAAATGTAATCACACAAGTGTTTACAACCACACAAGATAAGGCTATAAGAGAATAATAAGAGAAAGTAGTATGGATTGGTGGAAATGCCTTTGAATTTAGCAATTTGATTTCACTTGGAAATTAGTATTTTTTGTTGTAGCAGAGAAGGCTAAATGTCTACCCAAATCCTTTCTTCTCTTCCAATTTTCCCAGCATTTTTACAGCTATGTGTGGCCATGCAATTAGCTCCTATTGATGAAGTCTGAGGAAATAATGTGTACCACTTCTGAGCCAGTTTCTTTTCTTTAAACTTTAAATTTTGAAATCACTATAGATTCACAGGAAGTCAAAAAAATAAAAAATGTACTGGAAGATCCCATAAACCCTTCACACACTCCTACTGGTAGCAAACTGCATTACTATAATGTAACATTAAAAGCTGAAAATTGACATTTGTACAATCCATAGAATGTATTCAGACTTATGAGTACTGATTTGTGTGTGTGTGTGCGTGTGTGTGTAGTCCTGTGCACTTTTATCACAGGTATAGCTTTGTGTAAGTGCCACCCTAATCAAGACACAGAAATACTCTGTCACCCACGCTACACCTTTATAATAATGACCTCCCTCTCCCATCCCTAAGCCCTGCCAACTTCTAATCTGTTCTCCACTTCTGTAATTTTGTAGTTTCAAGAATGTCTTATAAATGAAACCATACAGTATGCAACCTTTTAGGACTGGCTTCTTCACTCAGCATGATGCCTTTGAGAGTCATCAAATTTGTTACAAATATCAATAATTTATTGCTTTTTATTACTAAGTAGTAGTCCATAGTATGGGTATATCACAATTTGTTTAACTATTAACCCATTGAAGGACATCTGGGTTGTTTCCAGGTTTGGGCTACAATAAAGCTGCTATGAAAATCACATACAGGTTTTTGCATGAACATGTGTTTTCATTTCTCTTGAATAAATACCTATTACCTGAAAATTTTAATAAGTGGGTGTGCCTCCTCCACTTTCTCTTTTTCTTCCCCCAGAGGGATTCAAATAACAACATGGCACTAGGGATGACAGAAAGACGCACAAAATGAGAGAGGCACAAAATGGAATTCTGGTTTCTGAATTACTGAGAAGAGCCTCCTATTGCTCAGGAATACACACCTTGGACTGTTAAATAAGCCAGAGATAAGCTTTTATTGTGTTTGGGTCTATCTTTTCAGCAGTTTAGCCAATCTCATCTGATACGACTAACAAACTAAACAAAACCCAGCTAATACAACACATTCTAACCCAACAACTGAATATATTTTCTGTAATCACATTACATTCAATAAGAAGAGTTTCTTTTCAATTTTTAAACTATTTTGTTAGAGATCTTTATAAAACATTATTTACTTTATTCCTTAGAACACAAAATCATCTTTACTGCATTATAATAGCAGTAACATAGGTTGCACAGGTAATCTCTACATTAAATGATCTTCAAACAGTGGTTTGTACAGTTGCTTTGTTTTTAGACTGTTCCCCTCTCATGTTACTTTTTCACTGAATTTAAGAGGCAGCTTCTGCTCATTTCTTCCCCAGCACAGCAGTTCTCAAAGTTAAGCTGCATCAGAATCTCCAGGAGGGCTTGTCACAATCAGTCAGATCACGGGGCCCATTCCCAGAGTTTCTGATTGATTCATTTGCATTTTTAACAAGTTTCCCAGGTGATACCAAAGCTGTTGGTCTGGGAACCACATATTGAGAATCACTGACCTAGAAAATCAGAAAAATAAACTTATGTTTTTTCAAACAAATGCAGCAAGCCCCTGAGAGACTACATGAGGCCCTATTGAGCCAAAGACATTGCATGAGATAATCAGACTGTAGCACCTACTTTGGCTATGGATGAACTGGGTTTTGTCATTGGCTGGCTGGCTGGTTGTTTTGTAGGTTGGTTGGTTGGTTTTTCACTTGCTTCTAGTTTCTGATGAAATCTTGACAGTCAAATCTTGAAGGTAGGTCATCTAATCTAACCTCTTCCAAAAGCAAGAAACTCCTTTATATTGATAATAAAATAAGCAAGTAGCCTGTGCTCTGTTTTAGCATTTCTAGGGATTGGTAACTCACCCTTTTGTTGTTTTCAAATAGTCGAGTCTGTCACATGGGAAAAGTCTAGTTAAGTGTCACTTTACTTTAAAAGAATGTGAATTAGGATTCAAATTCAGACATGAGAGAATGAAACCATTTTAGCTTTTCCTAAAAGCCTTTTAAATTAGTCTTTAAAAACTTCTTATATTTTTTTCTATTGCACATCATTCAGAAGAAGAGGAAATAAAGAAAATCATTTAAAAAGAGCCGAAAGCATTTTGTAGTGAGATCAGCAGAGCATTGTGACAAAGTAAGGAGTCCGGAGACTGGATTGGAATCCTGGTCTTCTATTGATGCATCATGTCCATTAAGGTTAGCCTGGACTTCTTCATTTGCAACATGGGGATAAAACTGTGTCCCGTATTACTTACAGGTATATCAAATCAAATAATGTCTATCAAATCACTCTCTACATTGAGACAATCAACTTGTTAGCTATTAATAACCTAATTATTAATAGTATCCCTATTATTTAGTGAATATAGCATTCTTACATAGCATTTCCAATAATATCTTAGTCTTTTGATTAATCACTCATAAATATCTGTATATAAATGCTCTGTTGCCTCCTCCTGCATTTTTACAATAATACAAAAACAGTATAAATCAGAGTGGTCTCTGTCTCTTGAGAATTTCAAAATAACCATAATGTTCCCTGCCTCCCCTAACCTCTCTACAGCTGCTCATAACAATGGTTGCCCCAACTTTAAGTCTACCTTGGTACCAACAGAAGCCTAGTCTGGCAGGATATTAGCAGCTCCTTCTGATAACGGGTGACTGAAACTTCTTCAGCATCCTCCCCTGGCTCATCCTGCCTGTACTAAATATCAGAGATTTGCCTTGCTTCTCTTCTCCTTTTCCACAACCAGCTTGAAGGTCTAATCTTTCCCAAAGCCCTAGAGAGATTCAGCATTGTCCTCATTTGTCCTGTACTCCAACAAAGGAGTAAGACATTTTCCCTCTCTCCCCTATTTTTGTCAGTAGCTCCTATAAAACATCCAAAGAGTGTCCATCTTTTTGGCCCAGATGCTAAGGTACCCTGAGTCTTTTTGTGTCTTCCCTACAAAGTAGAATCTCTTTTAACCTCCAACCTCCTTTAAGCTCCCAGGAAGGTCCCTAGCAGCTGATCTTGTTGGATTGTGCCAGCACCCAGTCCTTCAATGACAGATCTAGTTCCTACTTTCCCAGACCCTGCTCCCAGCTTAGGAGCAACCCCCGAGCTGGCCAAGCAGACTGTCCACTTCATCATCCCTGTCTTGTCCTCCTGAAGTGGGTTCTCATCTTCAACCTGGACAACTTAGACTAAGTCACTCCCCAGACTTGTCCTTGGACCTTCAGCCCTGTCCAGTGGCAGAATAGGGGTGGCTGCAGCATGCCCCTATTCCTGCACTCCCATATCCACTCCTGCTTTACCAATAGCTTCTCCTCTGCCAAGTCTTTCCTTGGCCCAGGTTAGAGGACTTTACCAACTCCTGCTCTCCAGCTAATAATGGACGGAGCTGTTTTGCAACTTGCTATCTTTGGAGGTATTAATCCATTTTCTGCTGCCCTACCTTATTAGGCCAAATCTTCTGGAGTCTTTCACATTCAGACCAATGGTATAAATAATGTCAGAATCTGAGTAATGTCCCCCCTCCCCTCTCCATCGCTCTGTGTGACAAGTGAAACAACTGGCAGCCATTCCTGAAAACATATGTGTCCACGGCAGAACCTATCAATTTCATCAACAGAAGCTTTGTTAAAACCCAAATAGGCTCCATCCCCAAACTTTCTGATTCATTTAAATCCCTAATGAGTTTCCCAGGTGATACTGAAGCTGCTCTTATGAGGACTATATTTCGTTAACATGTTAATGGTTAAAAAAGAAAAAAGTTTTAATGAGAAACCAAAGTTTCCCAAAAGTGTACTTATTAGTTAATCCACCTATATAACGAGATAGTTTTCTACATTCCTACACAGGAATCCAACTCAATAATTTTAAATGCAAATGTGTTTTATGATGAGCTGTCCAATACTTTATGTCAAATAACAATTGTGGAGTACAAATAATCTCATGAAATGTACAAGGAGTTTTAGGAGGAAAAAAGTGACCATAGTTGGAGGCTGCTCAAAAATATATTCATCCACATTATCAATCATAACGTGTTTATTTTTTAGTAGGACCAGACATAAATTTGAAGATATATGAAGTTTGACATCATCTATCATAAAACCAAACTCTACCACAGATTAAAATTTTTAATTATTACTGAATTTATATTATAAAAGTAATATAGATACATGTACCAAAAAAAGAAAGTCAAAGAGAACAAAATGGAATATAACGAAATTAAGTTTTTTCCCAGTCAAGACCCCCAGTCTCACTCCTCAAAAGCATCTACTCTTCCTAGTTTCTAACTTTCCTTCTAGAAACTTCAAATTCAAAAAAAAAAATGGGTGAATCCTTTGTTGATGTTGTTGTTAAATAAATGTGAATTTACAGCAACCAGTGATCTTCATTTGACTGGTTGCCAAACTGTATTTGAGTAACTTTTCATATCAGCACATCCCTCTCAGCTAACTGTATTTAATGAATATATGCATAATTATTCACTGTGTAGTTAGACCATAATTTATTTAACTAGTTCCATATTGGTTGACAGTTTTCATTTATTTGCTTATTTTTTACTGTTTCAAGCAATAGTACAACATTAACTATGAATATCTTTGGGCACGGGGAGAGTATGCATCTAGAATAACTAGTAGCAGAATAACTGGGTCAAAATATCAGAGAACATTTTATTTTGAGAGATATTATCAGTAGTGTGTGAAAGTAACCTCTTCCCGTATACCCTTAATAACACTGTGAAGTAACAAAATTTTTATTCCCGCCATATTTCAATGTGATAGGTGAAAATTAAGTTTAATTTCTTTAAAGATGAAATTGGCATTTTTCATATATTTATAAATCCTCTATATTTTTGTCAGTAGCTACCTCTTTATATTTTTTTTATTGAATTATACATCTTTTCTTAGAGATTTTAAAAGAACTCTTTATACGTAAGGAATTCAGAGCTTTGTCTGTTGCATAAGTAAAGGTATATCTTTTTCCCTAGGTTGTTATTTGACTTCTGATTGCATATGATGCACTTTCTATATGTAGTTCAAATTGATTGTTATCTTTCTACATGACTTATTGGTTAGAAAGACATTTGCCACTTGTTAAAAAAAAGTTTGGTAACATTTTACTTTTATCCTGTTGTATTTTTACATGTTAGCTCTTTATTCATGGAAATTTGGTGTAAAGAATGATTAACTCTAGCTTAATTTTTCCCCACATGGGGAAACCAGGTAGTCACAATACCATATATGAAATTGTTCCTACTAATCTGAAAGACTACCCATATTCTGCACTAAATCCTCATACATATTTGAACCTATTCAGTTCCATTAACTCATCTCCCTATTAGTGTACCAGAACTATTTTCATTACTGTAGATTTAAGTATATACTGGGTCTAGTTGACAACCTACCCTCTTTCCCCTTAGAGCTAAGGATTTGAGCTCTAGAGTCACACAGCCTGGGTTCAAATCCTGGCTCTGCCACTTACTGTGGGACCTTGGTCACGTTACTTAAAATTGTCTCTACCTCCATTTCCTCATCTCTAATGGGGATAATGTTATTATTATCCCCACAGATATGTCAGGAGACATACTGATACAATTTGCACAAAATGCTTATAATTATGACTGGTAAAGAGTAAGTATTTAATTTATGTTAAGCTTTTTCTTTCCAGAAAATTTTCTGGCTATTCTCAGATTTTTATTTCTCTATATAAAGATAGGGATTGATTTGTCGATTTTTTTTTTAAATGTTCAAGTTTAGTTATTTATTACTGCTCTTTTTTTTTTTATTATTTCAGCATATTATGGGCGTACAGATGTTTAGGTTATGTATGTTGCCCTTGCCCGCCCCCCACTGAGTCCAAGTTTCAAATATGTCCGTCCTTCTGGTGGTGTGCATTGCACTCTTTGTGTATGCATATACCCGTCCCTCCTCCTTCCTCCCCCCTCCCCTCTGCTTTTAAACCTTTTGTGGCAGCAGCCTCCAAGATGGTCACCAATGACCTGTGACTCCTAGAATTCATGCTTTTGGGTAGTCTCCTGTCACATTAAATAGGACTTACCCAAGTAACCAATAGGATATTACAGAAATAACAATATGTGACATTCAAAGCTAGGTCACAAAAGACATTTCTGCCTCCACCGCACCCTCCCCCTTGGATCTCTCCCTCTGGAGGAAGCCAATCACCCTGTTGTAAAGACACTGAAGCAGGCTTTGGAGAGTCCCACAGGGAAGAAACTGACATCTCCTGCCAATAATCATTACCAATAACCATCTTGGAAGCGAATCTTCCATCCCATGCCAAGCCTTCCAACGACAGCAGGCCTGGCTGCAACCTCATGGGAGATTTGAACCCAGAACCACCCAACCATGCTGCTCCCAAATTCCTGACACACAGAAACTGTATGAAATAATAAACATTTATTGTTTTAATTCAATAAGTTGGGCTAATTTGTTAATCAAAAATATGTAACTAATATGCCCTCCTATTAGCAATTTTATTACAAAGGCATTGAATCTATAGACTCATTTATGGAAAACTGACCTCCTCACAATATTGAATACTCCTATCCAAGTAGAACTTGTGTCTTTCCATTGATTCAAATTAAAAATAAAAGTAGATATTTTAAGTCTTGTTCATCTAGGTCTGTTATATTTCTGTTATTATTCTTGTTGCTATTATATTTTCTTCCATTTGGTTCTTTAAATTATGTTGATACCATCAATTTTAATGCTATTAATTTCCTATTAATTTTGTATCCAGCTAAGTTGATGAATTCTTTTTGCTAGTAGCTAGATAATTGATAGCTTTGGATTTTTCAGGTGTGAAATTATACCATCTGCAAGTAACAATTTTGCCTCATATTCTCCATTTCATAGTGATTATTTCTTTCTCCTTTGTAATTTTATTGTCTGCGGTAAAAAATATTATCTTTAAAAATATACTATGGTAGAAGACATTATAAACCGTCAGTATTTATCAGTTTGGTTTCTTCCATTATCCTGAATATTCTTGTAGTTTAAAAGATTGTCACCTTCCCCAGTTTGGTTGAAATGCTTAATATTTTTATTTTATAACATCTCATTTTAATAGAAATATTAATAATTAATTTTTAAAATTAAACCAAATCAAACCTTGCATTCAAGTTCTTAATAATATGATGAAAAAATGTAAGAGAGAATAGTCATTGTTGTCATAATTCATTATTTTTGATTTATTGTCCTTAATCCTACTTGACCTTTAACCAAAAGACTTAATTATCACCTAAACCAGGGAAAGTGGAAATTAGAACTGCAGAAACAAATAAAAACATACTTATAAATGAAAAAGGTTAAAACTGAAACGTAGCAGTATCTTGGCATAGTTTAGGAAAAAAAAAATCTTCCCAAATAATTTTTCCTTTTAATTACTTTCAAAAGTAATCCACTTTCTGAAATATTTGAGAAATAATTTTCAAGTTGAACCTTGATAGGGAAGAAGCAATAGGGAGCATTTTTGAGACCCAGGAAAATGAGAAAGCCACAATGCAACTGATAAATTGATTTTTAATAACGTTAGAAGCTTACAAACCCTCCCTCTTCATTGTGTTGCACTAAGGGAATATACTAGCAGGTGTTAAAACACCCTCCAAGGATTTTCAATTTAATTATTATATCCAAATGAAGGAAGGAAAGCCAAAATAACAACTAGGTAAAATAAAATGTTCATTATTTCCTAGAGTTCTTTAGTGTCAATTTTTCCTTATCTATCTGTGATAGAAAAACATCTAGCACTTTATACTGAAGGCAAAATGAGCATATAAGTTTAGACTTGTAGACCCCACATTTTATAGATTCTAATTCTAGAAACATAGCTTGCATATAGATGCTATTTCAGCTTGAGAAGACCCTTTTCTATGCTTTACAGACAAATGTTATGCCAAGACTTTCCGAAGTGACTTATCACAATGCCAGGTTTATAAACAGGTTTGATCAACACCAGAGGAATCATCTCACACCAAACATTACAGGATTTGTAAGAGTACAAACCGTGACGATATCATGTAAGCTGGCTTTTTCTGTGCTTAACTTGGAACCGCTGACATGTTCAGCTCAAACCTTTTCAAGTCTCAACATCTGTTGTGAGCATGATGAAAAACAATAGACTTGGGAAATTGGATTTATTTCAACGCAATTTCAGTGGCCTGACTTAATGTAGCTACAAGATTCATATGAACAATAGCAGGAACAAGAAAGACTAGTTAATCCAGGCAAGGAAATTTTGGGATTGTTGGGACTCTGCAGGTTTGGAGCCTACACTTAGGACTTTGCAAAGCATTCTGTTCTAATACCCAAGTATGCCCTTTAGAAGCAAGTGTAAGATACGTTCCGTGCCTTAGTCAATGACTAAGGAGAGAGAGTTTCATCTTTACTTCATATACCATCTGAACTGGGGTCGTACGATTTCCTTTGAAATAAATATTTTGTTAATTTCCTGTATTCCCTATAAGAATTCCAGTCAACATTTACACCAAAAACATTAATTGGTTTACATATGAATAGATTCTTCCTAATCTTTGCTTCATAAATATATCAAGGTGTTGGCATTAACAATTTAATCATATTTTCTTTGCAAAAAATGATCTCTTCCTCTCTTACTTCTGCTGAACTGAAAAGAACAAAGGGTTTAAAATGTTTGCCTTATGTTGCAATAAAGCCCAACAACACATATTTGAAAGACAAACTTGCTTTAAAGAAAGATGACTGGCAAGCCAAGATTTGCATTAAGCTATACCATCAAAATACTTCCAGAAGTGGAGTGAATCTCTATATTCTCAATCTTCATAGGGCTGAAATATGATACTCCTGGATATTTTCTTTTTCAGAAGGTGTTGTGGCATTCTATTTAAATTTTTGAAAATGTTATGCAGCACTTTTGGAGAGAATTGTTTGGAAAGGGACAGAAATAATCTTAAGCAAAGAACAATATCATCCTAAAGCAAACAAACATATGAAAAAACACAATAACCTCCTTAAGAAGACTGTAATGTAGAACACACAAACACTTGACCACTGACTTGCTTATTTCAAATTATGGAGAAAAGCTAACAACCTGAGAACAGGGTGTTTTCCTTTCTAACTTTAACTTAGCAGACCAATCTCTACTAATAACTCAGAGAACGTTAACTGAAAATTATGCTAATATTTTGTGATTATTGCAAATTCAGAAAAAAAATTAGAGTCAAATATTGGATTGCAGGTGAAATCAAATCTTTCATATAAGTTTACAAATTTCTATTTATGGGAAGTGTAACATTTAGAGTATTGCTAGTCAGTCAAATACAGAACATTCCAAGATACAAATTGTCAGCAAATTTTAATTTTGTAAAACCCAAACTAGAATCTCTTTACCTGTTGGTTGTCTGTTTTCAAGACATCCCTGATTTTCACTGGTGACATGATTAGTAAAACTCAGCTGCCACATGTGACTAAGGACACTTTAATTAGTTATCAGGCTTTTCTTCACTGTTATTCCTCTTTGAGCAAAAAGTTCAGCCTTCAAGAGCATGTGTGACCTACAGAGATCAAGATGAAAAGAGATTGGCTACTCCAGGAAGTGCTTACAACTTTGAAACGTGCTTGGGAAATCAGTTGAGATCTTTCTGGAGCCGGGCTATTCCAATGGTCCTGGATGCTGGCTCTCTGAGTAGCAAAATAGATGCCTGCAGTCCTTGTGAGGGCAGGTTCAAGTCCCTCTGTGAGGGCACCTTTACAACACAACATTGAGCAATTTTTTTCACAGAATCCGTAAGTACACATTTTGGTTTCAGTAACGTTGACAAACAGTTCTTTGGGGAAAGAAATGCTATGGAAAGCATATTTGCCATTTATGTCACCGCCAGAGTTAAGTTTCATCTTACATGGTGAGTACTGTTTCAAATACTGAAGTATTTTGAGGCACATTCCCTCAGACTTTCTAAATATGATACAACCCACGGTTTTCAGTGTTATGTGAATTGCCAACACCTCCTGATGTGGAGTAATTGAAACTACAATAATAGGTCTTCGATTTGACTCTAATGGATTTTAAATGTTACACCTTCCTAGATGGCCTTCTCTCTTGCAGAATCTATACCTAACACCTTTGCATTTTCCAGTAGAGTGCTGCAATAATACTGAACAAAAGCAAGAGTTAGTGGTTTTCCATGCAGATTTTCCAGGGCAAGCACCTCCTCCTACATTTTTGCTGACTCCATTGCTAAGAATTCTCTGATTTCTTATTACTGGCATTTGAACTTATTTATTTCTTCACCAAATGTTTACTGAGTGTTTACTCTATGCCAAAGAGTACGCTAGGTGCTAGAGATACAGGATGAATAAGAGATTTATGTTCCTTGCTTTAATTGGCCTGAAGCCTACTGGGAAATGTCAATAAGTGAGCAACAACTCTTCAGCATGAGTTCTCTGGAATGCAAAGCACGCAGTGGGAGCACCCAGCCTAGTTGGTGGAAGGGGCAGAGTGAAGAGGGACAGTCAGGTAAAGTACCTGGAGAGAGTGTCATTTAACTGGGGTCTAATGGGTGACTGGGAACAGAAAGATATAGCAAAAGGCAGCAAAGAATAGAGCAGAGTTTTTCCTAAGCACAGAACATGTATAATGTGTTCTGTTCCTCTGAATTCTAAGGTCAAAAACAATGTGCCATCACTGCCCAACATCTTTTCTGATTATATTATTAATTTCTATTAATGTTAACTGTGGTTCATTTGGAAAGAAGGAATTTATTATATATTCCAAATATTAGGTGATCCGATGCTATAAAACTTTTAAAAAATCTCCCAGATTGCAATGTTGGAATGTGTATATTAGGATGCTTTTCATCAGGCTACTAATTTCATTTATGAAATTCAATTTTCTGAACAATGACTGAGGAAACGATGATAATTTCGTCAAGCCTGGATCTTAAAAGAAGCAACAAAAGACCAGCATGAGGTATAAAGGTGGCTGGGAGGAATGGTCAACCATAACATGCTTTTGTTGGCAACGCCATTATGTTTCATGACAAAATGGAAGCTTTGGCAGATAAATTCAGGAAAGCAGGCTGCATTCATTATCTATTTCTGCGTAACAAATTACCACAAAATTCAGCAGCTTGAAACAATTCAAGCTTATTATCATATAGCTTCTGTGGATCAGGAATCCAGGCACAATTATCTGGGTCCTTTGCTTCAGGGCCACTCCCAGGCTGCAGTGAGCTTTGGTCTTATCCGTAGCCTCCACTAAGGAAAGACCCACATTCAGCTTATGTAGTTATTTGCAGGATTCAGTTTCTTACTGGTTGTTGGCTGGAGGTCACCCTCAGGTCCTTGCCATGGGGCCCTCTCCAACATGACAGCTTGGTCCATCAAGGTATACAACCAAAGAAGGCAACCTAATCATGAAAGTGACATCCCCTCGAAGTGACCATATTCGATATGTTATTAATAGAAGAAAGCTGCTCTAGGGGAACGAATTGGACAAGACTGTTAATATCAGTGACGGGATCACTAGGGCCCTCTGAGAGACACTGCCTTTCAGGCTGATTCACCGTCCACCCTTAGTGTATTTCAGTCAGTGCAAAATGTGCTCAAACTTTAGCATATTTCTAATTGTCTAGCAGGAATATACACATACAGAATTACAGTACCTGTTTTTCTTGGCTTTATTATTTTTTAAGTAATATTTAATATGGTTACCAGCACAACTGGTTCCAACAAAGAATTACTTACCATATATAAGTAATCAAATATACCTTACTTGCTCCACATAGGGTACAAATGAACAATATGATATAACATTGTCCTCTAGTACACATGAAGGGAACAAGAGAAAATGTAAATGATAAATATGGGTGTGGTGAAAATGATTCTGCTGGCCAAATAAAATTCTTACACAACTAATGGTTTTTGAAATCCGTTAGCAACATGTAATAATATCTTCATACTGTTCTCATAAATAATACTGGGCACTAGATATATGCACACACACTTAAAAATTAATCCAATGACTAAGACAAGCATGCCTTAGAAAAAAGCTGTCCAGTCTG
This sequence comes from Propithecus coquereli, assembly GCF_000956105.1. NCBI lineage: Eukaryota > Metazoa > Chordata > Mammalia > Primates > Indriidae > Propithecus > Propithecus coquereli. The sequence continues at coordinate 3,151,098 of NW_012148197.1, read as the reverse complement.
ATAACAGCAATGCCCTGAAACAGCAACAGGAATAGGAATAGTTCAGGTAAATTGCTAGAGGCTATGTTTTGTTTTCTAAGAAATTGTACTTCTCAAGGATTCATGATAGCCTTATGAAAAACAAGGAACTATGAGCTCACTTTAAGGAAGATTTCTCCTGAATGCTGCCTAATTCAACGCAAAGGTATCTATAAAACAAAACAAAGACAAGTGTCTCTAGCACCCCTCAATCTAGTGTTTTTCTTCAATGCTGCCTTCATCAGTGCTGTGGGTGATATTATTGCTAAACCAAATATTTCTTCAACATGAAGCCTGAAGTTAATTTTGTTAGAAAATGTGACCATTTTGCATTACTTTGTTCAAAATCTGGTGCTCACACAATTGAGAAAAGAATTTCCTGTTCTATCCTTATTATTTATAGGTAGACAAGCAAATCATAAGAAATAAAGCCAAAAGATCATGCCATAAGGTCTCTCATCTATCTATGAGCAAAACAGGCATTCACATAATATCTCAATCAGCAGGGTCATCACAGAGATTCATAGGATGGTGTTCCAGAAAACCAGCACTGTTCACAAGCAATGACCTTGAGTAAACAGAAACATCCAGTGTGAAAGTAACAACAAAAGATAAAAACTGAAATACAAACAGAACATTTCTTTATAATAGAGGACAGTTAGGGTTAGTGTGTGCCACTAACCACCACAGGAGAGAAAATAAATTTAATAAACATATTCCAAAATGCAATATACCCACTATGTTTAAAAAGTAACCAATCGATAACAAAGAGAAAGAACAGCAGCAATGCACAACCAAATCTATAAATATTCATCAGGCAAGATAGTGTTGTATGATACGAAGGCTGTGAGTGTTGGTGTCCCAACTGTCTATCAGCTACTAACTGTGTGACCTTAGAGAGTCTAACTACTGAGACTCAGGAAAATGAAGACTACTGTATCTACCTCACAGAAGACACTGAACCATCTTTTTTCTCCCACTTGTTTCTGTAGTTTTATTAGTTTCTTTCAATCATAAGTAAAATTTATGATTAAGAAAGGGTTGTATTGATTGTTGAAGCATTAATTAGACAAATTACTATTTTCTCTGGGACCAACAAAAATAGTGCCTTTCTTAGGAAAACCTTATAGAGTTCTTACGAAGATTAAAGTGTGATGAATAACATTTTTAAAGAGCTTTTTCTGGCTCCTGCATATATATATTTATGTAACATTCACTATATAGGTATATGTTAAATATTAATAAAATTAAAATAAATAAAACATAATAAATGGACAAGTAAAGACACTAAGGAGTGGCAGGGAAGAAATAAGGGAAGTGGAAAGAGAAATAAAAGTATTAAAGTTAGAAGAAAAAGACAATGGGAGGGTGGTAGGGAGAATACTATCCCCCCAAAAGATATCAATATCCTACCTCCAGAACCTATAAATATGTTATGTTACATGGCAAAGGGGAATTTAAGGTTGCTAATCAGCTGGCCTTAAAATAGACAGCTTATCCCGGATCATACAGGTGGGCCCAATGTGATGAAAACAATCCTTAAAAGTGGAAAAAGGAGGCATAAGAGGAGGTCAGAGTGATGCAACCTGAGAAGGGTTCAACCTTCCATTGCCGGCTTTGAAGACAGAAAGCTGCCACGAGCCTAGAAAAATGGAAAGTCTCTAGAAGCTAAGGAAAGACAACAGATTCTCCTCGACGACCTCATGAAAAGAATGCAGCCTTGCCAACACCTTGATTTGAGTCCAGTGACACAAGTGTTGGACTTCTGACTTACAGATAATGCATTTGGTTTAGGTCATTAAGTCTGCGGTTATAGCAACAATAGGAAACTAACCCAGGACGGGTAAGAAGTAGCAAGAAAGCATATCATTCTGGCAAAAAAAGAATAGACTAATGAGTCTGGTTGTCATTGATGCTGAAGAGCCAGAAATCCTTTCCATCAGTACACAATTCCCTTCTGATAAAAGGAAAGTCTGCTTGACACTTTAGCTAGTGTGGCTGTCATGCAGAGACCGTTTAAGAGAGAGACCATACAATACGGACTACAAAATACAGACATGAAGTCAGAAGACATGGCATTTAGCCCTGAAATACTTAGAAATACTTTCTAAAATATATCAGTTATCTCCAAATTAGAGTCACAGATGGAAACATTTCTTCTTGAATAACACAAAGCCCAGCCATAGTGAGAACAGCAGAAATGTGCCCAGATAAATGATCTGCAGTTGACACAGCATGGCTTCTCTCTAGATAGGGTGAAATTTTTAGCTGATAATTAAGCACCAAATGAACCATTTGAAAATTTCAGTGCCATGAGCAGAGGAAAATTAAATTAAATCAGAATTAACATATTAGGTCTGGGTTGAGTAAAGACAGATTATTGCTTTGTCTGGAGTCTGTCTTGTTAAAGAGAAGCTATTCTTCAAAACATCCAACTCTAAAACACAATTGATAGGATGACATTAGCAAGTAAACATGATAATTGAATCATTTAAGTTCAAACAAATGTGCAACAGAATGTTCTGTTGGTTACAAGGACAATGCTTTGGGGGAATTATACGAGTATGTTTGGTATTCAGTTCAACTCAACACATACTATTGAGCCAGGCATAGTATTAGATGCCTGGACTTTAAAGCTGAATAAGACACAGTCCTTACCCTTCATGGAACTCAGTCTAGTGGAAGGAGATGTGGTAGACAAATAACAAACAATGTGCAAAGAAACACAAACTGACATTGAGTCTCCAATCATAAAAGTCCACAAATTGAAAGAAACCATTTTCCCATAGATGCCTCAATCTGTGAAAGACAAAATTTAAGGACAACTTTAAATCAATGAGTTCTTAATGTTATTTTTATCATAGATCCCTTCATGGATCTGATGAAAATCATAAACCTTTTTTTTTTTTTTTTGAAGGGAAAGGGGTTCAGTTGTGGAGAGAGGATAACAAATACAAAGGTACTCACACATAGATACATTCACTTTTGGGGTGTTCACCTGAGCCCCTCATTCAGAATATCTTACATCGACTGAAGATATGTACATTTTAAATCACTGCTAAATATGTACATTAAAATAGGCATACAAAATTAACCCTTTATGGTAAAGTTTATTAACAACTTTAATGGTAGAGGAGGGTAAAAGTGTATCCCATAGAGTTTTAGCAAGCAAGACACACTCTCAAAGTCTCAATTTTTAATTTTAAAAAATCCATAAGAATTTTTATCCAATTTCATAATATTTCTACTTTTTATTATAAAAATTTTTTAATGATTTACCATTTAAGAAATAGTTAAAATAGCCCCTCAACCTCTATTTCTCAGCCCCCATATCTCTCCAAAATAAAATTTCGAGTAAAGTTGACACCCCAGGTAGAAAAGCTATGTGTCATATTCACCCTGAGGCTTTACAACACCCTGGGCACATTACTGTATATCCCTAGGGTGAGAATATCCTAGTATGAAAAGCACAACGCGAGAAATTTGTCAGAGTGGCTCTTTCATGGAAAGGAATTTGTACATAACATAATTTACAAAAAGATAATTCATTTATATATGGGCTGCATCATATATGTTAAAAACCATCCACATATATGCATGTACATGTATTTATAAATTGCTTCATTTTAAAACTCACGTGATCCAAGGTTGCCTACACTGAAGAAAAATTAGTCTTCCTACAAAATGAAATATGAGCCCTTCACAATAACAGACAAAAAGTATACCTCAAGTTAAAAGAATTTTTAATTGGATTAAAATTTTAATTTATTTCATTTTTATTCTTTTTTTGAGACAGGGTCTCACTCTGT
>NW_012148197.1:3124996-3147211 GCF_000956105.1 Propithecus coquereli | reverse complement strand
TGAAACATTACAAACGGTTTTCAAAGCAATGCATCAGATTGTTCTTCTCTATTTGAAAACTGGCCAAATTCTGCAACAGATCTAAACAAAATGAAGAATATTTTACACATTATTTTTATTCCACAGAAAATGTATGCCATTTCCCTCCAACAGTGTAGAAACCTACTTGGGAATAAATGGCTGATTTTTCCCACATACAACCAGACTGAATTTCAATGACTTTTTTATTTGTTAGTTTAGCCATTATGTCTGAGAATAAAACATCCAACATTTCTCTAAAATATAAACTGGGAGCTAAGAAAATCCAAGACTTTTTTTTTTTTGGTGAATATTGGCTTAATAATGAAATTAATGATAAATAGATATTTATTCAAAAAACATTTACTGACCATCTATTATAGAGAACACTAAGTTAGGCCCTGAGATGAGAAAGCTATAAACTTCACAGTGATTCTCAGGCAGAGTGTAGGGTTTGATATAAGAAACAGACATGTAAATGAAAGGACCCCAAGGGAGAAGTACTGGCATGCTGAGAAAACCTTAGCCTGATTTTGAGGGCCCCAGGCCGGTTCATTTTCCTCCCAGCATCTCAGCACCTAGTTGCACCGTGCCTGTGTCTGCAGTGACATCTTCATCAGAGTCAGGGTCCACGCAGCCACCAGTGAGCCCCCTCTAGGCCAAGTGTTCTGCTAAGTGCTTCACATACGCTGCCTCCTGTACTCTGCATGTCAACCCCATGCCATAGGGATTAATATCATCCCCACTTCATATTTGACGAAAATGTAGCTTAGATAAGTTAATGTGCCCCAGGGTGCACAGTGTCAATGACAGAGCTTAGATTTGTACCCAGGCCCATCTATCTCCAAATCCCCTGCTGGGAATCAATCACCAGCTGCCCCTCACATGCAAGGTGTCCTTTGGGTTGTGCTGCTTTTGTTTTCATATGTTGTATTAGTTTCTGCACCGAGTTCCAAGTCCAGGACCTCTGGGTGACATGTTATCCATTTCTTAGGTCCTGATGAAGTTCTCTAAGATTCAGCAACGTGTGGCTCAAAGATAAATTATTTATTTCCAGCTACCTAATATACAATAGTCAATAAGGACCCAATCATGGTAATTTTTAAAATTCGAATAATAACCTAATTGAGAGAGGCTGGAAAACACTACATGGAGCTTCCTGGTCTACCTTACAAATCAGACCCAATCAGGCAGAAAGAGCCATACTCTGCTCTGGATATAAGAGTTTGTTCTTCATCAGCAAACTTGTCAACCCTAGGTCTCTCTGGAAAGACTTTCTTGGTCCTCTGTCTTCCAAAGTCCTGTGGTTACACCGACAAGGAGTATCTTCCCTGTCCACTGTCCTCCATATCCACACATATCCCACAGATGAGGATCAAGAGCTGCTTCCCAAGATGTGGATAAGGATAGTAACCCGCTGTTTGCACCAACAGATGGGGAGACCTGAGGATTGTCTCAAGGGCCACATGGTCATAAGCTATATATACTCTGCCAGCTGGAGTGTCTTTGGCAACCCAGTTCTGCAATTACCTAATAAACTCCTGGCTTATTTGGTTTCTGGATAGACTTTGCTCCTGGAGACTCCAGTCTCCCTTCCACAAGCTCCTGGGCCCTGCCCTTGGCTTTCACTTTAATGATCTCTGCTTTGAGGCAATCAGAAATTGTAGCCTCGGGCAAGGAAGCAAACCTGCCCTTCATACTTTTTACTATCAGACATGATCATCTTGCAGGGGGAAACGCTTCATGAGAGGAATGTAGGAGATCCTGAGGGCTCAGGCTATTTTCTTTTTTTGACCATTTTATCTCCTGTGTAACATCCAGTTTCCTGCCTGTAGTTGCCTTCAAAAGAGAATTTGGCTTTTAAATCAACCAACACAGATTTTAGACTCTAGTCCAGACAAAGAATTAAGTTCATCAGCAAACCTGCCAGCCAACCCAGTTCTGCTCTCTTAACAAAACCAATTCTTGTGTGTCATTTTAAAAAATAGACTACTCTCAGTTCAGTCTTTTCTCTTTCTTGTAGGGTATCACCAAAGTCTTCATGGAGGAGCAGAACATTCTACATTCTAAATTTTCCCTATTTCCCCAATATTCTACCCCAGGTAGGCACAACATCTATATCTCATGGTAGAGCAGGCAGCAGTTTAACTGACCGTTTTGCAAACACATAAGCATGATCACCAGATTTTGAATCCAGAAAGAGAGGCCCACTTTCTACCCTCAACTACCCAAGACTGTAAAAGAGAGAAGCCTTGTTTTCAAAGAGAATTTCAACATTACAGCAGCTCCTCCGGAAATGTGACAGATGAAACTGCTATGGGTACCGCCACTCCCTCCTGAATCCCACTAGAAAACAAGAAAGGGGTACAAAGGCACAGCCCTACAACCATAAAAAGACCAAAGACAAATAGACCGGTGTAACGAACACATGAGGAAGCTGACAGTAGGCAGCCCTGAAGCTGGAGACTTCATACCCCAAAACCCCAGGAATTAGAGGCAGCAGGAATCTCCAAAAGTAGGGAACCACATGGACGGCAGACAGATGTTGGTAATACGTGTTGAAAGAGGCACTGAGGTCTCCAGATCCTCTCTCTAGGTCTTCCTAGCTGGGTGACTGCCCCTTTCCTGCTCCAGCAGGAAACTGGATAATTATTCTGCAGCTAGTAAAAGAGAAGGACTTGGAGCTCAGGGATGTACTGAACCTGAAAATCAAAGATAAGTGAAAACCTACAGAGAGAACTGTGAGCCGCCCCAAGGTCGTCTTCCCTCGCTCTCTCCCAGAACGCTGCAGCCAGGCACACATCTCCCGGGTGAACTAACCGTCCCAGAGGGACACCTACACATCCTGAAGTTGGAGATCCTCCAACAGTGTGGCTCCCCAGTCATTTGCAGAGTTTCGATTAGCATTTTTGTGTCTCACCCTTAGATAGCAATTGCAGTAAGGCCACCAAACTCCTGAGGAAAGCCTCTAGAAAAACTGAAGTCCAAAGTAATCAAAATAAAAGAGGAACCTAGAAATATCAAAGATGATGGAGAAAAAAAAATCTTTTAAATTCTGTTTTAAATATCCTCAGAGAGATAAGACCATATCACATCTATAAAATAGACAAAAAAGAGGCTATAAAATATTCAAGAAATAAGGACTCTCAGTGTTCTGATGTCCACAACAACAAAAAAAAGGACTGAAAAAAATTAAAATATGATAGCAAATAGCACAAATGAAAAAAAAATTACTTAAAGGTTTGGAAGACCTAGCACTCTGGGAGGCCGAGGCGGGCGGATTGTTTGCGCTCAGGAGTTCGAGACCGGCCTGAGCAAGAGCGAGACCCCGTCTCTACTGAAAATAGAAAGAAATTAATCAGATAACTAAAAATACATAGAAAAAATTAGCCAGGCATGGTGTCACATGCCTGTAGTCCCAGCTACTCGGGAGGCTGAGGCAGAAGGATCACTTGAGCCCAGGAATTCGAGGTTGCTGTGAGCTAGGCTGATGCCATCGCACTCTAGCCTGGGCAACAGAGTGAGACTCTGCCTCAAAAAAAAAAAAAAAAAAGGTTTGGAAGATAAAGTTGAAGAAATCCTCCTGAAAGTGAGTTAAAAAGTTGGACTATAGGAGAGAAATTATAAGAAAATTAGGAAATCAGTCCCAGAGGTCTTACTTCTAAGTAACAGTTGCTCCAGAAAAAAAAATGAGAGAAAATAGAGAGGGGGGAATTATAAAAGAAAACTACTTTTTTAATGCTTCAGATTCTAAAAGATGAATTTCTAAAATGAGAGAGCACATTGAATGCTCAACTATAAGGATGGAAAACATCTGCCCTGATGCACATCACTGTGAAATATCAAAACACTGGGAACTGCAATGTTCCAAGTGAGAAGATACAGATAAGGTCAAACATAGGATCAGAAATGAAAATAGTCTCAGATATTTAACTATTAATAGCAATACAGCGAACTATAAACAATGGGAACAATTGCGAGAGTAGAAGAAAATTTTACATCCCATGAACGCTTTCTCAGTATGATCCTAGGGACTGTGGGATACAGCTGATAGCAAAATCCAGAAGAAATTTCTTTAAGAGAAAAACAAAACTGATACATTATTTTCCGTGTTTGAATGTTAAAAAGATATTTACACTTCTTCTGCCAGAGTTGAGAATGAAGGAGTGATTGGTCATAGAAAATCAATCAAATGAGAAATCAGACAATTATTAATTTCAGGAAGAATAAAAGGTTATATACTTACAGCATACTTCTTGGTTCACCTGCAAGTAATAGTTTGATAATATTACAACCCCAAAGAAAGATATAATAAGACTATAATACTGAAATAACTTTACATGTTTGCATATGTAAATTTAGGATGGGGATATGAGGACATAAGAAAGTTAAAATCTTATCTGTTTTATTCCAATGTATTAGTTTGCTAGGGTCGCCAAAACAAATAGCACAGACCAGGTGACTTAAACAACAGAAATTTATTTTCTCATAGTTCTGGAGAATAGAAGTTCAAGATCAAGGTATGGGCAGGGTTGGTTTCATTCTGAGGTCTTTCTCTCTCTCTCATGGATTATGGATGGCTCTTCCAGATCTTCCCATCATCTTCTCCCTGTGTGTATTGGTGTTCTAATCTCCTCTTCTTATATGGACACCAGTCAGACTGGATTAGGGCACACCCTGATGGCCTCATGTTTATTTAATTACCTCTGAGAAGATCCTGTCTCCAAATAAGATCACATTTTAAATTACTGGGGGTTAGGGCTTCAATATATAAATTTGGTGGAGAAACATAATTCAGCCCATGACACTCAGTAAGTCAGGAGATAATATCCAAGACTAAAAAATCTTATTCTTAGAAACATGGATGCAAATAGTTGAAGAAGCTCAAAGAGTTCAAAGTATTTGTCTCTGAAGAAAGGGAATCTGATGAGCAGAGGTTGGGCAGGGAATTGCTTTTCTGCTGTAAGTCTTACAGAACTAGATGTCCTTTTTTATAAAGCACGTATTTAAATACGATAAAAATAAACAAATTGGAGTATTTCAATATAAAAATAGTTATGAAAATGTGAATAATCCTCAAATACAGTATATATAATATCATTATCAATTAGTCAAAATTTTCAACTTCTTATCAGTGGCTTGGGGGTGCAATATTTTATAACATTTAAGGTATAAACAACTAAGAAATGGTGATAAACTCACCAGAAGTCACAGTATTTTAAAATTTAAAACACTTAAGTTTATTACTTCCTAGGTAGCAATAATCTAAAGAAAGACTCATGTATATAAAACATCACAAGATTATTCTATCACTGACACACATAAAATGAGTCTTTTTCTTTGTTTTCTTTCTATTTTTTGAGAAAACAAAAGGGTGAATCATGCAAGCCATTAATATTCTAACAAAGAGGACCCTGAAGGCTGGAGGAAATCAACTCTAAAGAACACTACCCCACCCCCTGCCTAATTTATAAAACTGTGCTCTGTAGGCGGGCAACTTAGTCAACTGTGGCCATGTGTACCAGCCAAAACTGCCCCCTCATAGAGTCCTCATTCCAGAAGTTAGAATTGCCATGGAAACATTCACCCCAGCTACAGCTAAAAGATACTGGTGTAGGCAGTAAGTAGAGTCCTATTTACAGAGGTATCATAGAACCACAGCTACAGCACGAAAAAGGGAGGCCAGCTCTTTTAGGACAAGCTCTTGTGCTGCTCAGTTGGCAAAGCCGTCAGTCACACGACCCCACCAGGATGATTGCTGAGGTCAGTTCAAACCACTGCGGCTCACACCTGTAATCCTGGCACTCTGGGAGGCAGAGGCAGGCGGATGGTTTGAGCTCAGGAGTTTGAGACCCTGTCTCTACTAAAAAAAATAGAAAGAAATTAGCTGGACAACTAAAAATATATAGAAAAAAATTAGCTGGGCTTGGTGGCGCATGCCTGTAGTCCCGGCTACTCGGGAGGCTGAGGCAGGAGGATCGCTTGAGCCCAGAAGTTTGAGGTTGCTGTGAGCTAGGCTGACACCATGGCACTCTAGCCCGGGCAACACAATGAGACTCTGTCTCAAAAAAAAAAAAAAAAAAAGCAAAGCACTGAATGACTGGTACGGTATTTATAGTAAACACACCATCACTTGGGATGCCCCACCTTGGTCAAAAACAGGTCTAGGTGACTCCAGAGACTTTTCCACCCCTTTCAATCTGCAAGTGTTCCTGTGACACCTTATACTGGATGTGGTTTCTACCTTTTCCTTTGGCATGGTCCCAGGCTCTCCTGATTGTGGGGATGACCCTTAGTAGGTGCATGGCATCTTTTGCACCAGCTACCCCTGGTGAGTAACAGCAAACACCCTCCTCATGTCAAGATCCTTGGCCTCCATGGGACAGCAAGATGCCCACCAGCTGTGCACAGTCCAATTTGCACACAAGTTTTGGAAGGTGCTTTCTAAGCTCTTTAAATTTCTTGAACAACTGCCCTCCCCTCCCTCTCACCAACAGATGGCAGAGCCAAGAAGAAACATCAACTATATACTTGAAGAGTAACTATAAGGAACTTATACCTACTATAATATAATACGCTATGTATACTATACCTACTATAGTATAGTCCCTTTTTTAAAGGGCTGCCTTGACCAGTTTGAGGGACTGGCTAGAGGCCAGTCCACCTCCTCTTTTTTCACAGCTAATTAAGGCCATATTCCATCCACTTCCCTTATGGGATTCTCATACTCTGGGCCACTACGTAACCACCCTAATTGCCCTAGCGCCGAGTACCAGATATCTAGGGACAGCTCCTCTAACCCAGAGCCTGAAGAATTATTTAAATAAGGCAATCCAGAGAGGACTCTCAGAACCTCACTAGCCCCAGACCACTAAGCTGATCCCTGCAGTTCCAGCTTGCTATTACCCTATCCCTTGGTGCAATCTCCTGTGTGCCCTGCCTAGCAGCCTTCTCCCATGTGGAGCTGTAATTAACAAAGTGTTCTGCCTTTCATCTATCCACGTGTCAGTGTGCTGTCATCAAAAGACCCTTTAAATCTTATAAAGCACCTATCCCAAAAGCCACATCTTGCAGAATTCGCTTATAATGATTCCCTGCATCCTTCTACTCTGTGTATAACTGTGGCTTCTACTCCTGCCTATTTCTCCTGCAAATCCCAAAACTATTGCTATTCCAAAAGCTTGTCAGCATCTGGGGAAAGCTACAGACTTCCCAAAAGCCCTCCATACCGTCCAGTACTATAGACCTCCAAGAAGAGAGGTCACCTTCCCTTTGTCTTGTACCTGACTTTTACCGTAAGTCCTAATACAGACAGATCTAAAAAGTAATTACTTTAAATTAATGATCTGCCAGAAAGGACACAAGTTACTTGGTGGGAACTGCCTTGCACTCTGTATCCTGAAATATAAACATGGAATCTTTGCGGAGTCTCCCTCGCTTTGATTCTGAGCTCTGCTGTCATAATATGCAGTTATAGTTCTACACATTAGCCTATGCCCCAAAATAAGCATCAGCAACATGCCTACATTTCTATTTCTTTTCCTTAAGTAGTCAAATAAATGTCTACCTGTGTGTCTTAGCCCATCTGGGTGCTATAACAAAATCTCAAAGGCTGGGTAGCTTATAAACAACACAAATTTATTTCTCACAGTTCCAGAGGCTAGGAAGTCCAAGATCAAGATGCCAGCAGATTCGTTGTCTGGTGAGGACTTGCTTTCTAGATCACAGACGGTGCCTTCTGGCCATGTCCTCACATGGTGGAAGGGCTGACCTAGCTCTCTGAAGTCTCTTTGAGTCCTCATAACCTAATCACCTCCCAAAGACCCACCTACTAACACCAGCGCACTAGTGATTAGGTTACAACATATGGATTTTGAGGGGCTACAAACATTCAGACCATAGTACTATGTGTTACTGATAGAACATATAAATAGACACTACACAAGTCAACGCACATTTTAGATACTAAGCAATCCTCCTCCATACAAAATGTGAAGTGCTTTCATTTTGTTTAGTTGCAATTCCTTTAGTCATAGTGGCATTCTTCAAGTTCCATAGATTGAGCAGTACTTTTTCAACTGAGATGTCCAAAGAGGACCTTTAACAATTAAAGGAAACTACAGTCGGTAGCAGAGGAAGACAAAAAGCCTACCTGAAGCAAGAGAACATTTCAAACAATGCCACAGACTGGACTGAATTCTCAGAAGAAAGAATCACATATCCAAATTTTGTCAGTCTCCACAAAGACTTTTAGGAAGCAAATTAAACACATTAGAATTTTAAACACAATGAAAATAAAATTAAAAAGGTGAAAAAATTTTATCAAGGTTATCATTTCGTCCACAAAACCAAAGCTAGAACTAAGATCCAAAATTTACACAGCCTACAAGAGCCATAGATCTTCAGTACTTTTCTATGTTATACAAAATCGTTGTGTATCTCTAATTGTAACAAAGTTTTAAGCTATAATATGAAATCTGGGGAATAGAAAACCGAAACACACCAAAAAAAAAAACCCAAATATGTCAGAGATGTTTAAACTTACAGATCTTCACAAATAGAATAAATTAGATGTTTTTCAATATTGTTTGAGTATAGTTTTCCCACTATCTTTAGACTATAATTCACTTAGTATATAAGGTTCCCTCCAAGTTCATTATCACTATGGAATTTTAAGCCACTGATCTCTTCTTAGATCTTTTCTTTCTTACAATAATGTCAAACTAAATTAAGTATTTTAAAAATATAGTTCTGCGTATATATTACCATATCTTAAGATGCATAATGAATACAGGAGGAAAAAGATATTTTAACATACAAAACCATTTCTTACCAACATTAAAGTCTGTCAATTTAAATGAATTTCACAATATCTCAAAAACTTTCTCAACAAATTTAAATGACCAAATTTAGCCTCTCAAAGAATAAACCTTTTCTTCCAGACTCCATTCATAGTCCCAATAGTTAATGTGAAATATTTAAGATTATAGTCGTCCCTTGATATTCGTAGAAGATTGGTTCCAGGACCCCCCAAGGAACCCAAAATCCTCAAACACTCAAGTCCCTGATATAAAATGGCATAGTATTTGCATATAACCTACATACAACCTTCCATATGCTTTAAACCATCTCTAGATTACTTATATTACCTAATGTAATATAAATGCTATGAAAATAGTTGTTGCACTGTATTGTTTTTGTTTGCATTTTTTATTGTCATATTGTTATTTTTTATTGGTTTGGGGTTTTTTCCTGAATATTTTTGATCTGTGGTTGGTTGAATCCTCTGATACAAAACCTGTAGATACAAAAGGCTGACTGTATGTAAAAATATTTCCTTATCTCAGAAAACTCTCAAGAGTATCTCACATGTATATTGCATTTCTAAAGCTGTATTTATCAAAAGTACTTCTTAAAGTAGAGTGTTAAAGAGTTAAATATAGTCTGTCACTTTATTTACAAAGTTAGCCCCCTACATATGCAAATAAATGCTATGGAAAACAGTATGGAGATTCCTCAAAGAACTAAAAGTCAATCTACTATTCAATCTAGCAATCCCACTACTGGCTATCTACCCAAAGGAAAAGAAGTCATTTTATCAAAAAGACACCTGCACTCGAATGTTTATTGCAGCACAATTCACAATTGCAAAGACATGGAATCAACCCAAGTGCCCATCAATTCATGAGTAGATTAACCAAATGTGATCTATGTATACCATGGAGTACTATTCAGCCATAAAAAGGGATTAATTAATGCCCTTTGCTACAATTTGGATGGAAGTGGAGACCATTATCCTAAGTGAAGTATCTACAGAATGGAAAAACAAACACCACTTGTACCAGCTATTAAATTGGAACTAACTGATGAGCACACATGTGCACTGAGGGAAGTAAAACTCAGTGGAAATCAGGGAGGGTGGAGAGGGGATGGGCAAAAACATACCTCACAGGTACAATGAACACTATTTGGGTGATGAGCATACTTTTAGCTTTGACTCAAGCAATACAAAAGTGATCCATGTAACCAAAAATATTTGTACCGCCATAATATTTTTAAAAATACTATTTCTTTTCATGAAATATCCGTGAATGATATAGCATATACCATGATTTTACTAATGAATAAGTGATAGATGGAAATTTTCTCTAGATAATTAAAATCTAAAGCTCTAGGATTTAAATAAATTATCAGTCCTAAAATACTATGTCCAAGCTATATACAATAATAAAATGAAAATAAGGTAATGCTGCCACGATTAAGTGCCACAAACTGAGTGGCTTAAACAACAGAAATTTATTGTCTCACAGTCTGGAAGCCAGAAGTCCAAAATCAAGGCGTCAGCAGGGTTGGTTTCTTCTGAGAAAGCATCTGTCCCAGCTCTCTCCCCTGGCTTCTGGTAGCATCAAGCATTCCCTCCCTCACAGATAGCGTTCTTTCTATGTCCCCATATCATCTTCCTCCTGTATATTTCTCTGTGTCCAAATTTCCCTTTTCATGAGGACCCCAGTCATACTGGATTAGGGCCCACCCTAATGGCCTCATCTTAACCTGATCATCTGCAAAGATCCTATTTCCAAATAAGGTCATACTGGGAGTCAGAACTGCAACATATCTTTAGAGAGAGGAATAAAATTCAACCAATATCAGGTACTAACTAAATATCATGAAATCCCACAGCATTTGCCATCTCTTTCCTTAGAATTCCTTAATTTACCAAAATTAAGGAAAAGAGTACCTTATGTCCCTGTCTTAAAAATATGTATGAGACCATCAGTCCTTTTTGGTGAAGCTATTAGTCACTCAATAAAGCTTTTGAAGATGTTTACGAAGGAGTTCCCATAGCTTTTGTCAGCCTACTAGTGCTAAAGAGCTGTCCTGTCAGTTTCCTCTTTGAGCCTAGCTTACTACCCTCTATTGCTGCAAATCTTCATGGCTAGCATGGAGGCACAAGGGATTAATAAAGTATCAAGTTTCTAAATGTGTTTCATTTAAAGGAGACTAGTCACCTCATATCCTTTGTGGGAAGAGGCAGGTTAAAATAAGAAAGAAGAAGCCCCAATTTAAATCCATGTGGTCTTCATGCGACAACAACTATTTATTGAGTGCTTATCATGCCAGGCACTGTTCTTGGCACTGAATGAAATGGCCAAAAATTCCTGCCCTAACAAAGTACATATTCAGCTGATGGGGAGATAGGAAATAATGGGTGGATAGGAAATAAACAAAATAAGATATAAAATATATAGCACGTTAGATGGTTATAATTGTTGCACAAAATAAAGAAGGGAAGGAAAATAGAAAATGCCAGAAGGCAGCAGATTGCAACTTTAAATAGGTTGTTCAGTGAAGATGACGCTGAGTAAAGACAGGAAGGAGGTAAGCGAGCTGACATCCAGGCAGAGGATACAGGAAGAGCAAGGGTCCTGAGGGTGTGTGCTCCAGGAATAGCAAGGAGGCCAATGGGGCTGGACAGAGTTCACTAAAGGGGTCCCTAGAAGACCTTATGCAAGAGAGTGCCTTGATCTGTGAGACTTTGCTTGCTGTGCTGAGAATAAAGTATAAGGAAGAGAAGGTGGAAGTCGTGAGACCAGTTAGGAAGACTAGAGGGTAGTTGTGAAGGTGGCAATAAGTAGTCATCCTCTGGATACATTTTGAAGATAGAGATATAGGATTTGCTTAAATGTCGAATTTCAGGTATCAGAAAAGAAAGAGGCTAAAGATGAATCAAGATATTTGAAACACAGACTTTGGGGGGGGCGGGAACCAAGGGCAACACACGTAACCTAAACATCTGTACACCCATAATTTGCTGAAATATAAAAAAAAAAAAAAAAAAAGATTTTTAGCCCAAGCCACTGGAGGATAGTTTCTATTTACTAAGACAGGGAAGACTGCGGAAAGGAGTAGATGTGGAGGGAAGTCCAGATGGTTGTTTTGAGGGTGTTGAGTTGAGATACTCCATTAGGTACCTAAAAGAAGTCACCATATATGCAATTAGGTATGTGAGGAGTGACAGAAAGATATGCAGGCTGGTGACATTGATTTGGAAGTGTAAAATATGGGGGGTATTTAAAGTCATGAGCATGGATGAGACCACCAGTGGGGGAAATAGAGAAGGGGCCCAAGGACTGAGTCTTGCCAGCACAAAGAGATTGAACAGTGAAGGGAAACTAGCAAGGAAGACTAAGAATCAACCCCAAGTAGGAGAAAAACCAGAAAACCGGTGTCCTAGAAGCCAAGTGAAGAATGTGTTTCCAAATGCAGGAAGTGAAACTGTGTCCAATGCTACTGATAAGGCAGGCAGGATGGGGACTGACAGCTGGCCATGGGGTCTTGCTGCACGAAGGCCATCGATGGCCTTGAGCGATCAGTTTCAAAGGAGCAATAGAAAGAAAGCCTGACAGTAGTGGGTTCGTGAAAGAAAGGAAGGAGTAAAATGGGGACAGTAAATTCTTTTCAGAGTTTTACAGTGGAAAAGGGAAAGACAGCAGAAGCCTGAGACTGATGTTGAGTCAAGCAAGACTTTCTTTTTTAAAAAGCGGGGAGGAAAAACCAGCATTTTTAAATGGGGGTGGGGATGACCAAACAGAGAGGGAAAATTGATTATGCAGGTCAGAAAGTGGGAAATTCCTGGAAGAATGTTCTTGAATAGATAAAACAGTAGAAACTACTAATGAGGTTGAGGGATTGGCTTGATATAGCTGGAGAAACATTTGTCTATGGTAACTCCTACAGCGGCAGAGGGTGTGAGTGGATAGATGAGATGATGGGAGTCTGGAAGTTCTTTTTTGATTACTTCCATTTCTTTCAGTGAAGTAGAAATAAATTCATCATCTGAGAATGAAGATGGAAGAAGAATGATTGGGGATTTGGGGAGAAACAGTATGAAATAGTAGAGGCAAGTATACAGTGAATGGACCAGGGGAGTGTGGCACAGGCTCGTCTGCGATTCCTGCTCAGGACTTTAAGTGAAGCCTGGAAGTGTGGCTGTCGGTCTTGCCCCAGCCACATTCACCTCCACGGGTGCCAGTCAGAGCAGGTCCTGATGTCACTTGCTTGTGACATCATCAAGCAAGTCCAGTGAAATGACAGAGGAGCAGGAACACTGAGGAAAGGGGCAAGATAGGGAATAAAATGATCAACTATGGGATTTACGCTGAGAAGAAGGGAAGCACAGGCACGAGGGAGGTGAGAGCCAGTGTAAAGGGGGTGGTCAATGGATCGTAGCTCCTAGAGACATTGAAGAATTACTGGAGTCATGTTACAAAGAAAGGAAGTTGGAAATGTAGAACGTGGTTATCAGAGGATGAGATTCTTGAAATTAAGAAGTGGAGAAGGTGAAATTATTAGTAACAGTAAGATCTAGGCTGGACTAGCTGAGGAAGACTGGAAGGAAAAATGACCAGAGAAGGAGTGGTAAAAAAGGAAATGAGAGGCCAGAATACCTAAAGGATCATCTTCAAGGACTCCGAGAATGCCAAAAATTACGACAGTGTTGTAAAGTGAGACAGGGAGGTAGAGGCCACACCTTTAAGGATTGAAGGGGAATGATGGGAATGACGTGGAGGATAGGTAGACAAGTTCAACATGGAGGGGTCATCCATAATTTCCTCTAACAACATGAAATTCAAAGCAGAGGGACTGAAGGACTTGTTTTCCTTAATATCCTATTGCAGCCAGGCGCAGTGGCTCACGCCTGTAATCCCAGCCCTGTGGGAGGCCAAGGAGGGAGGATCACTGGAGCCCAGGAGTTTGAGACCAGCCTGAGCAACGCAGTGAGACTCCATCTCTACAAAAAAATTAAAAAATTAGCCAGGCATGGTGGCATGTGCCTGTAGTCTCAGCTATTCAGGATGCTAAGGTGGGAGGATTGTTTGAGCCCAGGAGTTTGAGCTGCAGCGAGCTATGACTGTGCCACTACACTCCAGCATGGGTGACAGAGAGAGACACTGTCTCAAAAAAAAAAAAAAAAAAAAAAATCTTATTGCATTAAATAAGAAAGCTGAAAGAAGGCAACCTTATAGCCCTTCTTTTTTTTTTTTTTTTGAAAAAGGTTGAATTTACTAGACAGAGTCAAAAAAAAACCCAGCATGCTGATTATTCATCATAATCAGGGAGGAATGAAAGGGAGTAATTGTGCAAGGAATAGCACCTGGACCAAGGAAATCACCCTTGCTGCTTGTATCAGCCCCAGGAAGGGATCAGAAATCCACATCGCGGCATACGAAGGTGTGAGACAAGTGTCAGTCTGACCCGAACCAACATCTGGACCACACTGATCTGACAGGATGGGCCTTGACACAGAAGCAGGCAGCTCTGTGAGGACGCAGGGCTCACCAGGGCACTGAAGACAACACACTGGCCCGAGGTCCGGCACATGTGGGAAGCAGGGGTCCCAGCAGCCTCTCTCTTCCCTGACCCTGAAGATGCTGGGCCAGCTCAAAACCCTCCACACCAGCTGCCAGGCCATGCTGGGGCCAGCAGCTGCTAACAGTGTTAAAGTCAGCTGAAATACCATCTTGAACAATAATAAATAAGACACATTCTACTGTGGAGAAAAATTAAAGTGGAAGTCAGCATTGTGGTGAGTCTTAACCTGATCTCAAAGATAAAAGGCCCATTTTCAAACCTTCTGTGTTTCTTTGTCAGCTTTCTGTACACATTCATGCCTCAGCGTGGTCTGTTTCCATCACAACACTGCTACATACAATTGTGAAAAGTGAGTACAACTTATTAGAACCAAACACTCCAAGATCTCAATGAAAACTCTGGTGAAAGAGACGATATAATGCAAGGCACTGCGAAGGTTCAGAATCTCTTCCCCCAGCAATTCAATCTGGTGTCAAGAAGACACACAAATGTACTTGGAGCAGTGAACGAGAAGGAAACAGCATTTCAGAATCCAAAGACAGAAGAATATAAGACAAGCATCTTGCTAAGAAAACAGTGTGAGAAAGATCAAAGTGTTCATGTACACACAAGAGTGACTTTTCAGGACAAAGGAAGGAGGATTCCATATGAAACTGCATATGAATTCTCCAAGACACTACATCAGACAGTTGTCTGACAATGTTTTTTATCTTCTCTTTTCCACCAGCATGCAAAGAAAAAGGAGTCATTTGAAGAGTAACTGAAAAACCCACCACCACTGAAGCATTTAAAGCCAATCTCATCAGAAGCCAAAACCACAGATACATATCTGATGTCCACAGAGAACAAAGAAAAGCAATTTCTGAAGCAACAATCTTGTTTTCCCAGTATTCAGAGAGCTCTAGTATTGGAAAATTTTCTGACTCCCAGGAAAGAGCTATAGAAAGATTGTTCTCGGTGCTTTACAACCAAATCCTAAAGCGCACCTGCAAAAGTCATAATAAGTTTGCTAAATATGGTTTCTGATGTTGACACTGTAATGTTGAGGCTAAGTATAGATTTTTAGTCTAGTGTAGCTCAACAAAAGAAAACCCAATTAAAAGCCAAGACATGGAACAACTGCAACTCTCATACACTGCTGGTAGGAATGGAAAAAATAGTGCAGCCACTTTGGGTAATAGTATTGCAGTTTTTCAAAGGGTTAAATATAGAGTTGTCTATCATATGACCCAACAATTCCATTCCTAGGTATATATGCAAAAGAAATGAAAACATATGCCCACATAAACACTTGTACACGAATGTTTATAGTACCATTGTTCATAATAGCCAAAACATGGAAACAACCTAAATGTCTATCAGCTGATGAACAGATAAGTAAAATGTGGCATATCCATAGAGAAGAATATTATTCAACAATAAAATGATGTGTTGATACATACTACCACATGGATGGACCTTGAAAACGTTGTGATAAGTTAAAGATAAGTTAAAGCCACTTACAAAGCATCACATAGTTTCTATTCTGTTTTTATGAAATGTCCAGAGTAGGCAAATCCATAGAGACACAGAAAGTAGACTGGTGGTTGCCAGGGACTGGGGGATTTTGGAGAAAAATGGGGAGTGACTGCCAATGGGCATGAGGTTTCTTTTTGGACTGAAGAAAATGTTCTAAAATTGATTGTGATGGTTGCACAACATTGTGAATATACTAAAAACCATTGAGTTCTACACTTTAAATGGATGAACTGTATCTCGACAAGGCTATCATTTTCTAAAAGCTAAGGACAGATATTAAGGCAGAATTAACGTTTCCTTTGTGAATATTTG
Organism: Propithecus coquereli; assembly: GCF_000956105.1. Taxonomy (NCBI): domain Eukaryota; kingdom Metazoa; phylum Chordata; class Mammalia; order Primates; family Indriidae; genus Propithecus; species Propithecus coquereli. The sequence continues at coordinate 3,130,990 of NW_012148197.1, read as the reverse complement.
TATGTCAAAAGCTGTTTTTTTCTTCAGCGGTCATTAGAACTTAGACTTAACAGGTGACCAACATCGAAAGAATGATTCTTTGTGATTTACGAATGCCTGTCCATTTTTTTTTCTATGTTGCTTTATATGTAATATAGAAAGTAGGGAGAAAAGAGAAGGGGGGTAGGCGTGTTTGTTCTTATGAGGAGAAGAAGTGTCCAGGAGCCAGAAAAGTAGCATCTGCTCCTGCTGGCTGTGACTAAAATTAAGCTCTAATTTAGTTTTCGGCTAAAATTATCATAATTGAAATAAAACTAACAAAAACTGGATGTGACTTGCAATTTTCTCACCATCTAGGGGAGAGGAGGCCAAATGGTAACTTCAGAATAATGGGCTTCTCCCCTGAAGAGTGTCCTTGTGGTTTTGAGTGGACAAAGACCTTCCCTAACTATCCCTCTACACGTCATCTTCAAAGATCCTCCAAATTCATGATAAATAAGTTACATTTGGAGAAAACCCAAGGAGACAATGGAGTTAAGCACCTGGGATAGTTTGAAACTTAAGGAAATTATGTTTTCTTTGTGTTTGACTCTTCTTTTTTGGTTCTTGCTTAAAGCAAGACTTTCATACACTCACAATCACACATACACACAGCATACATGCTCATGAGCATATGTAGCATTTTGTGTATGTAATATGCGTGTATGTGTTTATACATGCATGCATATATATAATCTTATACACATATATACATACATAAATAATCTTATACGTTATACCTATAGTGATCCCCAAGTACTAGTTTAAGAAAACAGAACAGCACTTCCCATGAATTTGTGCTCCAAATTTGTGTTCAATACAAACTGTAAATATTAACACGATAATGATACTTTTAAAAATGCAACCAGAAGTGAGCATTCCAAGGTTCTGGAGAGAAGCCAAGTGCTGAAATATAGCTGGCTTGCTCCATAATAGTGTCAACACCTGTATTTTTTACAAAAGGAAAAAAAGGGAACACGGTCTTATACAGAAAACCTACTGACTTCACACATGACTTCGAAAAAGTCACATCTCTCTTGGGTATCTATTTTGCCTATTCAAAGGACTAGCAAGCTTGCTATTGAAAATGCAGAGGAATGTGAATATCCTCAGCTAAGAGGTACGAAGTCTGTGAAAATACATATAATCATATGATTAACACAAAGTCCTTTTTTTAAAAAAAAAAGGCATTTTTATTTGTTATATGGGTGACAAGAAGAATCAAGTAAAAAGAAAATAAATTAATACATACAAATGGGAAAATTGCATTCTGTATAATATAAAGCTTCAATTTCATGAGCTTTGAAATATTCTGTATAGAAAGATTTGTTGGATTTTTTCATTATTAATCTCTGAAAGAGGATCCTATATTAATCTAAAAACCTAAATGCAAACTTGTAGTAGAGTTATCGTTCTAAATATGAACAAAGTGTTTAAAAGCATATTTTGACACTCTGAGTAAAAGACCCCTAGCTTTAGGTTAAATAATGTCTTATGTTTATCCTTATTTATTCTGCAACTATTAATAATAAATTTGCTATATTTAAACTTTTCTATTTTCACATAAATGATGATGGTCTGTTTCTTTGTAATAGCTTGGGTCATAACCAACCAATATCGGTTGTCAAGATCTTAGAGAAATATGTCTGAACCACCCAAGAATAATTAATCTAAATCCTTTGTGCAGACACTGGCTGTAGTATGTTATGAGTCACTGATTTTCTCCTCTACAGTTGATATATTCAGCAAGAAGAAAGACTTTGTGTTTAGTAACAATTGTACTTTATTTTTTCCCAAGGTCAAAAACATTTAGGTAAGATCTGTTCATCCACAGATGTAATGCTAGACTTTGGAAATTAAAGAGTGGCTGATATTCTGCTTTGTTAATATTGGCGTATTTTATTTGTTTTTGCTTTTGTTGCCTAATTTATGTATTTACTGTATTTTGAAATATAGTGTACATTTTAAAGAGTGTATGAAATGTATAAATGTATACGCACAATTTAAGGAACAGTAATAAAATGAAATCTTTACATCTGACTTCCAGGCCAATAAACACAGTATTCCCATATGCTCCCAAATTATTTTTATTACCTTTGCATGTAACTTTAAACAATACATACTGTAGTTTTACCTGTTTTTCTACTTTTATATTTAAAGGAATAATACTGAATATATTCTCTTCTGAGATTTATTTCTTTCACCCCACAATATGTTTTTGAAATTCATCCATGTTGATGAGTGTAGCTATGTATTCTTCATGATATTGGTCTATTTATTACATAAAACATCTACCCCCTCTAAAGACATAGAGGTTTATTTGTTTCTTTGGAATAGAGATGCATTAGCCTGGCAATGCTGAGTTACATTCAAAGACTTCAAAGACATGAAGCAAATACTTATCTACTTCTCTCTCCCTTTTCCTGATGATGGAATAGATGAGTGACTTTCAAGAAAAGATATGGAAAATAATAAAGTTAAATTTCCTTGTACTGCTGGAATACAAATCTCCCAATATCTTAGAAAAGTGTATTACAGACAATAACTGCTTTATGTGAGTGGGTTTCTTTGTGGAAATTAAGTGAAATAATGAATTTCATATCTAGGTTGATGTGGGGAGAACGAGGAAAGCAAGCGTGGCATGTAAAGATGATCCTTAAACAGCTGTGAAACCGGGAGGCTGGGGACAGAAGAGAACTTGAGAATCCCACCTGTACTCAGCCTGGAAAAAGCCAAAACACTTCAGGAGGATTTTGGACGATGAGCGATGATGGTTTAATTCAATCTTATCTTCAATTAAAGAGTCAAGGAGACTCCAAAAGACATCTAGGTGGGTTAGAAGAAGAATATATTAACCTCTTTCTGGTTCCTATCTGGGACCAACATAAAAATAGAGAACAAGGCAAGATTATGAACCATAAGGTGCTGTTTCAGTGACATAAGCTAAGAAAGTAATAGGAGTTCAGAAGTGGAACGCGTCTGTGAGGAGTAGCATATTTGAGGCCATCATGGGAGACATTAAATTTGTATTAGACTTGGGAAGAATCTGTAACATTGAGGAAGATGGGCAAGAAGAGGGAAGACATTGTTGGGGTTAAGTGGAAAAGTACTGCACAAACTAAGAAATATAAAGGAGAATTGTCTAAGACAGAATGAAATCGGTGCTAAATCGAGGTATAAATAATATGGGAAAATCCAAAGGGAAGGATTAATTCTGTCTGACAGCAAAGCTCTCTAAAAAGGTATCTTTGGAGCCTTTAAGAATGATAGGATTCAAATGGGCAGAAAATAAAGGAGAATTTCTGTTTCTCACAAGATACCAGATATTAAATAAATTTCCTAAAAATGTTGGATACAATTCTCTTTAAAAAGCTCATTCTAGTGCACAGCTGAATTTGAAAGACAATAAGAAAAATAAAGAAAATCCTAAAATAATAGAAAGCAAGAGCAAGAATCCAAGGTGCTAAGCAGGTTCTCAATTCAGCAACTACCCTGAGGCACTTGCCAAATCCCAGTAACGTGGATGGAAACAGTCTACAGCAAACACTACCCAAAAGAAAAAACAATACTGCTGTTTATATTAACAAATACATGTTAAGGCAATAAGTATTTTTAGCAAACAAGATAGGTACATAACACTAAAAGATTTAATTTCCCAAGAAAACATAACAATTCTAAACATGTATACGGCTAATAACATAAATGTCAAATAAATAAAGCACTATTTGACAGAATGAATTAGAGAACTTGAAAAATTCATTATATTAGGAGATTTTTAACAGAGATCTTTCACTAACTGATGACACAGAACAATAACAATAACAAAATAAAACTAAAACAGGCTTAAAACAATTTAAATGAAATTACCAATTTAATATAATTTATACATAATTTATTATTATAAAGTTATAAAATGAAATATGTACATATTTTAAAAGATGGATATCATACATATCACATTCACTGACCATAATGTAATATAGTTAAAAACTAATCACAAGGAAAACTCAAAGAAAATACTATGATTCATGATTTTTAAAATATATAAATAACTCATGAGTCAAATAATGAACCATAATGAAAACTGGAAAATACATATCAAAATCTGAGAGGTCCAACTAAGGCATTACTTAGAAAGAAATTTATAACCTTAAATTTTTGCATTAGAAATGAAGAAGGGCTGAATATTATGGGGCTAAGCAGATAATTTAAGAATTTAGGAGTTTCACAGAAAAAAATCCAAAGAATCTGAAAGGCAGTATTGAGTCAAATTATGCAAGGTTATTATGGGACACTAAGGAGCTCTATTTCACTCTCCAGCTAACACAAGTCAGTGTCCTTTTTAGGAGGGGACAGATGTTGTATCAGTTAGGGATCTTTGTGTTGTAGGTGACCAAAAAAAAAAAAAAAAAAAAACTCAAAGTGAATTAAACCAAAAAAGGAACTTACTGGCCAAAGAAAATGGAAAAGCTAGCAGAAATTTATGTAGGGGCTTAAACTATATTCCCAGAGCTCACTCTGTCTCTCAACTTGAAGCCCATTCTCCTACACATTGGTATTGTTCTCAAGTTTTACTTGGTGGCTAGACAGTTGCCAGAAGCTGCAGATGCACATCTTGGATGTGCATCCACAGCCCTGGAAAAATCTCATTCTATCTCATGTGCCCATCTCTGAACCAATTACTCTGGACAAGACATTGCAAAATGTTCTATTTTCACAGGCCTGAATCACATCCACCTCAAATATATATGTGTAGAAGAGAGAGTATGGTTTCTCAAAGGAGATCTAGTTTACTTTAACAAGACAGAGTATGCATGCCTTCCTGCCAAACACTGATCATCCATTTGAACCGGCTTTAAACCCTTATGTCATGACGACAACTCGGGCGGTACTATCAAAGAGTGAGTGGAGTGGTGGCCTCTTTGCTTTGATTAAGTTCATCTCCCACTTTTTCCTCTTCACTTAAGACTTCTGGAAAGTGTCCCCCTAAATACCGAAGTTTCAATTTCATGCATTTTGATAATCTGAGAGTTATGTCTATGCTGCCATTCCAGTTACAGAGGCTGTGGTACGTGAAACCAGAGGACAGAAATGAAAGAACACACAGGATATCACATTACCAAGGTTCTTCATTATACCTCATGAATCTACCTCCCCTGACTATTCCCTAAGGAAGGTTAGAATTCTACTCATGGCTTACATGACTATGCAGATACCTGGATTCCTTTCATAAATGTGGCACATAATATGGTTCTATTTTATAGCTTAATGTAAACTATAAAAGCTAGTTATCAAATTCATTCATTAGGGTACTTTTTGTTTATTTGCCCTCTTGGGCATCATTAGAGTGATCTTCATCTGAGGTCAAAATATTTTTGAATTTCTACTTATAAATCTGAATTGCATGATTTTCAAGGGGCTTTTTTTTTTTGGTGGGAGGAGGTTAGAGGGCATTCAATGCACATACTGGGAAGGGGCAGGTGTAGCACAAAACAACAGACAACATTTGCTAATAACCCTCGGCTTCCAAGAAAACAGAAACACATTTTTATAAGTGAGTTGTAGTTAAATGAATATCAAGGGTAGCACTGTAAAGGGGAAAGAGAGGAAGAACTCAAAAAAGTGCGCCAGTGTTTAAGGGTGTGGAGAGCACCTGGATGTAGTGTGTTACAGTGTGTGCATGTATGTTTGTGTGTGGGATGGGGTGGGAGGAGAGTCAATATTAAATCCTCCCTCAGTGTCTTTACTAATTGTGTGGATAATATGGGCACCTCCTATCCTTTTCATTACTGGTTGGTAGATGTAACTTGTTTCTTCCAGTCCATCTATTTTCTGAATCCCTCCAACTTCCTACCTGTATCCAAAAAGTTGAGACAACCCTTCAACCTGCTGCAATCATAAGACTGACAAGCAAAGCATAGATTCATTGGCAATGGAAGATAGGGCTCTCACAACAGAATGATAAACAAATTTTAT
>NW_012148197.1:3118792-3123933 GCF_000956105.1 Propithecus coquereli | reverse complement strand
TATTGAGCACTATGTGCTATGCTCAGCATGGAACCAAGCAGATGCTAAAGTATTAAATGCCCTTCCCTCCCTCCTCAAAAATATATGGCCGGCTAAGTGAGAAAAACAAATAATAAAAACCAGAATGCGGTAAACACACTAAGTTAAATGTAGATGAAAGCGCTATGGAATCCCAGCGCGTAACCCAGAACAATATTAGAATAAAATTTGAGGAAATAAATATTTGCAAACTCTGCCAAGTGTGTATTTGATCAGAAAATTCACTTAGAAAATATCTTAAATTGTTTTTCTGCAGTTGGAGGCTGTGTAAATATTTTGTACAAATATAGAGGAAACATGCCAAATATAATTTCTCCCTTTCCCACTAGACAAAGGTAATTTTCCTAATTTTCCCAGGAAGTTTCTTGATTTCCTATTGGTAAGACTCTCCTCCGTCAACATGTGTATGCAATTTTCCCTTCATAACTGACTATATCATGCATCCCACTAGACAGCAAATTGTCATGGACAGAATCTTTGCTTCCCAGAATAGAATGCATATTTATGAAGCTGTGAGCTTGAAAAGAACAAGCTAATCTTAACCAAACATGGCTGTTGAGAGGGGCTCTTGCTGGATACCAGACTTTAGAGTGTACTGGAAGAAATCAGAATGGAATGAAAATAGAAACAAATGAAGATGGCACCTCAGAAATTACATTCACCTCTAACCTTCCAGAGTTTATAAGATGGATTTAAATAAGTCTCGCACTGTCTTTTACTAAGTCTGCCGCCTGATGCAATATCTACTAATTAATTACAGAAAAGAGGAAACCAAGTGGATTATTTAAATAACCATTACATGCCATTTTTAAACCACCCACAATTAGGGTGCCTTATTTTGGATACTGTGTTGCCTATATTTTCTGTTTTCTCTCATTGTACAGCATTGTCTCAGTACCAGCAATAAATATTTTCTGTCTAATTATAATTATTTGACTAAGAAGAACTGAAATGAATCCCAGTTACTCGTCTAGTGGGATAATAAATACCACATTCAACGATCATCACAAATGCTTTCAATGATGCAGTGTGTAAGGAGTTGATTGTGTTCTTTTAATCTAATGTCTAATGTCAGTTAAGCAAAACGGAAAATATCTAAGGAATTCATCCTCCAAATATAAGAATAACTATTTTCTTAAAGATTGAAAAATATCTGTGAAGTCTGGCATGAACATTTTAATAAATACTTTATCTCATCTTACTGATCACTATATTAAAGTGGTAGTTAAATGTTATTACTTTCCAGTATTGATACCCTCAACTCTTCATCTTAGCTCTCTCTTTAAAATAAATTAGTTCTTCATTTCTCAACAACTGATGGAAGTAATATAAATCCAAAAAGCAGCAATTATGCAAAAACTAAAGTCAAAACCGTTTTCTTTTTTCCCCCACTCTAACAGCTTGTAAGCATAATTAATCAAATCAAGCTTCCCTCTCATCGTGGAGAGCTGTAATTTCAAAAAGCAAATTACAGCATCTCTGCAATAGCACACAGAAAGTACATTAAGAAAATATATATGTGAAGTAGTAGTTTGTTCCTGGTAGTAAATTTTATTTTATTAAATCCCACTCAGTATCATGAGCTAATATTCCTATTATATTTACTTCTCATTGAAGGAGATACCTTATAATTAGAAATTTGGAATAACTAAAAATACGATACATTAAAATATATCCTATGTCACAATGAATCAATCAAAAGAACAAAATTAGTGAATGCCACACATTCAGGAATAATCTCAAATATATCTAATGTATTTATATTAATGTTAATAAGTATACCTTGGCAGTTTTCTTAACAGACTTATCACACATGTAAAAAAAAAAGTAGCATAAAAAATCAAAACTGTCCATAGTGGTCCAAAATGTCCACAATTAGGATATTACCTAGTTCTAGTGAGATAAGGGTTTTTTATTCCCCATTTTTCCAGGAATCATTTAATAATTATATAAAATAATTCCATTGTTTGCAGAAATGTGTGGATATTGCCCCCTCAGTTTTTAAGACATATTATGTCTATGCATCCAAATATTTGCCCAAGATTGTGAATACAGGAAAAACAATGAAATAGTAATTTGCTCCCCACGACATGATATTAGAGAGAGCACTTTCTTTTATTGAATCATATCTTAAAATCCCTCCTCTTTTTTAAAGGCTTCCTAGACTAACTGAATGTAGAAGACCAACAAAAATTTCATGGCTTACTATCACACTTTCCTATATAATTATTCCCCTGAAGGTTATAATGCTATTAAATCATTTATTTGATATATGAATTCTTTTATTTTAACATTGATGGAGCTGTCTGCATTTCCTTTGTTTTTATGCGAGTCAAATGTTGCCTGTATATTTTGCACCCAACCCAGGACCAGCTCCAGATAAGGCACTTTCAAAAGCTGTTTGCTATAAATGATGACGATGAAAATTATTTGTTAAAGTCAAGATTTCTTATCATCCAGAATCCAGTTTTATAGGGAGGTGAACATATTTTCTCTTAAAAGAAAAGAGCTAATTTATTTGAGTCAAACACTTCCTGACAGCAATCCTAGAACACAAAAAGAAGCTGTCAACATGCACACAGGAGCAAGAAGGGGATCTATGCAGGGCACGCAGAGAAACTGACGCAAAAGATGAGCTCTTCCTGGGCAGTCAGTGGGATTCTTCTGGGCCTCCTGGAGAGGATAAAGGACTTAAAAAGCACTTTTACTCTAAGAGGGACAGTACCTAACACACCTTCCTGTGGATCATTTGAAGCAAAAATAATTTGTACTAATTTTAACCAAGGAAGAACAGCAAACCATGAACTAAATAACAATTCATACCAAAGCAAGTAACAAATCAATCTTGAATCAATTATGTATGTCCAAGGCATATCATGTACATCATGTATATTCCTGTGGAACACATGTAAATTGCAGTACAAATAACTAATAATTATTTTTATGTATACCAATTTCTGAGGATATTAAAGTATTAATGATTTACATTAGATTCTAAAATGTTACATATTATTTATAAAAATTCAATAACATAAAAAATTATTTTCATATGTACTAGAAATTCTATATCCAATATATATGTTTATACAGTAGAATCTGTACTGATCCTACAACATAAATTGTATAATTTGTGCAAACACAGAGCTGTCTAAAACTTGGGAAAAATAAGCAAGTTAGAAAACCCCATAAATGATGCATTTTATATGTTCCTTGTATTTCAACAAAAATTTGCTATCAAAGTATACTGCCTATCAAAGAATATAAAGATTAAAATATTCATGAAGTGCCTTAAAACTAAATATTTACCTAGGGTATAAATATGAATCTTTCAGAAATATTTATAAATATATCAAGCAATTATGAATGATAATATTTGACAACAAGTTTATCATTTTCAATAGTGTTCCTATAATTATTTTTCTAAATAAAAAATCCATTAGGTTTTCCATCCATAATAAGATCCAGGTGCACATGGCCACAACCTAGAGACAGGAATTAATTTTAAAGGAATTATTAGATACCTCTAATCTCATGATATATAAATAAATGTGGAAAGATATAAATATGGAAAATTCAGAGCAGGAAAATCATCAGACAAACATTCAGTAGTAACCTGGAGTTGAGCTTTGAAGACTTCCAAACTATGTATGTTACTCTCTTCTTCCCCCTGCAATCAATGAGTTTGCAAGTGGCCTCAGAAGACATCCCCAGCTCCAAAATGATCATCCCTCCCTCCTCTCACTATCATCAATCGTTCCTATTAACTAAGGCAGATCTCCATTAGATGGTCACTTGATTCGGCATTAGACCTTGGCATTAACACATAACAAATAATTTAATGCTCCTTAGGTCTAATCACATCTTTGATGCAAAGAAGGGCATTTTAAATCAAATACATGTCTAATTGAACAACTAGGAAGAAAACATTTTAGAAGCAGAGGTGACTCTGGCGCCTCTTGCTGTTCATTCTGGATGAGATGCAACTCCACCCTCAACATAATCCACCAAGGAATGTAATTCCTCAATGACCAGCATAGTAACATGATGGCCAATCAGAATGGAATCTGCATAGCTAGAAAACATGTGCCAAAGCTGAATATATTTGAAAGCTGAAAATCACATTTTTAAGCTACATCTTCATAATTCTATTCATAAAAATCTTAAGTAAATCTGATAAAATAATTACAAAACAGTGAAAAAAAAATCATGGTCAAAATAAATGCAAACACCTCACTCAATCCATTCACTGATTTATTCATGTATTTCACCTTCATCTTTTTAAATAGTTATAGGCCATCATATTACCTCAGATCTCAGGCCTCTTTCCTGTGCAGTGCAGGCCTTTGTTCCTTTGATTCTACCCTTGTCCAGAATGTTCATCTCTCTCCATTTTGTTCATGTTCCTTGAGGACATGGACTCCTCACTCACAGAATGCTGTGTGCAATAAATATTTGTTATTGAAATAAATGCAGCATTTCTCCCGCAGTTAGAAAGTGGACTAACTATTTTGCAAAAAAAGCAACATTAGCCCCTTCTTCCTATAAAACTAGATTGGAAATAGCAGTTTATAGCCCATAAGGTCTGGACACAGGGGAACGAGAGCAGCCCAGATCTCCAAGGTACTCACTAGATCTAAGCTTCTCTGATTCCTCAATAAAAGAGTCAACTTGGATCTTGATCTTTCCTGGCCCTGCAAATTTAATATTCATAAAATCATTAAAATAAAGTATGGATCTTAAGGGAAATTTATGCATCAAAATGTATGTGAAATATTAATATTGAACTATATTTTCACTGAATTCGAGTATTTTTTTAAATGATGGAAATTTCCAATTCAACATTCTAGAACAGAGATCAGAAAACTTTTTCTGTAAAGAGCCAGATAACAAATATTTTAGATTTGCAGGCCACACATTCTCTATCACAACTACTCAGTTCTACAACTATAGCATGAAAATAGCCATAAAAAATATACAACCGAAGGGGTATGGCTGTGTTCCAATAAATCTTTATTTACAGGCCAGATCAGGTCTGAGGGCATGGTTTGCCAACTGCTATTCTAGGACAACATTATAGAAATATAGAACTTTGGAATAAGAGG
>NW_012148197.1:3112366-3117531 GCF_000956105.1 Propithecus coquereli | reverse complement strand
GGTATATGCATACACAAAGAGTGCGATGCGCACCATCCAGGGGATGGACATGCTTGAAGCTCAGACTTGGGGGCGGGGGGGCAAGGGCAACATATGTAACCTAAACATCTGTACCCCCATAATTGCTGAAATTAAAAAAAAAAAAGGTTAAGTATTGTCTCATGGTCACAAAGTTCAAGAGAGACAAACTGAGGACCAGAACTCAGGTCTTTGGCTGATAGATCACAGCTCTTTCTTTCCATTGCACTGTGTTATCCCTACACTTCCCTCTATAACCTGTACATTTGGATCAGTCTGATGGGGCTCAAAAACTGTTTCTAGTTCATCTTACTACTAGGGTTTAAGTGCAAGATAACCAATAAACTTTCTTTTCCCTTTGTTCTTTCTCTTGACAAAGCATTTCAGATCTAGGTCTACTATTAAGGCAAATTTTACAGTGAATTGTTTTATGTGTTCTCTTATTTAATTTGTACATGGGAGGAGGATTAAAAGTTAACATTGTGAATAACAAATGCATCAAAATATATACTTCCAATGCTATATGGGTTGCTCATAGAGATGACCATACATCTTGGTTTGCTCAGGGACTGACTCAGCTTACACCTCTTGTGCAGCATAATAATTAACAGCACCCTCTTTCAATCTCAAAAATTTTCCCATTTGGAAGAGAAGGTTACTCATAGGTGTACTTGAGAATCATTACATAGATAAGACAAGTATTTTTCTTCTAGAACTCTAGACTTCAATGTCGCCTTTCTAATGGTACTTACGGTATTTTTCTTTTTTTTTTTTAAATGGAGACAGGGTCTCATTCTGTTGTCCAGGATAGAGCATAGTGGTGTCATCATAGCTCACTGCAACCTCAAACTCCGAGGCTTAAGTGATCCCTCCTACCTCAGCCTCCCGAGTAGCTGGGACTACAGGCATGTGCCACCATGCCCAGCTGGTTTTTCCATTTCCTTATAGAGATGGGGGTCTCACTCTTGCTCAGTCTGGTCTCAAACTCCTGACCTCAAGTGATCCTCCTGCCTTGGCCTCCCAAAGTGCAAGGATTACAGGTGTGAGCCACTGCACCCAGCCATATTTTTCAACATTTATGCAAAGTGTGGTACAATCAACATTCTCAAAAACATTTCTCATAAAGTCATTAAATTCTTACTAATATTAAAAATCTTTCAAAGTAAATTAAATTATGGATTTTATAATTAATTAATTTTTAGTTTTGCAACCTAATAAAGCGAACATGGTTATTTTACTAACATACTGGGGTATATATTTTTTATATTTAAAAATCTGACTTGATTTAAAAACCCAGAAAAATAGTTAATATTAACAAATATTCATCTTCTCTAAACTTTTTTCATGAAAGAAAGAATAATCTCTTCCACTGATTTAAATGCTCTGTAAATTTTATCCTTGCAGCTAAACTTCTTCACATCATAATTTGGAATATTTTAGTTCCCTGGATTGGATTATTCCATTTCTACCTTCCCTCAAAACATCAACATCACCATGATTTTTTTTCTTCAAAGCAAACCTGAGTATGCCACTCTGCTAAATGCTTCGTGGGTTCCTGGTAGCCTTCATGCTAACGTGCAAACTTCATAATTTGGACTTGCTGCCTCTACAAGATCTACCTTTTAACACTTGATCCAATACAAATATTGTATGTTCTCTCATCATATCATGCTTTTCATACTCGGTCCCATTGTCCTGGAATGCCCTTTGCAATCACTTCCATCTGGTGGCCATTTTCTCTATGCATGGTGACTTTACATATCTTTCGAGAGTTTGCTCAATTGACACCATCGGAAGCCTTCTATGGATCAAGTACCACTTCTGGAAGGTCCTTCTCTGCAAAATCCTGTATAACATCTAACACACATTTATTCAGCTTCTGCCATGTGCAAAGCATTGTGCTAGATGCCAAGAATGAAGCAGTGAATAAGACAGATGCAATCCTACTTTCATGGAATGTTATATTCTAAACTTAAATTATGTTGCCATATTTTCATTCTTACTTTATTTGGTTACCTCAGCCAATAAATTGCAAATTTCATGCAAGCAGAAACTGTTTTGCCTTTGAATTTCCCAGTGCCTCAATTCAGGCTTGGAAATTAGTAGGAGTTTAACCCACCATGAGAAATAACCCAAAGAAACATGATATCCAGACTTCTAGTTTTAGATTTAGAAACAATTACTGAAACAGGGGGGTTGGATGAATTAACTATGTTCAAACTTCTAGCTTACTTGAAAAATAAATATTCCAAAATATATTTTTCTCTACTACAACTGAACTTAGTTGAAAAGGTATATTGCTTTTCCCTCATCTTCAATGAGTATTAGTAATCTTCATTTTTTTCCTGCAATATGAAACTTCTTATACTGAATTCCACGTTTAGTAGAAGTGAAAGCTGCACCACAAAGAATAGGTACTCAGCTTGACTTTTTGCTGAGCTGTTACTTTCTGCCCTTAAAATAGGCAGAGGACACAAAGGTCAAACACGATAACCTCATTCCTTGAGACAGGTCAACTAATATATATAAAGTTGAAATGGAGTTCAGTAATAAAAAAATTTTGCAATTGCTGTAGAACAATCTGGGTGCTTCTTTATCTTGATTTAGGTAGCAGACTATTAGAGATGTCTCAGGATTCAAACAATGTGCACAGGAAGAGGGCAAAGCATTCAGCCTCAGAGGATACTCTATGAAATGAACAAACACAAACCCGTGTGTTTGATCTAAGAAATAATGTACTTTGCCAATGAGCCTAAGGAGAAAACATACCTTACAATATTTATTTTAGCAGAAAGTCTTCTAATAACTTGTGCCTGTAGATTTTTGCCTTTCACCTATTTGCTTTTCCCATCTTCTAATTTCACCATTTCCTTCCTCCCATCACATGCTATGTGCTTTATATGTGTACATGCAAAACCATGCTAATTTGGGTGCATACATACCCTCTGTTTACCTCATTGAAACTGTCTATTTCCTTTCTGTTGAAAATCCTGACACCTTAGCATTTAAACACAGCAATAAAGAATCCATGAAATAACCACTATTAAACAAGATACCACTCTACATTTAAATCTAACAAACTTGAGCATTTGAGCAATTGTCTAAATATATCATATCTAACCAGCTAAAGTAAGAAATTAATCACTTCCCCATCCTAATCCAGAATTCATTCAGGGAAGAGACAAAACAGCAGATTTCTCTAAGAAATTTTCATTTAAAATAGCTATAATTTGGGAAATAGTTTGTAATGAAATGTTTAGGCTTGGAAATAAGTTATGCTATTCATTTACTCATTCAAAATACATTTTGGTGCATGTACTGTATTGAGATTGTGTGCTAGGCACTGTGTGGAATAGAAGAACCCGCATCAGCAATAAATGGTGAGCAAGGAGCTCCTCCACCAGTAGGCGAGATCATGAATGCCAGCAGAAGTGATGACAAAGTGTTCCAGGAGGCTAGATGAGGACACGGGCACTGCACATTGTGGGCATCAGAAATGCCTTCATCGGGGATATAGCTTTTGTCTGGATGCTCAAAAATGATTACAGAGGAGAGCTATATTTAGAAGAAAGAGCATCGAGCAAGGTAGGGAGCAAGCAAAACAAGGCACAGAGAATGATTCCATTTGCACGGACCACTCAGGGAAGGAAGGCTGTGAGCACGAACACTGGCAAAGTGGGTTTGGGAAGCATCGCGGTACGCACTGAACACCAAGAGCTTTTTTATGTTAACCTACACTCTATGGGGAAGCCACTGCAGGTTTTTGAGTAAGGATTCAGAGTTCAGCTTCGGTTTAATTAATTTGATAGGAGAAGCAATATTTCTTCCCCTGAGAAGAGTGGCAGAAAAAGAAAACAGATGAAATATAGAGAAATGTAGACAGGAGGGAAGTTTAAAAAACCACCTTAATTTTTACAGTAAAATAAAATGGTCTTGCAGAGAGTAGGTAGATAAGGAAGAGGCTAGGAAATTATGCAGAAAGGGAAAATTCATTATAAAGACTTATGGATTTATTAGAAATACATTACATAAGAGGGAAGGCAAAAAAAAAAAGTTGGAAATACAGTTTAAAAGGAAAATAGGGGTGTGGATGTTGCAGGCCATTGATCAAAATGCTAAGGAGTCTGCTGTAATACCACACACCACGGGAATATAACAAAAGGCTTATAATTGGCTTGAGTCCTGATCAAGACAATTCTAGTAGCAGTGTCGAGAATAGAACAGACAGGAGATAAACTGGAGACAACAAAACTAGTTTGTAGGCTAACGCAATAAACTAGGGGAGAGATGCTGGTGTTCAATTCACGGTGTTAATAAATCAAGGCATTATCAATTTAAAATATGGAGAAAGCCAAATCTAGCAAAATTAGAGAAAATATTAGGTAGATAGTGAGGGATTCTGGCTCTCCTAGGGATGAAAGTGGACCCCCGTCCTGGCGCCGCCCCACATTAATCCCGTCCGAGACTGACTGCCATACCTGGAGGAGGAGGTAATACCCTACAAATCTGCTAATCAACTTAGCATGCCATCTGCAAAGAATGCAGAGGACTCTCTAGCCCGTGGGCCAAGCAGCATAGGTAAGATAGAGTCTGGAAAGTGACCTAGAACAACCGGCTTTCAGAGAGGCTCATGGGAGATCCACATGCATAGTAAGACTCAGGTCATAGGACTCCCAACTGTCCAATTAAAGTGGTTCTATGGTGATGTTTGAACCACCAGGGAGGTCCCAATCCAGACACCATAAACAAGACCCAGACCATAACCAAGGTCTCTCTTTCTGCTATGGACAAGGGGTCCAGTCGTCATCTGTGGCGTATGTATCTTGCTCTGTAAACCTGTATCTTGCTCTTGCTCTATAATCCTAGGTTGCTCCCCCTCAATAAATTTCACCTCATGCTTGCCTTCCTTTGGCGTGTCTGGTCATTCTTTGGCCATGAAAGCACCAAGAACCGAGAACATAGAATGAGATTGCTAAACCCAACAAAAATGTTCCTGGTAAAACATGTGAAGGAAACTATGAAGGTTAAAAAAACATATTTCATAGTATAAAAGAGATAAAATCTAGAAAATTGGAAAATACTTGAACTCATTCACTCAGAGTGGCCATAAAAGTGAATTTCAGGGGTAATATAATAGTGATCTCATC
>NW_012148197.1:3108895-3112115 GCF_000956105.1 Propithecus coquereli | reverse complement strand
TAAAAAAAAAAAATTAGCCATTCTAAGAACCCATTCTTAAATCACAAAGTCTAAACTCTCACCCAAGGATTCAATATTAAGCTACAAGTAATGGGAACAGATGTTCCTTTAAGGAAAAGCTGATACTTTTGATTTTAGTACTATAAACTTAAAGGAATAGCAGGCTGACTAGAGAATTCCTTTTACGAATGTAGAGTATAAATGGAAACTCTATAGCATATGGGTCCGTCTGGTATTTAAAGTTCAGGGCAGTGGTGTCAAGCAGACTTTTCTGCAATCAGGCAAATGTTCTATATTCGCATAATCCAGTGCAGGAGCCACTAGCCACATGTGGCCACTGGGCACTTGAAATGTGGCTAGTGTGACTGCAGAACTGAATTTTGATTTTTATTTAATTTTTACTTTCACTTAATTTTAATTTTCCTTAAAACAGAAAGAAATATTATGTCTATTAAAAAGTAAAAAAAGAAAATATTTGAGATATTATAATCACCAAATTTATAAGGTTTAAATGGAAGCTACATATGCCTACTAGCTCCCGTATTAGAGGGCCCAGGACTAGAATAGAGTATGGACACACATTTGGAAATCCTATCCCAAAGATTTGATAACAGCAGAAAATTCTATTAACGTGTCTCCCAAGGAAGCAAAGTAGGCCCTTCATTAGCAACTTGTTTACAGAAAACCAAAGCCCCTCCTGTTTGTGTAACTACAGCCATTCTTGACTGACAATCAGCTAATCGAATCATACTGTTTCCCATTTCAAACTCGAGTCAGCAGCTAACATCAGACATCCTTGTTAGTGTATGCTAATGCCTTCCATTTGATACTTACTAGACACCAAAACTGTCCACAGAACAAAAAGTATAAACACAATGTTCAATAAAGCCTGGCAGGCTTTTAATAAGACACATGGAAACATATTAATCCAGAATTTTGTAGGCAGATATTTCATAAAAGGTTAATCAAAGGGCTGGGCAATGTGGGAACATCTGCATTGGACTCGGCACTTTTCTTTTTTTTAAAAAGAGCTCAACATCTGTATAGGCCAGGATTGCTCCATGGGGAGAACCCTGAGCCTTAAAATGGAAAGATTTGCAACTGCATCAACTGTTGTTATGTTAACACGGCTTCTCCTCAGCAACCACTTCTAAATCATGATGACACTTAGAGAAAGAACACCTCTATGTTCTGATATTTCATATTTTCCTTAAAAAAACTTAAGAGGCAAGCATAACCTATTATGTAATAAAGAAAAATAATGAAATATTATCTCTGTTTAAAAGCTAGAAAAGGAAAATATTTGAGATATTATCATCAAATTTATAAGGTTAAAACAGAAGTATTTTCATTGTATTATATGTAACCTGTTTAAAAGGTACAAAATACCTAGGATGGCCATCTGGTGAAACAGCTGGAAAGTAAAGTCTGTTCATTGATCATCCTCTTGTGATTGTTACCACGGCCGTAGTCTTTCTTAACCGCATACTAATTATTTTTTTAAAAACTGACTATAAAAACCCAGTGGTTTTTTTTCTTACTAAGACTCTTTTAAAATAACTCTAATTCTATTCACACAACGAAGGAGGGAAATTTTAAATTATAGAGAATTACATCAATGCTATTAAGGATTAGGCAGGGTTTCCATCACATGCCTTCTTTCTATATTGCATTTACATAAATAGACTCTCCTCGCTCAGGAAAAAAACAAAAAACAAAAAACCACTTTCATTACCAGGATCCACATTTTTATTATCTAAAACATACAGAACATAACATAAATATACTTTTAAAGAATCTAAAAAGTAAAGTTACCCTACGAATGGTCAGAGATAAAAAAGCAACCTGGTTTAGTCTATTGTTTATAAGTAAATAAACTTATAATTGTGGCCTTTTTCACAAAACTCTAACTTGAATACTATTTCCACCACTTCTTTTACCAATCTATATTATTCTATCATTTTTAAGTTAATTCCTCTGGGAGGAGAAAATGACTTTTTTTTTCTTTTAAGATACTGCTTGTGAACCAAGAAATAATACTGTAATAACTTCAGCCACACTGAATTATTACTTTATACCATACATTAGGAATACAACTCTACAGACTTATTACCTGAAATATCAACAGAAGGGGTTCAAGATATCTATAAATAAACTGTTTTGAAATTAACCTAAATGTTGTTTTGATAACAAATAGTGATCATAATATCAGTTCCCTAAATAACTATTCACATTTGAGTAATGTATATAAATAAGGCTCTGTATATAATTCTTCTGTATAGAATCTTGCCTAGAGACAAAAAGGAACAAATGCCAAAAACAGCTTTATCAAATCCATCTAAGCTTCAAAACCCAAGAAACATGATGTCATTCCTCTAGACATTAATAGTCCTGTTGTTGGCTCCCTAAGCCACAATGGATCTATAGATCTTGAACCATAATTTAAAGATACTGCCACTGCCATGCAGCTCCAAGACTCTTGAAAATGCCAAGGTAAGAAAGGTACATGAACAACTAACATCCTCTATCACCTGCCTTCCTCAGTCTAGGGGATTTCTGATGGAGATAAGGTGGCTATCAGTGTCCTATGAACACCGTGACATCTCAGCCTCTCCCATTCCACATCATGAAGGCAGTGGTTTCTAGACAATTTCCAGTTCGTTTTCTTACCAATATTTTCCAGAGATGATACCAAAGTTAACCCTAAACTGCTTAAGAGCTGGTTGTGCCATGAATATCTGAGAATCATGGCTCCATAGAATCGTTAAAGGAAAAATATTTACTATTTATTAAATATTACATTAATGGCAATATAGTGACTCTGGATAATACGTCTCTATAGGCAAACATATGAGGGGGAATTGTGTACATACATCTGTGTGTGTGTTATCCATGTGTCAGTTTACATGGATATTATATGCATTATATGTCTATATGTATGTATGCACACATATGAGAATTTCTTAGGAGAGTCATCCAGAAGTCAATTTATCTAAGATCACGATATTGAAAATATGATGTTCTCTCTCTTTACCTGAAAGAGCCTCTGAGAAAGGTAATTGGATATATCAAACTAAGTGATGAAATCTACCAATCACCCTTGCTCTGAGCTTCAAAAACAAGGCATGGGGTCATAGATAAACCCTAAGTATTAGAGCAGAAGAATGTCAGTGACCAGGCCTGACCTTCGGAAACTGTTATTCAAGTTGCTATTTTATTC
>NW_012148197.1:3106628-3108084 GCF_000956105.1 Propithecus coquereli | reverse complement strand
ACACACACACACACACACACACACCCACACACACTCTCTCTTTTAAAGACTTCACATTAGCGTTATATGCTAGTGTGTCCTAAATTCAATTGCATAGAATATCATTCCCAAATAAGTTAGGTGTTTTATAATAAAAGTGTTCTATGATACAGGAATTATAACGTATTTCAGAACCCCTCTTAGATATTTACAGCCTCAGAAGTCAAGGTTTTCTGAACATATTTAATCACAGAAAAACTTTTTTGCAGCACAACTCTTAGCATCTTATCATACAGTTTTCCATGGAAGACCAGTCTGACAAATGAGACAAACAGTATACTCAATAAAGACTTCACAGTAGGAATAATAATGTGCTTTTTTGCCCAAAAAGACAATCATTAGTATCTTCCTGGATGGTGAATCAGATCATTATTTTATATCAATTTCATTGGAATAGAATCTTGACTAGATGAGATTTTCAAAATCAATCACATTTTTGTTTTTGTTTTGCTAGTAAAAGGTGTCCTTACTAATAACCTATCTCACAGAGGAAAAATAAACAATTGAACAGAAAGTAAGGGAAATAAACTCACAGCACATAATTGCCCCTTTGAAGAAAAACTCACAACACAACTACCCCTGAGAAGATTAACTACCCCTTGTTTAATTAAAACACCTATGGCCTAACTTGTTATCTCTAAGATATTTAATCCACACCCTTACTCACCTGGGTTTGCACCCTACAAGTAAAGCCTGAACACTCGAATCTGCCTCAGACTCTGCTTTCTTGGAAAATATTCATCAAAAATATCTTGTCAAGCTATGGCCTATCTATTGTCATTATGGCATCTGCCATACATAAATATTTTATTTTTATATAGCCAAAAGTGTTTTCTTTAATATAATAGCTTCTAGATTTCTTGTCTTGGTTAGAAAGGTCTCTATAACCTATATGTTTATACATGGACAATTAATTTTCTTCTTCAATTTTATTTTTTAAGTCTTTTACTCACCTGAAATTAATTTTATATATGTATGAAGTAGTGGTACCCGTTATTGTGACTGCTAGTTGTATGAGCACTATTTATTAAATAAATCATCCTTCTCACAGTGAAATAAAATGTCAGCTTTATCATATATTGTTTTCATATATACTGAGATCTATTTCAGGGTACTTATTCTAGTCTACTAATCTAACTTTGCTCTATTCCCACACAATATTGCTGTTATTATCACCGCTTTATGGTATGTTTTGATTCCTGGGGTAAGAAAAATGGCTTTTCATTATTCTTCTTTTTCATATTTTAATTTCCTCAGACATTCATTTCTCCTTGAATTTTTTTAAGTCAATTCCAAAAACAAATCAAGATTCTAAATGAATTTGCACTGAGTTTATGTATTAGAAATAGAATATTATTCCTTTTATTTGTTTATGTCTTATTTCATATCCTTCGACACTATTTTATAATTTTATTCA
>NW_012148197.1:3099566-3102498 GCF_000956105.1 Propithecus coquereli | reverse complement strand
AAAAAAAATCCAACCAAAAGCATCAACAGGGGAAACTTGGTTTCATATTACCCCAGGGCTTCTAGATAGGGACATTGTTCATCATTGCTTTTAGGACAAAGGGCACCAGCCCCATAATTCTTTTAACAATCTCCATCCTTCCATTAAGATGTGGGGGGAGGGAAATAAATTCAATGAAAATGTACGTTTTCAGGAAGGTATGCCTGCATTTAATAAACTATTTATTTTAGAGTAAGGCAACATCTATTAATTGTGAACACTTGTACACACTTTCATTAGCCAAAGTGTGACCTACAAACCAGCAGCAGGAGCAAGATCTGGGAGCCTATAGAAAATGCTGAGCCTCAGGTCCCACCATAGACAGACAGAATCAGAATCCATGTTCTAACAAGCTCCCAAGGTGGTGTGTGCACATCCAAGTTTAAAAAGCGCTTCTCTGTAAGGAACAAGTCACCAAAATTTCTTAGAAACATAATTTTGTCTGGGGAAAAAAAAGAAATCATGGAAAAATTTAAATATATGTAAATACTCATTTTGAGATTACGATATAAATGAAACTAAATGGTATATTGTTTAGTGATTCAGACTTATGTGATGAAACTATAAATTAAAATGCAATTTAGCAATTTCGGGCATTGATCCCTTCAGGTGTCAGGGGATATCCAGAGATGGAGTAGGGAAGGAGAATGAGACAGATGCAATAATATCATTCTAGCTCCTAATTGAAGGGGTGGAGTCACAGGTGTCCCTGTTACTATAATGTGACATATATTTTGTATATTCAAATATTACATGATAAACATTTTCAAAAGTGAGGAAACAACCTCATTAGAATGAAAACAATGTTTTTTTGTCATAAAATAACAGTGTTTGATGAGCCAGGTATATGGAGGACTGGAAAGGACTTCCTTAGCAGCCGTGTAGAGAGTTACTAAGCAAGAAGAACAATGATTGAATACAGATGGGAATAAAGAATGCTTTATTATTTAACACTTAGGAGTGGAGAGGTAACAAATAATAAATACACAGATAAATAAACTGATAAATCAAACATTTCTTTGCATTTTTCTAAAAGGAAAAGAAAAAACCCACCCTCTATCACCAACATCTCTCTGAAATGAGAGAAACACACAATGAGTGTGAGATCGCAGATGCTTGGATCACAATGAGGAAGAGATATTCAAGAGATGCCAGGCCAGTTACTTATCAGAGAATTTTGAAACTGGGGACAGCTGTGGAGTCAACGGGTTTTCCAGCCAACAGTGATGCCCTCAGGTAACCAGGCTTGTATTCCTTATTTGCAATTTTGTATTAAACAATAACTAATTTTAAAAATTCATGCTCACAACAGCCCTTTGAGTAAACCTTGAATTCTAAAACTCTGCTTGCAAGGAAAGCAACCTGCCTGAGCAAATATGCAGGTTTTTATGATACACATCCTAACCAGGATATTGTTTCACAGATTTGCTTTTAGGTCTAGTGCCTCATGAGAAAGTGAATCCTGGATCCCATGTTTTTCACAAAAACTCTACATAAGAATTTACATATTATTTAACATACATGGAGTACCCCCATCCTGACAATGAGAGGGTAAAGAAAAAACAAAATACGGAACTTAGAAATAGAAGAAGCTAAATATTTTCTTGAGATATTGTACTCAAAAGATGTAGGTTAAATTCTTGGCATCCCATTTCATGGGGACAGAACAACCTTGGGTGGGTTGGTTCACACCCCACTGACCTTCATGGGTTCCTCTCTGGTTAACTGAGTATACCAAGCTCTTCCCTATCCTGTGGGCCCACATTCAACATATATGGATGTATCTCCTGAAATATCTCAATTGATCTGCACCTACTTCACTATTTCTTGCCTCCTTGGACATTGACCTTGATCTATTTTGAATTCATGCTTCTACCAAAGCACATGCAGCTGGATTCCTTCCAGCCACCCATCTTGAAAGGATTTCCTGGCTACTGACTTCTCTCTCTCCCTCAGGATACTGACTCCAGAAGGGTCACCCTCTCCTTCCACCTCTGTTCCAGACCTTATCACACCTATGCATGATTGCCTCAGAGAGGGCACATGTAATGCCCCCTTCCAAGGTTCATTGTGCAGATTAAAGAGATACTAGATGTGAAGGCATTCTAAAAAGTTTAGAATAGTTATTGAAAAGAATTAGGAGATGAAAATACAACAGAGGTTAATCTATCAAAAGGATTTATAAGACTCATCAAAATTCAAATAAGTACAGAACTTTACATACTAACAAGTATTATCACAATTAGAGGTCCTAAGTCTAGCTACATCACCAAAAGGACCCACTGGAAAATCCTTATCAGAGATCTCCTAAGCTTTTGCTGTAGCATTGACTGCAGATAATCTTGCCACGAGGACAACAGATGGTCATGCAAAATATGATGACCCTAGTTACCTAATACACTTCATGAGGGAAGTCCATTTTTAGAAATATGCCAATGACCATACAACTAACTACTACTACCAGAACCAGCACTAGAATCAAGTATCAGTGTAAAAATATTTCCAGTAATTTTACTATGTCTAGTAAATATTTCTGAACTCAGGCAATTGAAATGCTTCAGACTGGTGACTATGCTATTTTTAAAACCATCAAGACAACAGTTCCACAATGGCTCTCAGAATCCTATTGTAGTGCTAGAGCGATACGACCTGTATTACTGGTCTTTCTCCTCACAGTTTTCTAAATCATTCTTACTGCAATTTTACCTATTTTCTTTTGTTGATACCAAAAAAAAGCATGCATAGTTTCTATTCCTTATCTCTTCAATACTCATATTTATGAGAAATTGCCTCAAGGCAATCATTACCCTTAAATATATAAATTCCTGTTGCTACACTGGAATATGTTAAAGAGAGCTGTCATTAAGAGAAGCAGCATGTCAAAAACCAATAC
>NW_012148197.1:3097090-3098781 GCF_000956105.1 Propithecus coquereli | reverse complement strand
CTTTGTGTTGACAGACAATAAGAACCTGCCAGTGTAATATGTTGCCAAGCTACTGATTGAGGACACCAAGGCAAAGAACTGACAAACCCACAAGCCATGCCCACATAGCTTCATATACAGCTGAAGCCACAAGAACAAAAATTCACAACCTTTTAGAGAGTTGTGATCCCTTGCCATTTTGTATACAATTTGACCATTTCTTAAAATGTATTAGATCTCTTGTAAAAGAAAAATATGAATAACCTTAAGAAATAAAATTATAGTAGCACAAAAATATGGTTTTATGAGGTGAGACTGAGAAGAAACCTCTAAACACCAAACAACTACAGACACAATTCAGAATTTCCAAACATTGACAAATTACTGCCTACACAGAATGAACAGAATGTACTGATCGAATACTAATGACTACCCTTTTATGTGACATTCAAAAGACAAAAGAGCAGTTATGAGATAAAAAGGCAAGAAAGAAGAATGAGAAATAAAGCAGGTAAGAAAGTAGATTGACAGCTAACAAGCAGCAGAATTCATTAGCAAGAATGGCCACGGCTGCAGTCTAGATAAATTCTACTAAGCTTTTAATTCTCAATTTGGCAATTTGCACTCTGAAACAAACCTTTTTAGCCTCTCCAGACAAGATTAGATGTCCCTGATGAGTGTTGTCATAACACCCTGAAACTTAACCTTTGTATCAGTTATAATTTTTATAATTATTTGTTTAATGTTTATATTCTCCTACCCCTCAACCATAAGGTCCATAATGCTAGAGACCATATATACCTTGTTCACTACAATATTCATACCTAGCATATACTACATGCTCAATAAAAATTAGAACAAATTCAATATCATCATTAATATAACAATTTGGAGAGGCAGCATAGTACAATGAGTAAAGGCAAAAACTCTAGGGCCTGACTGCCTGGATTTGAATTCTGTTTCTACCATTCACTATCTATGTGAACTTTGGCAAGGCTCTTAACCTCTCTGTTACTTTGTTTCCTCAGTGCAAAATGAGGTTAATAATGGTACTTTCTTCACAGAGTTATGGGAATTAAGACATCAATATTTGTAAAGTGGTTAAAACAGTAAATAGCCATATTAATCACTATATAAGTATTAGTTAAATAATTATATTTTCTAAAACTACATAGGTAAATATAGAAGATAGCATAAACATATTTTTCTTGGTAACTTTTCATTTTTTCCCATCGATTTAAAGGACAACTGCATAATTACACATGTGTTAATGAGCACACAATGTATACATGATGAGAACAGCATGGGGGATGGGGAAATTAAATTGCTATTAATCCAAACCAGATCACTATAAATCATGATAACTCAAAAACAGATACTAAAAAAAATGACAAGGGAATCAAAATGGTACACTAGAAAAAATTTAACAAAAAAGAAAGCAGTAATGGAGGAATAGAGGTATAAAAAAGACAAGATACAGAAAACTAAAAGCTAAAAACAATCTCTGCTTTTAATTGGAGTGCTCAATCCATTTACATTTAATGTAATTACTGATATGGTAGGATATATATCAAAAGGAATCTGGAGTGACTATACTAATAGCAGACAAAATAAGTCTATTTTGTCTATTAAGACAATAATTTTTTACTAGAGACGAAGTATGACATTTTATAACTATAAAAGGGTCAATACATCAAGAAAATATATCAATT
>NW_012148197.1:3093932-3097040 GCF_000956105.1 Propithecus coquereli | reverse complement strand
TTAAGAGCTAAGAAGAAGGAAAAGTAATGCAACGCCCAATACCTGCTATTTCCCTTTTATGACAATATTTTACATATGAAACTAATTAGTAGAAAGAAGAATTAAGAATTGACTATAGTAGAAATATTCATTTCTTTATGAAGTGGGGTAAAAAATATTGTAATGATTTTCAGCATTGAAATTCCCTGAAAAGAAAAATAAAATAAATCACCAATATTACTTTAAATTCAATGTTAGGTATTATTCCATTTTAAAATTTCCAGTAAATTACTTTCCACATATAGCTTGATACTAAGTAATGACTTATATGTGGAGCTATATGTGGATAATGTTCCTCAAAGATCTTAAAAATAGCTCTAAAAAGATGAGGCTCCTTAAGGACCTTAAAATTGCCAAATATTAAAATATTTTAAGGTGTTATATAAGACTTTCCCGTATATTTTTATGGTTAAGACTACTTGGAATGAAGTAAATCAAATTTATCTTATGGATATTAAACATTTAGAAGTACACCTTAATAAAAAAGATTCATTTAGATTTTTAATTATGAATTCAACAGGGACTTCTAAGATGTTATATGGAAGCTCATCTGATTTACTTTTATGAGAAAACATTGGGAATTAGGGAATATGGCTGCTGGAGTCAACTTCCACTACATTGTGTCTTGGCAACAAAGGTCTCCTTGTGTTCCAAGGACCCCCAGAGGAGCAGCCCTGCCCTGGCCTTGCAGCACGGGGTGCTGGGGAACTTCTTTCCCAGATCTCCTTCCCTGCCTTGCTCAGCACAGCCTGGCAACTCCTCCCTCAACTCACACACACACCACCTCTCCTCGGGCATAGTCAAGGGTAGGTGTCTATACCATCCTGAAAACAGGAGCACTAGGCAAAAGTTTACACACCCAGTGTTAAAACCCCCAGTCTTCCTCTCGACTCAGCTCCCTGAGGAATGGAGCCAAGCACAGATAAGCATGTCTCCCATCAGGAGAGCAAAGGGCCTTTTTTGCAGAATACTAACTGCCCAAAGAAAAGACTTATGGATCTAAGCTAAATTTTTAGAATTACTACTTCCTTAGCCATGACCAATGTGCACTTTTTGGAGTATATTCTATTGCATATCTTTGTTGTTATCTATATACCTTTCCGCCTATAGACCTGAATATTCCATACATCCGTTTTTTAAAGGATGTCATAGTCTACGGTTACTTGGGACCTTTTTTATTTACTGTATTATGAACATTTTTACAGGATGTTAACTATTACGCAATTTAATTTTAAATGGCTTTACCAACAAGCCCCACCTCTCCACACACATCCAGAGCTTTCAAACATTTTAAGTATACAGACAAAGAGAGGAGTAATGAAGGAAGGAAATAGGAGGATGATCTATGAGAGGGATTTAGGGGTTAAAGAATTAAGAGTTAAATAGTTAAAGGAGAGAAAAAGGGAGAGAGTTCAAATAAAGGAGAAGATGGAGAGAACTAACTGGTTAGATACCCAGAAAGCAGCTCCATCTGTTCTGAGATTGCTACTTGTCAGACAACATCAGCAGCACGTTGCAGGTTGCCAACCTGGCCAATCTCTGGCAAGCATGAAGCCAATACCAAGGTGAACACAACTGAGAGACAGAAGGGGAGCAAGAGAGGAGAGAGTGAGAGACCTGATAACTTGATTAAGCCCTTGGACCTATCCACACCTGAAGCTAGAGAACCATAAGAACTTGCCAGTCATATGAGCACAGGAATTCCCTCTTTTCCTTAAACCAATTTGAGATAAGTTTCTCTCCATTGCAATGGAAAGACACCTTGCCGTTTATATTAAACCTCACCTCTTCTATCCCCAAACAGGCTAGAAAGACTCGCAAATCCGCAGTGCACCTACCAAATTCATCATTATTTAGAGCAACGGTAAATATTGTGTGAAGTAATTCATGACTTATTCCTCAGAACACCAATTTCTCTCACTAAAGCAGACAACTATTAGAACCTAAGAGCCCCATTCCCTATTTTATATCGCTTTATTAAATCACATATAATATGTGACCGTATTTTCCATTTTCTCAACGGCTAAATAGCTCTTCTTAAAATGGAAGGCGAGTGTGGTTTTATAGTTTAACATCATGAATTCAGAAGTAGAATAAATAGCGCTAAGTAACAAGTATCTTTGAGTCTCTCTGGAAGTAAAATTATTGCTAAATAGTATATCTTTAAGACGATCAGAAGTGTCAGCTGCTCCTTGAAATTTATGTGCTGGGGAGCACGAGGATGATAAATCACCTATATGTCAAACTTGTAGCTCCTTCAGCTGAACTGCACTGAAGAGGTGCTCAAAGTTCTGTCATGCGGATTTCTGTTCCTTCCTTATGGGTTGATTATCTCACGCTATTAAGAACTTCCCAGAGACAAAGGTGCATGAAGTGATAAAACGCAACACTAATAAGTAAAAATATGTGTTCAATCTTAGAGCCCTAAGATATGCAGAGATACATTATCAACATACATTATCATTGCCTGAAAATCTCAGTTTTCAAAGAAAAGTTGACCAGTATCTTCTCTACAGAAACCATGGGGAAAAAAAATCCAACCAAAAGCATCAACAGGGGAAACTTGGTTTCATATTACCCCAGGGCTTCTAGATAGGGACATTGTTCATCATTGCTTTTAGGACAAAGGGCACCAGCCCCATAATTCTTTTAACAATCTCCATCCTTCCATTAAGATGTGGGGGGAGGGAAATAAATTCAATGAAAATGTACGTTTTCAGGAAGGTATGCCTGCATTTAATAAACTATTTATTTTAGAGTAAGGCAACATCTATTAATTGTGAACACTTGTACACACTTTCATTAGCCAAAGTGTGACCTACAAACCAGCAGCAGGAGCAAGATCTGGGAGCCTATAGAAAATGCTGAGCCTCAGGTCCCACCATAGACAGACAGAATCAGAATCCATGTTCTAACAAGCTCCCAAGGTGGTGTTTGCACATCCAAGTTTAAAAAGCGCTTCTCTGTAAGGAACAAGTCACCAAAATTTCTTAGAAACATAATTTTGTCTGGGGAAAAAAAAGAAATCATGGAAAAATTTAAATATATGTAAATACTCATTTTGAGATT